>NW_027491761.1:0-600000 GCF_021521415.1 Bidens hawaiensis
CCATTGAAACATCTCATCAATGGGAAAGAAAATCGCAATAATAGTGAGACTCGATTAAATGACGAAATAGGTAAATCGCGTTTTCTATGTTCATTGGAAATATAAGAATTACATCGAAATGCAATCTCAAGTAAAGTCGTTTTATTGTTTCCAAGGAAATGAATATAATAATATCAATATATCGCGGTATCGCTGGCTAAAGAAAGGTTTTGATCATTATCAAAAGTAAATCTTGTAAGTCCAATTTGTTAAAGGAGTTTGTAAACATAGAGTTATTGTGATGAAAATAAAATATATAAAGTGATGATGCTTGCGATAATAAGAGGTAATAGTCGCGTAAGTTGTTATTGAGTAAAAATTTGTGTTACAATATAAAATATCCATAGGCGCGTCTCAAAAGATTTGCAAAGCCATGATCATTGAGTTTATGCAATATGGTGAAAGTTGTAAATTTTATTTTTTTTACTGAATAAACCCCGCATTCATCATTCAGAATGAAACCTCGTATTTATAAAGTTATTAAGAGGTTCATCACCTTAGGTGACAATATTTAAAATCTTGAAATCATACATATAATCGTTTAAGAATCTTTGAAAGCAATTCCTTATAATCAAATTTTTGTTGTCATGACAATATTACATTTTACAAAGATAATTTATAAGATATGGACATAACATGTAAACCGTTAATCTTGAAAGAGTTTATAATCTATAAGTGATTATTTGAACACATGAGGTTGTTATACGTACACTAGTTGTATGTAGGTATACATATACACACACACACACACACACACACATATATATATATATATATATATATATAAATTAAGGGTAAAACGAAACTTGCGTGTGTATGGTGTCACACCCGGCCCTGAGCGGCGGAAACAGCCGGGCGCGCTCGAGTGGGGATTGATAATTAAGCACGGGCCATTGCAAACATTCAAAGATTTTCATTGCGCATGAAATGTTTAATACAATACATTACATTGTTTAAAAATTACATAAAAACATCCAAGTATAAAACTGTTGAAGATTTCCACGCCATATCCCCGATGCGCGGCGGGAACAACCACGCGCATCGAAGGGATAGAACTAAAATCTTCCAAAAAGCTAGTTTTAGATGTTCAGCGTGAGGTGCTCTAAGTGTGACTCCATGCGCTACCTAATTATCTCCTGAAAGACACGTAAAAACATTTGAATCAGTATAAACTGAGTGAGTTCACAAGTTTTAGTAACTTGATAAATCGTATTGCATCATAATCATTCTGAAACATAATTCTGGTAGCATCATTAAAACACATGCTTGGTAAAACATAGTTCTATCAACATATTCTGATAAAATCGTTCCGCGGTTTACGCGCGAACATTTCTGGGAACTGTGCTCGTCTGTGTAAGTGGCGCTGCCACTACGAGTGAAACAAGTAATACTGTCCCGCGGGTTACGCGCGGACACTTCTGAAAAATCGTGCTCGTCTGTGTAAGTGGCGCTGCCACTACGAGCGAATAATACCGTCCCGCGGGTTACGCGCGGACGTTGTGCCGGAAAACAAGGCGCTTGTCTGCGTAAGAGGAGCGACCTCTACAAGCGGGCTCAATCCCATAGTACTGCCCCGTGCTAGGCACTCGTCTGTGTAAGAGGTGTGACCCCTACGAGTGGGCGGATCAAACCAGCAGTCCCTACCCTTAGAGTTCCAATGGTAAAGTGATCACTTACTCGTTCTTGCGCACTCATATCGAAAACCATAGATAACTGTTTGCATTGCTCGAAAACTTACCATAATGAATTATAAGTTAAACACATAATCGCTTGCATTGTTCGTAAATATACCATGATAAAATGTAATTTAAACACGTGTCCCTCGCCCCGAAAACAGGTTAAAAACAGTGAAAATAGTGAAATGGGGGCTGTGAGACTCACCTGAGGTTCTTGTTAAGGGATTAATCGAGATTCGGGTTTTCTTGGTGTTGGCCTCGGAATCGAAGGTCTAGTAACAGGATCGGAGCTGGAAACAACGGATGCTTGGGAGAGGATTAGTGCAAGTTTGTAGTTCTTTGAAGTGTGTTTTGGGTGATAATTTAGGTTACAAATTTATAGGCAAACTCAAGGGAACACAATCCCTTGCTTTAGGGGATTGAAATCTTTTCATAACTAGGTGTAATGATGATAAAGTATGGAAATTATTATTGTTTATTGTTTACTTAAGAGTGGAGGAGTGGACAAAAGATCTTGATTTGATTTGGACAGGACATGCAGGTCTGGGGTTGGTGAGAATAGGGTGGCTGACAGTTGACTTTTCATGTTACAGTGTGCTTTTTCAGGAACTTTTGTCAGTGTACAGTAAAAAGTGGAAAATCTCTGAAACACGCTACTGTTTCCTTTTGGGCGGGGAGTAATCTCCTTATGTCTGGAGAATAGACTAAGTGTTCTGTGCGCATCACTTTGTGCGCATAGCTTTCTGCGTGAAGGACATTTCTTTGCTGCGGGTAGGTGCGTAACCTTCTCGCAGTTAGGGACATTGAGTTTCATTTGTAGATTCTCCAGGTGGTTTTGGTATTTCAACATAGTGATCAGTTATGTTGAAGTCAATTCCATCTTGGAGCTTCAGACAAACTAGCTCTCAATGTTCCCGCCATGCGGGGAGGTTAGTTCCCTTCCGCACGCGCATAAACGATGTAGGATGCACCCGCCTTAGCATCATGCGGGATGGTCAACCCATAGACAACATAACGTTCAAAGTTACATGAAAACATAAAGCCAAAACATTCACGCATGGCGCATATAACATACGCTCACGCTGGTTCTTAACATGGTGCGCTCGCGCAGGGCGCACATATCAAATGCACGCGCTGACTAACATGGCGCGCTCGCGCAGGGCGCACATAACAAATGCACGCGCTTAATATTTACAATCACCTAATTATTAGGTTGATTACTTAGTTTAAGGGATTGGGAATTTACCGGGTGTCACATTCTCCCCTCGTTTAAACGAATTTCGTCCCGAAATTTAGGAGACGTTGCTGGCAGAAGCCATGCTCTGAAAGAGGTGTGGGTATTTCTTGCGCATTTGGTCTTCTCTTTCCCAAGTGAACTCAGGCCCACGCCTCGAGTTCCATTGAACCTTTACTAACTTGATTTTGCCCCTGCGTAACTTTTGTTCTTTCCAATCGGTTACTGCTATAGGTTCTTCTACGAAGTGCAGCTGTTTGTCGATGTGAATCTCTTCCATCGGCAAAATCAACGTTTCGTCAGATAAGCACTTTTTGAGGTTGGACACATGAAACGTATCATGAACTCCACTGAGTTCGGCGGGTAAACGGAGTTTATAAGCAACCGGACCGATCCTTTCCAGGATCTCGAATGGTCCAATGAAGCGCGGATTCAACTTTCCTCGCTTGCCGAAACGGGGGACTCCTTTCCATGGAGAGACTTTCAAAAGTACTTTATCCCCTACTTGAAACTCCAATGGTTTCCTTCGCACATCTGCGTAGCTCTTCTGTCTGTCGCGCGCTGTCTTAAGGCGATCCCTTATCTGAAAAATCTTGTCTGTTGTTTCTTGGATCAATTCTGGACCAGTCATTTGCTTGTCACCCACTTCAGCCCAGCACAGTGGGGATCTACACTTGCGCCCATACAAAGCTTCGAACGGCGCAGCCTTAATGCTTGTGTGATAGCTATTGTTGTAAGAAAATTCAACCAATGGGAGATGAGTATCCCAGCTACCTTCGAAATCGATTGCGCACGCGCGTAGCATATCTTCCAAAGTCTGGATTGTTCGCTCGCTTTGCCCATCCGTTTGAGGATGATAAGCTGTACTCATATCAAGGCGAGTACCTAGAGCTCCTTGTAACGATCTCCAAAACCTTGATGTGAACCGACTATCTCTATCAGAAATGATGGACACTGGGACTCCATGCTTTGAAACTACTTCTCGAATATACAATCTGGCTAACTTTTCCATCTTATCGGTTTCCTTGATCGGCAGGAAGTGCGCTGACTTAGTTAGCCGATCTACAATAACCCAGATCGTGTCATAACCCCCAGGTGTCCTTGGCAGTTTGGTGATGAAGTCCATAGAGATTTGTTCCCACTTCCACATGGGAATTTCTGGCTGCTGAAGTAACCCCGACGGCTTCTGATATTCAGCCTTTACTTTTGAACACGTCAGGCACTTACTGACATACGTCGCGATGGCGCCTTTAAGATTGGGCCACCAATACAGCGTTTTAACATCTTGGTACATCTTGTCTGCGCCAGGATGTACGGAATACCGCGTCTTGTGAGCTTCGTTCAATACCTGCTCGCGCAATCCTCCCTTGAGAGGGACCCATATGCGGTTAGCGAAAAATAGATTGCCGTTCTCTTTAAGTTCCAAATTCTTAACCATACCCCCAAGGCATTCGTTTTTAACAAACTCTGGTTTCAAGGCTTCTTGCTGAGCGTCTCGGATGCGGGTAGAGAGATCTGCGTGAATGGTCAACCTTAGAGCCTTGACTCGCAGCGTTTTTATTCGCTCCTTCCTACTTAGCGCGTCTGCCACCACATTCGCCTTTCCAGGGTGGTACTTAATTTCACAATCATAATCATTCAACAACTCCACCCATCTTCGTTGCCTCATGTTTAAATCCTTTTGATCAAATATATGTTGAAGGCTCTTGTGATCCGTAAAAATTATACACTTTGTACCATAGAGGTAATGGCGCCAAATCTTTAGCGCGAAGACAACCGCTCCAAGTTCCAGATCATGCGTTGTGTAGTTCTTTTCATTGGTCTTGAGTTGGCGCGAGGCATACGCTATGACTTTGTCTCGCTGCATAAGGACACATCCAAGTCCCTGATGTGAAGCGTCGCAGTAAACGACGATGTCATCCGTCCCCTCGGGCAGAGACAAAATTGGCGCACTACATAACTTCTGTTTCAACATTTGAAATGCTGTTTCCTGATTTTCGCCCCAAACAAACTTCTTGTCTTTCTGAGTTAGCGCGGTCAGTGGTAGAGCTATCTTGGAGAAGTTCTCAATGAAGCGTCGATAGTAGCCAGCTAGTCCTAGGAATTGCCTCACCTCAGTTGGGGTTTTTGGCGCTTCCCAGTTTTCGATGGCCTTGACTTTGGAAGGATCAACGTGTATTCCTTTCTCGTTTACAACGTGACCGAGAAAATGAACTTCTCTAAGCCAAAACTCACATTTGGAATACTTCGCATACAACTTTTCTTTCCTTAGCAATTCCAAAATCAATCTCAGGTGTTGCTCATGCTCGGCCTTGGTCCGAGAGTAAATCAGAATATCATCTATAAACACAATCACAAACTTGTCCAAGTATGGTTTGCACACGCGGTTCATCAGATCCATGAACACAGCCGGCGCATTAGTTAGCCCGAAAGGCATCACTAAGAACTCATAATGGCCGTATCTAGTTCGGAAGGCTGTTTTCGGCACATCTTCCTCATGGACCCTAAGTTGGTGGTATCCTGACCGTAGATCTATCTTCGAATAATAACTGGATCCTTGCAACTGGTCAAATAAGTCGTCAATCCTCGGTAAGGGGTACCGATTCTTGACTGTCAGCTTATTCAGCTCCCTGTAGTCAATACACATTCTGAACGAACCATCCTTCTTCTTAACAAACAGTACTGGAGCTCCCCAAGGTGAAAAGCTTGGGCGTATGAAACCCTTATCCAATAGTTCCTGTAACTGATTGGATAGCTCTTGCATCTCAGATGGAGCTAGTCGATAAGGCGCTCGAGCTACTGGCGCAGCTCCTGGGACTAAATCAATACGAAACTCGACTTGTCGCGGCGGCGGCAATCCGGGCAAATCTTCAGGAAAAACTTCTGGAAATTCGCGCACTACTGGTAAGTCTTCAATTCTTCGCTCATCTCCTTTCTTCTCTACTACATGCGCCAGGAAGGCGTAGCACCCTTTCCTTAGGCACTTACGCGCCTTTAGGCACGAAATCAGTTTCGTCGCAACTCCCCTTCTTTCCCCTTGAATTACCAAGGTTTCTCCGTTCAACAGTGGGATCCGAACCTGCTTCTCATGGCAAATAACTTCCGCGTGGTTCTCGACTAACCAATCCATACCTACCACAATGTCAAAACTTCCCAAGTCTATTGGCAACAAATTAATATTGAACCCGTGACCTCCCATGACTATTACACATTCTTCAGTTCTTTCGTTCGCGCATAACTGCCTACCATTGGCTAGTTCTATAGTATAAGGCGTGTCTAGCCTACTGGTTGCTAAGCCTAGGGAGTTTTTAAACTCAGCAGATATAAAACTTAGGTCAGCGCCAGTATCAAATAAGACAGATGTAAAATGTCCGTTAAGCAAAAACGTACCGGTTACCACATTCGGCTCTTCTTTAGCTTCGCCTGCGCCGATCACAAAAGCTCTCCCGCGAGCTTGGTTTCCCTTTTGCGGGCAATCCCGACTGAAATGCCCTGGCTTTCCGCATGCGTAGCAGTTGTCACTGGCTCCAGCTTCTTTAGCACGGCAATTCACCGTCTTGTGCCCTGGCCTGTTACACTTGGCGCATGTGACGCTCGCGCATTCACCCTCGTGGTGAAACTTGCATTTGTTGCACCATGGGTAAGGCCCGCTGTATCCTTTCCTTGATGGCTCCGCGGCTTGGATCGCATAAACCCTTGCGCTTTCCTGCTTCTTGAACGGTGGCTGCTTGGAGTCGGACCCTCGGTGGTGAGAGTTCCATTTCCTCTTGGGATCAGAGGTTCGCTGCTCGGTTCCGCGCGGAGTCAACATACCCGCACGGACCGTATCCCTTGTAAGGGTGATGGCCCGCGCTACCGCCTCATCAAAGGTTGGAGGCGCTGCGGCGTTGAGCGGAACCCTAACAACAGGAGGTAACCCAAAAATATACCTCTCGATCTTCTTTTCCTCCGTGTTTGCCATGTCTGGCACCAACTGGCAAAGCTCGTTGAACCGGTTGTTGTAGGCGTCGATATCCGTTCCTACCATTGTGTGGTTCCAGAATTCCTGCTGCAGACTCTGGATTTCTGCGCGAGAGCAGAACTTTCTCATCATCATTTCCTTCAGTTCCTCCCAGGTCTTGTGAAGAGCAACTTCTCGCCCCAAAGTCTTCACTTGAAGCTTCCACCAAGACGAAGCTGCTTCTTGGAACATGCAGGTCGCGTAAAGAACCTTCTGGTTCTCACTACATCTGCTAATGGAGAGAACTGTCTCCATCTTGTCAATCCAGTTGTAGAGCCCAATGGCCCCTTCGGTACCCTTGAATGGCCAAGGCCTACAGGCCATGAATGTCTTATAGGAGCATCCTTTGTCCAAGGCTCCTGATTCGGGTTCTGGGGTCTCATTCTGACGACCCTGACTAGATTCGGCCTTGCTGGCCTCATGTGTTGCGATCGCTTGCGCGATTATTTCCGCGAGTTCCTCGGGTGTCATGGTAATTCCCTTGGCTTTAGTTGGAGGCATTCTCGCTTTAAAAGAGAATGGAAATATATCAAACTTAGCGCATGTACTCTGAGCACATAATGTTATCATTATTTACTAGACACTGTGACCCGTGTTCCTAAGTGTGTGTATAGTTTCTTTTGAAAATATTTTATTTGAAAAGTATTTCATGTGATTCCCCAACGGTTATAGTCTAGGTTAAAACTTCTTTTCCTAGTTCGCTATAACCAGTGCTCTGATACCAATCTGTCACACCCGGCCCTGAGCGGCGGAAACAGCCGGGCGCGCTCGAGTGGGGATTGATAATTAAGCACGGGCCATTGCAAACATTCAAAGATTTTCATTGCGCATGAAATGTTTAATACAATACATTACATTGTTTAAAAATTACATAAAAACATCCAAGTATAAAACTGTTGAAGATTTCCACGCCATATCCCCATGCGCGGCGGGAACAACCACGCGCATCGAAGGGATAGAACTAAAATCTTCCAAAAAGCTAGTTTTAGATGTTCAGCGTGAGGTGCTCTAAGTGTGACTCCATGCGCTACCTAATTATCTCCTGAAAGACACGTAAAAACATTTGAATCAGTATAAACTGAGTGAGTTCACAAGTTTTAGTAACTTGATAAATCGTATTGCATCATAATCATTCTGAAACATAATTCTGGTAGCATCATTAAAACACATGCTTGGTAAAACATAGTTCTATCAACATATTCTGATAAAATCGTTCCGCGGTTCACGCGCAAACATTTCTGGGAACTGTGCTCGTCTGTGTAAGTGGCGCTGCCACTACGAGTGAAACAAGTAATACTGTCCCGCGGGTTACGCGCGGACACTTCTGAAAAATCGTGCTCGTCTGTGTAAGTGGCGCTGCCACTACGAGCGAATAATACCGTCCCGCGGGTTACGCGCGGACGTTGTGCCGGAAAACAAGGCGCTTGTCTGCGTAAGAGGAGCGACCTCTACAAGCGGGCTCAATCCCATAGTACTGCCCCGTGCTAGGCACTCGTCTGTGTAAGAGGTGCGACCCCTACGAGTGGGCGGATCAAACCAGCAGTCCCTACCCTTAGAGTTCCAATGGTAAAGTGATCACTTACTCGTTCTTGCGCACTCATATCGAAAACCATAGATAACTGTTTGCATTGCTCGAAAACTTACCATAATGAATTATAAGTTAAACACATAATCGCTTGCATTGTTCGTAAATATACCATGATAAAATGTAATTTAAACACGTGTCCCTCGCCCCGAAAATAGGTTAAAAACAGTGAAAATAGTGAAATGGGGGCTGTGAGACTCACCTGAGGTTCTTGTTAAGGGATTAATCGAGATTCGGGTTTTCTTGGTGTTGGCCTCGGAATCGAAGGTCTAGTAACAGGATCGGAGCTGGAAACAACGGATGCTTGGGAGAGGATTAGTGCAAGTTTGTAGTTCTTTGAAGTGTGTTTTGGGTGATAATTTAGGTTACAAATTTATAGGCAAACTCAAGGGAACACAATCCCTTGCTTTAGGGGATTGAAATCTTTTCATAACTAGGTGTAATGATGATAAAGTATGGAAATTATTATTGTTTATTGTTTACTTAAGAGTGGAGGAGTGGACAAAAGATCTTGATTTGATTTGGACAGGACATGCAGGTCTGGGGTTGGTGAGAATAGGGTGGCTGACAGTTGACTTTTCATGTTACAGTGTGCTTTTTCAGGAACTTTTGTCAGTGTACAGTAAAAAGTGGAAAATCTCTGAAACACGCTACTGTTTCCTTTTGGGCGGGAGTAATCTCCTTATGTCTGGAGAATAGACTAAGTGTTCTGTGCGCATCACTTTGTGCGCATAGCTTTCTGCGTGAAGGACATTTCTTTGCTGCGGGTAGGTGCGTAACCTTCTCGCAGTTAGGGACATTGAGTTTCATTTGTAGATTCTCCAGGTGGTTTTGGTATTTCAACATAGTGATCAGTTATGTTGAAGTCAATTCCATCTTGGAGCTTCAGACAAACTAGCTCTCAATGTTCCCGCCATGCGGGGAGGTTAGTTCCCTTCCGCACGCGCATAAACGATGTAGGATGCACCCGCCTTAGCATCATGCGGGATGGTCAACCCATAGACAACATAACGTTCAAAGTTACATGAAAACATAAAGCCAAAACATTCACGCATGGCGCATATAACATACGCTCACGCTGGTTCTTAACATGGTGCGCTCGCGCAGGGCGCACATATCAAATGCACGCGCTGACTAACATGGCGCGCTCGCGCAGGGCGCACATAACAAATGCACGCGCTTAATATTTACAATCACCTAATTATTAGGTTGATTACTTAGTTTAAGGGATTGGGAATTTACCGGGTGTCACATATGGATAGGTTTTAGGCTTTGAATAGTGAATCGTTTGGGAATTTGGTGAGGAGTGAGTGTGTTTAGGTCTTTTGAGTGGGTTAGGCTTGGATGATTTGTGTGAGTAGTGGTTGGGCTAATAGGTGAGGTTTGGCTTATTTGAGCTCGCGTTAAGTTGATGGGTTGGATAATTCGGGTTAAGTTGATGGGTTAGATAATTTTTTATCTTGGTTAGTTTGGGTTGAGGTTTGGTCTCTACATGTATTTCGTAAGGAGTGTTTGGGTTACTATTTTGACATCAACACTATGGTTGGATGGAAGCGGTGTGGCGATATGGTTTAGATTTGACATAGTATGGGTCGAAGGGTTTTGAGTCTTAGTTGGGTAAACTTTGGTTTGTATATGTTCAAGGCATTTGTGGGTGTGTTTGTCGGTGTCTTTGAAGTATTAGGATAGTGAGTTTGATAAGTTTTCGTGGCGTAGAAGTGTCGGTAGTTAGGGCCTTTTGTGGGGTTGATTTTTGTATATCTTGGACTTGCATGGGGTTTGAGTAGGTGTGGATATACTTTTGGATGTTTAGGTTTCGTTCATATTGAGGAAAGATTTGAGTGCGCGGGAAATTTTTAAAGTTGAATAGTGGTTTGATTTAAGGCGGTAGTTTGGGATGGGATACGGGTGTTTGGGAACTTGTGGTTGTGTATAGGGAGGTTTTTTTTTACTAGTAATAAATATTAATGTGAAAATATCATAATTTTATAACTAATGTATGAAGCATCCATGAAAATTTTAATAATTAAAGTTACGAGTTAATATATGTATAAATATATATGTTATATAAATGGAATTTCTTGAGATCCGAGCGCGTGAATCGCACAAATTTTTATAAAGGTTAAAATAAATTTATTTATTGCTTATGGGAAAATTTAAAATACGTAAATTGAATGTTAAAATTTGTTATGAGGTTTCAATATTAAATGATGAATGTTGTCTTGGAAATATAAAGTTGCGAACTGAAATCTTTTTTTTTTTGTACAAGGACTTTAAAAATTTAAAGTTTATATAATAGAATATTTACTTGAAAAGTTGAGGTGAAATTTATCATAAAACTTTTTTTAATATGATGAACTCTATAAAATAAGATTTTCGTTTGTAACTCGTCTTAATGAAAATAAATGACATATTAAAAATTATTATGTATCGATCAAACTCTATATATACATATATTTATTTATTTATTTTCCTTTTTATAACGAAGAGATTTTTAATAAACGAAATTGCAATAAAAAAAATTCTTGTGAAATCAAAATGAAAAAATTGGTGTAAAACTCTACCATATAAAATCGAAATATAAAAGAATTATTAACAATGTAAAATTACCTTTATAAATGAAAACTTGTGATAAGGATTTATAATAATATAAAGTGAAAAATGGTTTAGATTTTTGAAACGTAATAATAATGTTTTAAGATTTAAAGGTGGAAAAATCGCGCATGAACCACCATGACTTGATATTCCGACACTAAAACCATTTTACAAAACTACCACGTTGGGGTCTAAACATGTGCACGAAATCATCGCGACTTTTTCATGTTTTAGACTCAAATAACAATGATAACACAATAAATCGAGATACAACGTCATGCCAAAACACTAGTCCACGAAATCACCGTAGTCATATTGTTTTTAACACCAAAAATTAGGATGGCGAACGGAACGCTCGCATTCGACTACTTAAAGTTGTCATCTCATATGAGACAATCTTTAAGGAGATTTGAAACAACGGGATCCAAGTTAAGCTCGTGATCCATAAAACACAATAAAAATCTAATGTTTTTTTGCGTTTTAAGGTAAGGATACCTTGGAGTACTATGAAAGTGCGTGTATGTGTATATTTATGATTGATAAAATAAATAAGTATATAATAGACAAGTGTATTGAACAATCAAGTAGGGTAAACACGTATAGGCAACACGTATAAGGACCCTAAAGTAAAGACTATACTAGGTTGTTACGTCTACCCACCTATCTTATAGTCTTGTGGCTCTGATACCAATCTGTCACACCCCGACCAAAGGCGGAACATGTCGGGGTACAACGTGATTGGACAAATACACAAGACACTATTTAAAGTGACAATATTCATTTAACTCATTTTATTTCAACAAATCGATAAACAACACTTCTCGTCTACACAAACAAACTGAATACAAGTAATAATTATATTGTTCGTTTTGCTAATATCCTAAAGGTCTTGGTAACGTTTTCCGTCAAGCACTCGAGTCAACAAAAGTCAAACATGTAACATTCCATAAAATAAAGTTTGTCAACACAAAGGTTGGTGAGCAATTCATAAGTTTGAGCATATAAGTGTATAGTATGAAAATCCACAAAACTTGTATACAAAACAATAAATAAGAGCTATAAACTAGAATAAATAGTTATCGCTAAACAAGTTAGCGACACCTAGCTATTGGCAATTAGTCTAGGATTTTATGACAGTTGCTAATAAGCTTACATTAGCACCACCTAACTACAAGGGGATGCCGAGTAGTCTAGGATTTATAGTTATCGTTAATAGCATACGTCAACGACACCTTGCCATTGCCAAATGTTATAGGATTTATAGTTTCACCATCCAAAAGCTGTAAACACATAGTCAAATAAGCATACAACACCAAATCGAGCAATTATTCAAGTAAGGTATACAATCACGTTTGTGGGTTGAAGATGCAAGTAATTAAAGCATTTAGTTTGATAAGTATGAAATGTCACCCCAAAACGAAAGATGGAAAAAGGGGTATGAAAGTACTCACCTCGATTGATGAACCGATAAATAAATAGATAAATAAATGAAGCTCGAACGGTAAACGAACAGATCCGACTTGAAACGATAAACACCTTAGCTAAAATAATTAATGTAATATATATTAATGAACTTGAAGCCATAATGAAACTATATTGGAAACATTGAATGAGACGGTTCGGTTGTTAATCGGGTTACCGGTTAATTTGTTAACGATTAAGGACTCACACTTAATTGATAATTAAAATAAAAATAACATTATTTTATTGAGGCTTTTAATTAGCTAAACTAATATTAAAAAGGACAAGACGGGTTTTTAATCAATGGTTCGGTTTTATAAAAAAATGAATGGATAATCAAGTTTATAATAATATTATTAATGATAATGATAGTAATGATAATAATAGTTTTAGAACATGTTATGAATATATATATATATATATATATATATATATATATATATATATATATATATATATATAAGATAATAATGATAATAAAAATGATAATAATAATAATAATAATAACAATAATTATTATTAATAATACTAATAATATTAGTTTAAGAATAACGATCTTAGTATTAGTTAAAATGTTGTTGATAAAAATAATAATAATAATAAATAATATTGATAGTAAATAATGATATTATACTCGATGTCGGTTTGATTTCTAAACGAATTCATAAAATAGCTATAATGATATTATTGCTAATAATTGATGATAATAATATGAAGATAATAATAAGATGATCTTTAATAATATTAATAACTTTAATATTTATAATAATAATGATAATAATACTAGTTTTGTTAAAAGATAATAGTAATAATAATAATATTAATAATCTTGTTAATAATAATAATAATGATAATACTATATCTAGTTAATAATAATAATAATAATCTTTACATATTTATGTTAATACTAATAGTAATAATAAATTTATTAAGTATAACAAGAAACAATACCAAAAACTGATCTAGGATGAACCGAACCCGAGACCTCTAATTTAACAAACGTACCAACCAAACCGAACCAAAATAACTAAACCCAAGAACTTATTATATCCATTTCCCGGGTATTCATCTTTTACCCAATTCATACCAACAACGCAAACCCGATTCGTTTCAAAGTATTTGACCAAAAACATAACCGATACTACCAAGCCAATTATTAACAATCTAATTCCGACAAATCGATATATGAAAGATTAACAATACCAAACCCCAAATTATATACCTTTTTCATGTTCACGAGTCGTGGTTCGATATCGGGAAGCAAACGAACCGAACCCGCTGGAGACGAAGCAACAACAGCTGCCGGAAAACGAAGGCTGAGAGAGAGAGAGAGAGAGAGAGAGAGAGATGCGAGAGAGAGAGAACACGGAGAGAGAGAGAGAGAGAGAGATAGAATGAGCCGAGAGAGATAGAGAGAAAGCCGAGAGAGATAGAGAGAGAGAAAGCCGAGAGAGACAGAGAGGTAGAGAAAGAGAGAGGGAGCGACTGAGAGAGAGAGAGAGTTGCGGGACAGAGTGACCACGGCGGCCGGTTTTCCAGTCGCCGGAAAAGCGAAGGAGGGGAGGCTCGCCGGAAAACGAAGGGAGAAAGGGGAGGGTGGTGGCTGCGGTGAACAGGGGAGAGTGAGGTGGTGGTGCGGTGGAGAGGTGGTGGCCGACAGCTTCTTCGCCGGAAATCGGTTGGGGGGGGGGGTGTGGCGGCTGGTGGTTATAATAAAAATAGGGTTAGGGTTTTTAATATATATATGGTATATAAATGTTACATTTTAGCCCCTCAAGTTCTAATTGTTTTACAAAAATGGTATAAAACTTAATAAAAGTTAATATAGGTTCAAAAATGGCAAAGATTACCCCTTACAACTTATAAACTAATTTTTATGTTAAATGAACAACGATTTGTGCACGCCTACATGATGGGTTTGAAGTATAACTTATTAAAATAAAGCGTGAAAGAAAATCGAAATCCGAATTTGACGAATGTCACATTTTGTCTCCGGACGAATGGCTTCGCATTCAACAAGATAATTTGAAAGCTGAGTATGAACGTAGGGTGCGGAATGAGCGTTTTCACGCTCGTACCCTGACATATGATGATTCTCCCAGGAGATCTGTTTCCCCTCCCATAAAGGGAAGTCACATTCAATACAGTCAGCCAATGGAACAAATTTTGGGCGAGATCCAGCGATTGCGTCCTCAAGAATCCACTCCATTTTATCATTGATGATTAATATGTAAACATGTGGTAAACTTGTCGTAATAATATATGATAGATAGCCCCTCATTTCTAAGCGAGCATCTATGACATAAAAGAAAGTAGCATGCTCATTTTAAATCCGACCCTTTCTTAATGTCATGCTACCACGAGAATGTCAATTTAAGTTGGCAAGTAGTTTAGTAAAGTAGAAAGATTTGGATTGACTTCGATTTCTCAAATACCAATTCTAACAACTTCGGGTGGTTATAGTTTATCACATAACCTCCCCTTGGTTGATTTAAGTAGGTTATAATTACACATTCTGTTAACATATTATTTCTTTAACTAGCATGATATCCTAAACAATTGCGTGCGATGCCATTTTCGGATTACCAAAACTTAGAGAAATAGATCATAACTTATATCTCATCATTTCTAAGTACAATATAAGGATCCATGTTTCGATAAGTTATCAAAGTATTTCTATTTTTCAAGAACATGAATCGATCATGAATGATTGCCAATATAATTGACAATCACCAACTTTGAATTGTTGAATTAAGATGGTGAAACATTTCTCATCAAAAGATAATTGCAAGATAACCATGTACTTTACTAAACTAAACCACATGTTTTATATAATTATCAAGTAAAACAAAGCTTCTTCATAGATTTTAGATGGTAAATGGAGTTTAGCTCATAATGAGCATAGTTGTGAACATTAGAATGGATGATGATAACAAACACATGATTAAACCAGAACAATCTAACCAAATGTGGATGAATCTTCCTTCTTAATGATGATGATGATGGTTGATGATGATGACCTCCAAGCCTTCAAACTCTTCACTAGATCTTCAATATGAGTGTTAGTGGGTGTTTTTATAAGTGAAACCCGTATAGAACTCTCTTCAAGGCATGCCAAATGAGTGCAACATGAGCTACTATTTATAGGCAGTCTGGGGTGAGAAGCACGGCCCCATGCTTTTTATGACATGTGCTAAATTAGTTTTGTCTTTTTCTTGAAGGTAACCACGGCCCCGTGGTCAAGGGGCACGGCCCCGTGCTTTTGTTCCCAGTTTTTGTCCTTTCTTGTAGATTTTTGTCTTTTCTGGTATTCAGAAGCATGGGGGCGTGTTTCTTGAGGCATGGGGGCGTGTTTCTTGCTTTTCTTGTGTTTTCTTCCGTTTTTCTTCGTCTTTTCGCTTGTTTCTTCATTTGGGGCTTGGTTTCACCTGAAATTGTATTTTATTATGATAAGTAGCCTTCTGTGCTATGTTATTTGATAGAAATTGCGGTTTTTAGAGATTATTTGATGCTAAAAAGATGTTTAATTTATGTACATCAGTGTTCGATCATTTCATAAAAAATGGCCACCATGCAACGTTGGAAGGTGGCCGGAGCATTACATAGTCCAAATGGCATTATTCGATAGGAGAAGGTTCCATACGAACATGTAAAGGTGGTCTTCTCCTAATCTTCAGGAGCAATGGGAATCTGAAAGTATCCAGAGAATCCATCAAGAAAACAACAGCACATTTTTCCAAATAAACGTTCAAGCATTTGGTCGATAAAAGGAAGTGGAAAATGATCTTTTCTTGTGGCGCCATTAAGCTTCCGGTAGTCAATGCAAACTTGCCAGCCTGTGATGGTCCTCATTGGTATCAGCTCGTCCTTCTCGTTCATCAGAACTGTCATTCCTCCTTTCTTGGGTACTACTTGGACTGGACTAACCCAAGGTGAATCTGATTGGGTAGATTAATCTGGCATCAAGGAGTTTGATTACATCCTTCTTCACCACATCTTGCATGTTGGGATTGAGACGTCTTTGATGTTGGACCACGGGTTTGTATTATTCCTCCATGAGAATTTTGTGAGTACAAAAGGAAGGACTGATGACCTTGATATCAATGATCTAGCCTTCTTATTGTTTTTGAGAACCTTAAGAAGCTAGTCTTTCTCTTCTTTAGAAATATGAGATGAAATAATTACTGAAAGTTGAGAGTCATTTTCTAGTAAAGCGTATTCGAGATGATTCGGTAGTTCTTTTAATTCTAAGGATGGTGGCTCTTTGATTGATGGTTTTGATTTTTCATTGCATTCGGTGATCTCACATACTACTCCTGATGCTTCCTGATAGTTAGCATTGAAATTTTCGTTTTCTAAAATGGGTATGGTAATGGTTTTGGTTAAGACTTGTGTTTCTAGTGAGTTAGTAATGGAGGAATCTCGCACATAGCAACTCACGATAGAATTGATGACGTCGACACAATATAACCTGTCATCGTGATGTTGTGGATATTGCATAGATTTTCCTGTGTCAAAAGTGATTGCATCGTCATTGACCCTGAGAGTGAGTTTGCCAGTGTAAACATCAATAATAGCCTTTGCAGTGGCTAAGAAAGGTCTTCCTAAAATCAGAGGTACACTTTTGTCTTCCTCAATGTCTAGAATTATAAAATCTACTAGGAAAACAAATTTGTCAATTTTGACTAGCATGTTTTCAACAATGCCCTGAGGGTATTGATGTGTGGGAAAAAGTACACGCCTTAAGTGTTTTATATTGTGTGTTTTACTTGTTTATATGTAACGAACACAAATACTTTGATAGGTTTTATGGTTACAGGTGTGCGGAGCTTAAAGAAGCTAATTTAGAGCATTCATGATGGAGCGGAAATGAAAGTGATGATCCATGAGAAGATAGAGAATTGAAATACGAAGACGTGGCCGTAAACGGGGAGGAAAACGGAGTTGAAACGAAGATTCTATGAAGAAAACAAGATTTATGCTGGCAGACCGTAAAGCAGATTGGTCTGACCGTAAGCTACGGTCTGACCGTAGCTTACGGTGGCCAGACCGTAGCTTACGGTTTGGTCTGACGAAAAAAGGGATTTTGGTGATTTTTCTTCCATATTTAAGGCCCAAAAACCCTAAAGTCGAAACCATTCAATATTATTCAGTTTTGGGACTTCTTGGAGGCCATCATACACTATCCTAACACCTACCAATCACCACAATCATCCATGTTATCATCATCTCAACCAAGAATCAAGATCTTCAAGATGCATATGCTAGGCTAAAGGCTTCATAACCATCTCTGGGTGTAGGGTTGAGTTGCTTGTTAGGTTTTGTTTATTCTAAACTTTAACTTTGGATTTGTAATTGATTAAGCATTCGATTAATCAATTCTTTGAGTTTCCTTTTGTGCTTAAACGGTTTTTATTAATTGATTACTTAATCTTTTGTCAGTTAATTAATTTGTGGTTATCAACAATTAGGATTAAGTTCTTTCGTCATTGACCCGTTTATCATTAACCATATTATCGATTTTGTGCTTCAACAAGTAAAACCGATTATCAAATAGATTTTCATTTAACCTTGTCAATTGTTCGGATTCAGTTCTGACGATCAACACGGTCAATCGTTAAGTCTTTTGGTTTACATATTTTATAAGAAATCGTCCAAAGAAGTTTATCAATTCCTTAACTTGCTGCAAAACCCGAACCCTGGAGTTTGGTTATTTTCATATCATTGTTTACAAACCACTATTTTAAATCGCTTGACACCGTTTGTCCACTTTAATTATTTTTATTATAAAACTTGATTAGCATTTTCCACTGATTCCTTGTGGAGACGACCTTACTTATCCGTACTAGTTATAGGTATTTAAGCATCATAAATACTTGTTTTTGATTAGAGCACGACATCTACATTAAAATGGCGCCGTTGCCGGGAAATCAACGCGCAAAGTGCTAGTTTAGTGTTTTGTTTACTTTTAGTTTTATTTTATTTTTGTCAGTTTTACGTTTGGTATTTGTGTGTCTCATGTGTGCAGGTAATTAAAGATGACGTGGAGTTGGGTCTATGACCCACATGAAGGATATAAGGTCGTGGAGGACGATGACTCGTACCGTACACATACATATCTTGGCCCACCTTCACCAAACTCTCAAGGCTTCTATGAGTCAGATAACAAAAGGAGCTTCAACCAACAGCATCGCAACATGCAGTACCAAGATTATTCATTGCCTCAATCTGATTATAATAGTTATTTTGGGTCAATAACAGGTAACCAAGAAAAGTCGTATCAAATCAGTTATCAATCTGACAAGAGAATTAATGGTTTCCAGTTTGAGGATGATTCGGAGTATGATAGTGAAGGGTCCGATACGCCAAGTTTGGTAAGTTATCAAGATGATGAGGACTACTACTACCATGAACATCATCAACCACTATACGAGGAAGTACCTCGATATTATGATCATGGTGGTACATATCAAAGAAATTATCAGCAAGATCAAGAAGATTCCTCGGGTAACAAAGAAGAGTCGATTAAGGATGTGATGGAGTTATTGAAGCAAATAAATCAGAGGTTAGAACTCCAAGAAACGTCTAATGCTGCCCAAGATGAACTGATGAGTCAACTATTTGAAGATGTGGCCCAAATTAAATGAGATCAGGAGCAGTTGGTTAGTTATGTCGTGGTGAATGATGAGTAATAAATGAGGCTATTGATCTTTCGGAGAATGAATTTGAGAAGGTGGCAGTGGAGAATAATACCACACCAGTTCGTCTAGTTACTGAAAAGCCAATGAATGCATTAGTTGCGGTTGCCGATGAGGATGTTGAGGGAGAGGGTCTAGACCTTTTGGAGTATATAGTTGAATGTGTGGACCGAGTTGAAGACAAAGTACCTTTCAAGAATATGAAAGTGGAGGTGAAGGATAGTGGGCAACGTATTAAGAAATGGGGCCATATTGGTTCTGGTTCTTCTGATGTGTCCACCACAAGAAAAAAATTATGGACACAACACCTCAAATACCGAGCATACATGGGAAACTCGATTGGAAAATGCTCGGTTCGGCCCCGATCAGTATTTGATATTTTGAAGATAAGAAATAGTGTGTGGGCTCGACGTGTGAACTACCGGGCATATGTTGGAAATTCTGAATGTAAATATGCATTCGCACCGGCCCGCTTTGGTTTATCGGGCATGCTGAACATGAAGAATGAAGTAGAACCGTGGTGTGTCAACTACTGTGCTTTTATAGGAAACTCAGTAGGTAAATGTTCCATGCGACCACCATAACCGCAAAATAAGGTAACGGTCTGGCTGAAGACCTTAACAAAAACTTAGCGCTGACCGGGAGGCAACCCGACCTTTTTGTTTTGTTTTGTTTTCTTTATTTTTGGTTTTCTTTTTGTGTGTTACTTTTTGTTTGTGTTTTGTGGTCATAGCGAACCATAAGTGTGGGGAAGCTCATGGTGGGTTTGTCAAGATTCGGTGAAGTAGATATTGTCATATCATATTCAAGAAGTGTGGGTCAAGGTTGCAAAAGTACTCATCAGCAGGACCCGTTTGACATAAGAGATTTGAATCAGGTCCATGTGTCTCTCCCTATCTTTTATTTGCTGTTGACTGTTTAATAATTGTGTTATGGGTGGTCGGGTGGCGTGATGAGCTTTCGGGTCGTGTGGTTGATGCTAGTGTCTATGCTTATGTTTGAACACTTTGTGTGTTTCGTTTAATGGTATGCAACTTTATTTAAATCTGGATATGGGTAATTGGTTGTCATTTGAATTGAAATTGGTATGAATATCTCGTGTTTGCATCTGTTTTTGAAAGTCTAAGTTACATTGAGGGCAATGTAAATCTCAAGTGTGGGGATGGAAAAATATGGAGAAATTAAAAATTTTAGCCTTAAGAGTAGCTTGATTGTGCGCAAAAGCCGAAATTGTAATTTGTTAATTGTTAGTATTAATGCCAAGTAGAGGTCTTTGGTCATGGTCAATTTTTAAGCTTCTCGAAAGTCTTCCCATGCAAATGTTTTTCAAAAGTTAGACAATTAAGGCAGATTCTATGAAGAAAACAAGATTTATGCTGGCAGACCGTAAGGCAGATTGGTCTGACTGTAAGCTACGGTATGTGTGACAACTGCACAAATCCGACCCGACCCAGGTACCCGTTTTCGGATCCGATTTTAAGATTTAAAATTTGATTATAATCTTTATAAATTTATCAAATATATATATACATATTACTAATAATAATAATGATAATAATAAAAATTCCTTTCCGCCGTCCCGCCCCTTTTTCTCTCTTGTCGCCATCCCGCCCCTCTGCTTAACCCTTAAGCCTTGAACCCCTTTTTCTCTTAACTCTTTGCTTGTCCTTTGGTTCTTCCCGCCTAAGGATGTCTGCGCAGCTCCATGCGCCAGACTCCTTACAAGGAAGCCTGCGTGAAGACCAGCTGTTCCTGCGATACGCGAGGCGAACTGTTCCCGCGGCGCGCAAAGGATTGTAGTTCTTCCCGCGGCGCGCTAAGGATTGTAGTTCTTCCCGCGGCGCGCTAAGGATTGTTCTGTCAGCCTTCTCGCGCTAGACACTTAAGTCTTTTCTCCAGTTTAAGCCAGCCTGTATGCTTTTGAAATATCTTATCTTCTGTGCTATACCTGCCAAGGTACGGGCAAAGTAGGCCAGATCTGACATCTGTCCGAAAAGTCACTTTCGGCGCAGCTTGCTTACCAACCCTCTTGGTTGTCAGAAAAAGTAACTGGCATAATCTTTTAAAATCTTCTTTTTCATGTCTTGTACAGTACTTTGACTGACCCCTCCCATGCTATGAACAGTAACCTGTCAGCCTTCCCCATCCCCTGCAGCTGCCACCATATCTCTTGCTTTTGATATCTTTTGCTTTGATTTGATAAGATCTTTTTCCCCAATTCAAGGGATGTGTTCCCTTGGGTTTTCCTATAAATAAAACTAATTTCATGGATAATTAAACACTACACTCAAACACTTAAACACTCCCCAAAATCTTTCTCCCTTACTCTCAGCCGAAGATCCTCAGCGACGCCTCCAACTCCCCTCTTTGCAATCCGTCTTCTCTTCTTTTCTGCCCAGAAATCTCGGTAAATAAATAATATATATTTTTTTTAAAATAATTTGTTTAAGTGACTTACATATATTCAAGACATAAAAACCAATCGTTAAACCAATAACCTCTTATTTATAGGTTAACTTTCGCTTGTTTAAAAGTTGGTTCTTGCATTATCTTTCAACGCACCTTTTACAAGTGAGTAATCTCGTACCTAATTCCCTTTTATTTTTAACGTTTTGGGATGTTCATGTGTTCGTACAACTTGAGTCTTAAACTTGTTTATGAAATTATGTGCGCAAAACCCATGTGTTATGGACGTTTACTAGTGTTGTATATTTGTATGTGTTGATCATTAACCGCTTTGATCGGCCTATTCCGAAGTTTTCATGGATCCATTAGATAAACACGGGAGACCTATTGTTACGATTTTCTTGGTTTGTTTGCACATACACGAATGATTATTTGTTTTTGCTCGATTTGGAGCACGCTATGAACTATGAGCTATGATCTATTTAGGCTTGATCACAATCTGTTTACACACTATGTTGAACACCAGTTATACACATGTTGCGCGCAGTGCTTTGTTATTATCTATTTATATCTATTAAACTTGATTTCTCACCGACACGCAAGTGTTGACGTTTTATTTTAACACATGTTCAGGTTTGCTGTAGCTGCTTTTGGAAACTCGAGGACACGTAGGATGTTTTCTTTTACTTTGGACCTAGTTTAAAATATAACAAGACAAATTTATGTATTTGAATATTATGAGTTATGATATGTGATTTATGTTACTTTATGGTGTGTTATGCGCATGCGCAATGAAATGTATTTATTAAATATTGACACCCAAATAGTGTCACGAGTAATGAAACAATTCGTAGCGCCCCGATGTATAATCCGCCATCGGTCGGGGTGTTACAGATTGTATTCAGAGCTCCGTGACTTTAGGATTAGGTGGTTAGACGTAACGACCTAGAATACCTAAGAGTCCCTTCTCGCGCATGAGAAAAATCTCATGATTGCGCGCTAATTGTTAATTACTCGATATTTATAAAATATGCTTGCGCATACGCAGCACATGATTTCATGTTTTATCCGCGATCTTTCGATTTTTTTTTGTTAAATTTCAATTCGTTTCTTTACTTACATATTCGTCTGTTGTTGGGACTTAACATTGAAAATCCGAAAAGTCATGGTGATACATGAATAGTTGATTTTCAATCCCCATTAACTTTATGTTCTAAAATTGAAGATTTGAAAAGTCATGGTGATACATGAATTGTCAACCTCCAATACTCATTTACTCGTATATTTTAAATTGAAGATTTGAAAAGTCATGGTGATGCATGAATTGTCGATTTTCAATTCGAATTCATTACCTGTATTAAGTTTGCATTTAAATTCATATTTTACTTCAAAATTTGATAGCATTTAACTCCGCGAAACAAGCTTTACAATGATATACTTTGCGCTAAAACGATTTCCCATACCAAGATATTAACAAAAACTAAAACTTTTATAGAATGCCTCCGCTATCAGCTCGCCGTCATCAGAGGAGAGAAGCCTCGCGCAGACGTATGCAGCGTCGTTCCCAGGAAATGGCCGCCGCAATAGCCCAAGCCTTAAATCAAAATAATACCAACCCCTCCGGATACAATATTAAGTCCTTTAATGCGGGTAACCCTCCGAAATTCACAGGGCTCGAAGGAGCCACCGTAATGCTCCAATGGCTCGAGAAAATTGAGAATACCTTCCTCCATACCCATTGCCCTCCAGACCGACGAACCTTATACGCCTCAAGTGTCCTGGAATCAAGGGCGCTTACATGGTGGAACGGAGTAGCTCACGCGCGTGGCGCAGAGGCTGCTTCTAGCATGCTCTGGGAGGAATTCAAGGATCTTTTGACTCGAGAATTCTGCCCTCCCAATGAAGTAAAGCGCCTTGAGGAGGAATTTTGGAACTTGAAACAGTACAGTGGTGAAGCGCGCGAGTACGCTACGCGCTTTCACGAACTAAGTTTGCTTGTCCCGCACCTAGTTACCCCTTCCCGCCGCGCCATCGAAAAGTTTCTTGGGGGTCTCCCCATGTAAGTTCAAGATTCTGTATGGGCCAGGAACCCAGTAACCCTCTCTGACGCCATCGAGTTGGCCGCTGTGCTCAGCGACAACCATGTCAGGGCAGGAACCCTGTTCCTGCGGGGAGCCGAGAAGACCAAACTCACCAAGACTGTCTCAGAACCAACAGAAACCAAGCCATAACCCTCAAACCGTAACAACCTCAAACGTAGGCACAAACCCAATCATCAAGCCTACGCGCTTACCAACCCGCTCATTGTCCAGCAACCCGCCTACCAACCTCCAGTACACGCTCCTAACCGACTGTCAACCTACCCAACACCCCCTGTAGTCCATAACTATGCCTTAACCAATTCCGCGCTCCCTGCCCCGTCAACTAAGAAACCTTACACAGGAAACCAACCCTTTTGCCCAACCTGTAAACTTCATCACCCAACTCAAGCCACGTGTCGACAATGCAACCGATGTGGCCGTATTGGTCACACTGCTGAGTACTGTAGAGTCCTTCCTGCCAACCCAATCGCGCAAACACCACCAACCTACCCGCAAAACCCACAATCAACATACCATAATCCACGACCCAGGTCGTGCTATAACTGCGGTGACCCCAGTCATTTTCGGAACGCGTGCCCGAGACTGCAAGTACAAATTACGCAAGCTAATCCGGTTAACCAAATTTCAAACCAAGTGGCGCGCGGACGAGCTTTTAATATAACCGCGCACCAAGCGCAAGCGAATAATGACGTGGTTAATGGTACATTTTTACTTAACGGACAATATGCATCTATACTTTTTGATACTGGCGCCGATAGGAGTTTTATTTCTCGCGCATTTGAACAAAAACTTGCGCGACCGCGAATAAACTTAAACGGAAACTTTACAGTTGAAATGGCTAACGGTGAAATAATTATAATAAACTCCGTGATCAAAGATTGCACGCTTAACCTTAATGAACACGATTTTCTAATCGACCTCATTCCCATGCCTCTTGGAAGTTTTGATGTTATTATTGGTATGGACTGGCTCTCGCAAAATCGCGCCGAAGTAATCTGCGCCAAGAAATTGATTCGCATTCCTCGGGAAAATGGTCAAGATCTTCATATCTACGGCGAGAAACCATCTAACGGTCTTAAACTTATGTCATGCACTGAAGCCCGAAGACTTTTACGAAAGAAATGTGTCGCGTTCTTAGCTCATGTGGTCAAACCCGATGAAGGAAAGAAGAAACTTCATGAAATCCCCATCGTGCGTGACTTTCCTGAAGTCTTTCCCGAAGATCTTTCTGGTTTACCTCCCGCTCGGGAAGTCGAGTTTCGTGTTGATCTTGTTCCTGGTGCATCCCCCGTAGCCAAATCTCCTTATCGACTTGCACCCGCTGAAATGCAAGAATTAGCAAGTCAACTTCAAGAGTTGACCGATAAAGGATTCATTCGCCCTAGCTCTTCGCCGTGGGGTGCTCCGGTTTTGTTCGTTAAAAAGAAAGACGGTTCGTTTCGCATGTGTATCGATTACCGCGAGCTAAACAAGCTCACCATTAAGAACCGGTACCCCTTACCGCGTATTAACGACCTCTTTGACCAACTCCAAGGTGCCTCTTGTTTTTCCAAAATCGATCTCCGTTCTAGCTATCACCAGTTGCGTATCCGCGAAGTAGATATTCCCAAAACTGCCTTTCGAACCCGCTACGGTCATTTTGAATTCTTGGTCATGCCCTTCGGTTTAACCAATGCACCCGCTGTCTTCATGGATCTAATGAACCGGGTGTGTAGGCCTTTCTTGGACCAATTCGTGATCGTGTTTATCAATGACGTTCTGGTATATTCCAAAACCAAGGCCGAGCATGAACAACATCTTCTGTTGGTGTTGCAAAAGCTTCGAACCGAACAACTCTATGCCAAACTCTCCAAGTGTGAGTTTTGGTCTGACGAAGTACAGTTTCTTGGTCATGTTGTAAACAAGATGGGTATTCATGTCGACCCATCCAAAATTGAAGCAATCAAGAACTGGATTACACCGACCACTCCTACCGAAATCCGTTCCTTTTTGGGCTTAGCTAGTTACTACCGGCGATTCATTTCGAACTTCTCAAAAATCGCCTTGCCTTTAACAGCATTAACGCACAAAGGCAAACCGTATATTTGGGGCTCGAAGCAAGAAGAAGCCTTTCAAACGCTCAAGCGAAAGTTGTGCGAAGCTCCTGTTCTAACGTTACCAGAGGGTACTGACGACCTTGTCGTTTATTGTGATGCCTCCAACCAAGGTCTCGGTTGTGTACTTATGCAACGAGGAAAGGTTATCGCTTACGCGTCAAGGCAATTCAAAATTCATGAAAAGAATTATACGACTCACGACCTCGAACTTGGCGCAGTTGTATTTGCCTTAAAAATCTGGAGACACTACCTCTATGGTACTAAGTGCATCATTTACACCGACCATAAAAGCCTTCAGCACATTTTTGATCAAAAGGAACTTAACATGAGACAACGCCGATGGAACGAACTCATCAGCGATTACGATTGTGAGATCCGATATCACCCTGGAAAGGCTAATGTGGTAGCCGATGCGCTCAGCCGCAAACCCAGTCAACTCAACTGTATTTTGCCGCGCACGCAGCTTCACTTCGCGCCGATCCAAAGCAATCTTGAATCGCGCATTCGCGACGCGCAGTGCGCATCGATCAGCAAAGGCAACCTACGCGCCGAGTTAGCGTGTGGTGCGGAAGCGCATCTAGTCCCTAACCTGAATGGAACTCTCTGTTATCTCAATCGCATCTGGATTCCCAATGATGAGATTCTTCGCACTGACATACTGAGTGAAGCGCACAAAACTCGATATTCCATTCATCCTGGCGCTGACAAAATGTACAAAGATTTGCGCCTTACTTATTGGTGGCCCGGTATGAAAAAGGATATTGCTGTGTTCGTAGCTAAATGCCTAACTTGTTCTAAGGTAAAAGCTGAACATCAACGCCCATCTGGTTTGCTCGAACAACCAGAAATTCCTACGTGGAAATGGGAAAGTATAGCAATGGACTTTATCACCAAGTTACCCTCGACCGCAAGCAAACATGATAGCATTTGGGTAATAGTGGATCGATTGACCAAGTCTGCCCACTTTCTGCCCATTCGTGAAACCTACCGTGTTGAACAACTTGCGCATCTATATGTCAAAGAAATTGTCTGCCGTCATGGTACTCCCTTGAGCATCATATCCGATCGCGATGGCCATTTTATATCTCGCTTTTGGAAATCTCTCCAATCTGCGTTAGGAACTCGTTTGGACATGAGTACTGCATATCATCCTCAGACTGACGGACAGTCTGAGCGAACTATCCAAACCCTTGAGGATATGCTTCGATCTTGTGTTCTTGATTTTGGAGGTAATTGGGATTCACACCTACCTCTGATCGAGTTCTCTTATAATAACAGCTATCATTCCAGCATCGGTACGGCCCAATTTGAAGCACTTTACGGTCGAAAGTGCCGCTCATCGATTTGTTGGAACGAAGTGGGTGAAGTTCAAATCACAGGACCCGAACTAGTTCAAGAGACAACCGATAAAATCGCCAAGATCCGTGATCATCTGCTGACTGCCAGAAGCCGACAGAAGAGTTACGCAGATCGTAGGCGGAAGCCTCTCGAATTTCTAGTTGGTGATCTTGTTCTCCTCAAAGTGTCGCCCTCAAAGTGTCGCCCTGGAAGGGTGTTGTCCGCTTTGGGAAGAAAGGTAAGCTTGCACCTCGTTATGTTGGTCCGTTCAAAATTCTTGCGAGAGTGGGAAAGGTTGCCTACAAACTGGACCTGCCGCCCGCGCTCAGCAATGTGCATCCAACGTTTCATGTATCCAATCTCAAGAAATGTTTAACTGACGAGAACCACCACATACCACTTGATGAAGTTCAAGTTGATGAGTCTATGCATTTCGTTGAGAAGCCTGTTGAGATTATGGATCGCGAGGTGAAGCAAACCAAGCGCAGTCGCATCCCTATTGTCAAGGTTCGCTGGGAGTCCAAGCGCGGAGCCGAGTTCACTTGGGAAAGGGAAGATCAAATGAAGATCAAATACCCGCACCTTTTCTCTGCGCATCCTACTTCGAGATAAATTTCGGGACGAAATTTCTTAAAGTAGGGGAGACTGTGAAAACTGCCCAAATCCGACCCGACCCAGGTACCCGTTTTCGGATCCGATTTTAAGATTTAAAATTTGATTATAATCTTTATAAATTTATCAAATATACATATACATATTACTAATAATAAAAATTCCTTTCCGCCGTCCCGCCCCTTTTTCTCTCTTGTCGCCATCCCGCCCCTCTGCTTAACCCTTAAGCCTTGAACCCCTTTTTCTCTTAACTCTTTGCTTGTCATTTGGTTCTTCCCGCCTAAGGATGTCTGCGCAGCTCCATGCGCTAGACTCCTTACAAGGAAGCCTGCGTGAAGACCAGCTGTTCCTGCGATACGCGAGGCGAACTGTTCCCGCGGCGCGCAAAGGATTGTAGTTCTTCCCGCGGCGCGCTAAGGATGGTAGTTCTTCCCGCGGCGCGCTAAGGATTGTTCTGTCAGCCTTCTCGCGCTAGACACTTAAGTCTTTTCTCCAGTTTAAGCCAACCTGTATGCTTTTGAAATATCTTATCTTCTATGCTATACCTGCCAAGGTACGGGCACAGTAGGCCAGATCTGACATCTGTCTGAAAAGTCACTTTCGGCGCAGCTTGCTTACCAACCCTCTTGGTTGTCAGAAAAAGTAACTGGCATAATCTTTTAAAATCTTCTTTTTCATGTCTTGTACAGTACTTTGACTGACCCCTCCCATGCTATGAACAGTAACCTGTCAGCCTTCCCCATCCCCTGCAGCTGCCACCATATCTCTTGCTTTTGATATCTTTTGCTTTGATTTGATAAGATCTTTTTCCCCAATTCAAGGGATGTGTTCCCTTGGGTTTTCCTATAAATAAAACTAATTTCGTGGATAATTAAACACTACACTCAAACACTTAAACACTCCCCAAAATCTTTCTCCCTTACTCTCAGCCGAAGATCCTCAGCGACGCCTCCAACTCCCCTCTTTGCAATCCGTCTTCTCTTCTTTTCTGCCCAGAAATCTCGGTAAATAAATAATATATATTTTTTTTAAAATAATTTGTTTAAGTGACTTACATATATTCAAGACATAAAAACCAATCGTTAAACCAATGACCTCTTATTTATAGGTTAACTTTCGCTTGTTTAAAAGTTGGTTCTTGCATTATCTTTCAACGCACCTTTTACAAGTGAGTAATCTCGTACCTAATTCCCTTTTATTTTTAACGTTTTGGGATGTTCATGTGTTCGTACAACTTGAGTCTTAAACTTGTTTATGAAATTATGTGCGCAAAACCCATGTGTTATGGACGTTTACTAGTGTTGTATATTTGTATGTGTTGATCATTAACCGCTTTGATCGGCCTATTCCGAAGTTTTCATGGATCCATTAGATAAACACGGGAGACCTATTGTTACGATTTTCTTGGTTTGTTTGCACATACACGAATGATTATTTGTTTTTGCTCGATTTGGAGCACGCTATGAACTATGAGCTATGATCTATTTAGGCTTGATCACAATCTGTTTACACACTATGTTGAACACCAGTTATACACATGTTGCGCGCAGTGCTTTGTTATTATCTATTTATATCTATTAAACTTGATTTCTCACCGACACGCAAGTGTTGACGTTTTATTTTAACACATGTTCAGGTTTGCTGTAGCTGCTTTTGGAAACTCGAGGACACGTAGGATGTTTTCTTTTACTTTGGACCTAGTTTGAAATATAACAAGACAAATTTATGTATTTGAATATTATGAGTTATGATATGTGATTTATGTTACTTTATGGTGTGTTATGCGCATGCGCAATGAAATGTATTTATTAAATATTGACACCCAAATAGTGTCACGAGTAATGAAACAATTCGTAGCGCCCCGATGTATAATCCGCCATCGGTCGGGGTGTTACAGTATGACCGTAGCTTACGGTGGCCAGACCGTAGCTTACGGTCTGGTCTGACGAAAAAAGTGATTTTGGTGATTTTTCTTCCATATTTAAGGCCCAAAAAACCCTAAAGTCGAAACCATTCAATATTATTTAGTTTTGGGACTTCTTGGAGGCCATCATACACTATCCTAACACCTACCAATCACCACAATCATCCATGTTATCATCATCTCAACCAAGAATCAAGATCTTCAAGATGCATATGCTAGGCTAAAGGCTTCATAACAATCTCCGGGTGTAGGGTTGAGTTGCTTGTTAGGTTTTGTTTATTCTAAACTTTAACTTTGGATTTGTAATTGATTAAGCATTCGATTAATCAATTCTTTGAGTTTGCTTTTGTGCTTAAACGGTTTTTATTAATTGATTACTTAATCTTTTGTCAGTTAATTGATTTGTGGTCATCAACAATTAGGATTAATTTCTTTCGTCATTGACCCGTTTATCATTGACCATATTATCGATTTTGTGCTTCAACAAGTAAAACCGATTATCAAATAGATTTTCATTTAACCTTGTCAATTGTTCGGATTCAATTCTGACGATCAACACGGTCAATCGTTAAGTCTTTTGGTTTACATATTTTATAAGAAACCGTCCAAAGAAGTTTATCAATTCCTTAACTTGCTGCAAAATCCGAACCCTAGAGTTTGGTTATTTTCATATCATTGTTTACAAACCACAATTTTAAATCGCTTGACATCGTTTGTCCACTTTAATTATTTTTATTATATAACTTGATTAGCATTTCCAACTGATTTCCTGTGGAGACGACCTTACTTACCCGTACTAGTTAAAGGTATTTAAGCATCATAAATACTTGTTTTTGATTAGAGCACGACATCTACATCAGGTATTTAACGGATCTGTCAGCTAACTGAATGCTCTTGCGGGTGGGCTTTGGTTCTCCTATCCCTAGTTTTGCAAATATCGCATAAGGCATTAAATTAATACTAACTCCTAGGTCAGGCAGGGCATTGCTAACAGACAAATTTCCTATGAGACAAGGGATAGTAAAGCTCCCTGGATCGGTCATTTTTGGCGGCAGCTTGCTTTGGAGGACAACTGAACATTCTTTACTCAAGGTGACATGCAAGAGCTCCTCCGTCTTCCTTTTGTTGGTCAACACTTCTTTGAGAAACTTTGTATAGTTCGGCATTTGAGCAATGGCTTCGACGAAAGGGATGTTGATGTGAAGTTGTTTGAAGAGTTATAAAAACTTCCCGTACTGAGCTTCCAATCTCTCATGTTTCAGCTGTCCATGGTATGGAATAGGTAGAACATAAGTTCGGACTGGTTCCTTAGGTTGTACGGTGCCTGTTGGGATCAGTATTTTTAGTGTTTTATCAGGGGATTTCTTCTCCATAACTGGTTCTGAAGTTGGTGAGGCAACAGTGGTTGTGCCACTTCTTAATGTAACAGCGTTGGATGCTGCATTTGGGTTTGTTATTGTGTTGCTTGGAAGAGCGTCGGGTGGTCTTTCAGACAATTGCCGGGCAATCTGTCCGATCTGAGTTTCTAGACTCTGCAGTGTTGCTTGTTGACTTTTTAAGTCAGCTTCATGCTTCAACAATACTCCGCTGGTCGGCCTTCTTTTCTGCTTCATTTGTCTTGGTCATGATTTGGATCAACATTTCTTCATTTTTTAGTAGCTTGGATTCTGATGGCTACTGGAACTTTGTTCTTGGAATTGAGGTTTAGGCTGGAAGGATTGATTCATCAGCCTCTTTTCGAATTCGGGTAGGGTTTGAGTGTTATCTTCGTCCTTCCAACTGAAATTCGGGTGATTTCTCCAACTTGGATTGTAGTTGTTGCTGAAAGCGTTGTTTTGACGTGCGATGAAATCAACTTCTTCCATGGCCATAATGACTTGTTTGCAGTCACTGGTCTTATGAGTTCCTCCACAGGTGTCACAGGTGCTCTTGGTTTTTGATAGTTTGGCTTGAAGTTGTTGGAATTTTTTAAAGATTGCTTCAAGCTGTGCGGTGACATGTGTGTTGGAATCGACGTGGTGCATTATTTTATGCGTTGGTGTAGATCTTGGTGGGTATAGGCGAAACTCTTCTTTGCTGCCTTCTCCATGATTTTAAATGCTTCGTTAGGTGATTTGGATCTCAGGTCTCCACCGGCGACTTGGTCGATGACATGTTTGTTTTGACTGGATTGTGCGTCAAAGAAAGTTTATACTTGTAACCGTACGCTCAGTCCATGATGTGGGCATCTTCTCATAAGAATTTTGTATCTCTCCCATGCTGCGTGTAACGACTCATCATCATCGGTCCGGAATACGGTAATGCTGGCTCGGTATTTGGCAGTTTTATCAGGCGGAAAGTAATTGAGGAGAAACTGTTCAACCATCTGGTCCCAGTTGGTGATGGATCCAGAAGAAAGTGATTCTATCAATTCTAGGGATTGACCCCTTAGAGAGAAAGGAAAGAGTTCAAGTTTAATCTGATCGTCTGAACAGTTTTGGATTTTAAAGGTTTCGTAGATTCGTAAGAATCGAGATATGTGAGAAAGATGGTCTTCGTCGAGGAGACCAAGAAATTAAACTGAATTTTCCACCATATGAATGGTGCTTGATTTGATTTCGAAATTTTCGGTGATTTCGGGTGGAGCCGCTCCATTGTCGTAGCCTTCGAGAGTTGGTTTGGCATATTGGCTCAGGTTCGGCTCATTGTTTTGGGCTGCCATCATTTCTTCGGTTTGATTTTCTCCTGATGTCGTGGCGTCTATTGACTCGTTTTTGATTGTTTCAGAGGGTTTCTGCAGTCTGTTTACGTGCTCGTCGATGAAAGAGTCGTTCCGGTTCAGAAATTGGAAAGCTCAGGCTCGAATGTAGAGAACATATATGGGGTTAAATCAAATTTAGTCTGTTTAAATTAAACTTAAGGTTAGTTGAAGTTAAAGTAAAAGTTAGGCTAAGCTATTTAAAACTAAACTAATGTATAAGTTAATTAAGCTAAAGTAAAAAAGTTAAGCTAGTCTTAAAAATATATAATTTAATAGTTAGTAGAAAAACATGAAATAAAAGTTAAAAATTTGTACAATTATAAACAATGATTATTTAAAACTTGGATTATTCTTAGAAACGTACCGTGTCCCCGGCTACGACACCAAAAACTTGATGTTGCCGTGCGTGTGCTTTAAAATATAATGGTTTGGAGATTTAGCTCTTGCACAAAATCGTGTTTTAAATTTATAAAAATGATTTCTACTAAGACTAAACACACACAAAATAGGCAAGTGTACCTATCGTATATGTAAAATAGTATTGGTAAGAACCACTTATCGATCCGTTGACACAAATGTTTCTAATAATGAATCTTCGTTTTAGTTCAATCAGAGAGTTTTAATCATTTTGTCGTTTCTGAAAGGTGACAACGACCCCGTGTCCTCTGAAACACGGCCCCGTGTCCAGCTGTCCACTATTTTATCTTTTCTTGTAGATTTTTGTATTTTCTGGAAGGTGGGCACGGCCCCGTGTTCCCTGAAGCACAACCCCGTGTTATCAGAACTTGATGTTGCCGTGCGTGTGCTTTAAAATATAATGGTTTGGAGATTTAGCTCTTGCACAAAATCGTGTTTTAAATTTATAAAAATGATTTCTACTAAGACTAAACACACACAAAATAGGCAAGTGTACCTATCGTATATGTAAAATAGTATTGGTAAGAACCACTTATCGATCCGTTGACACAAATGTTTCTAATAATGAATCTTCGTTTTAGTTCAATCAGAGAGTTTTAATCATTTTGTCGTTTCTGAAAGGTGACAACGACCCCGTGTCCTCTGAAACACGGCCCCGTGTCCAGCTGTCCACTATTTTATCTTTTCTTGTAGAGTTTTGTATTTTCTGGAAGGTGGGCACGGCCCCGTGTTCCCTGAAGCACAACCCCGTGTTATCAGAAGCACAGCCCCGTGTTCCCTGAAGCACAGCCCCGTGTTCTCAGAAGCACAGCCCCGTGTTCTCAGAAGCACAGCCCCATGTTCTCAGAAGCACGACCCCATGTTCTGTTGTTTTTTTGGTTTTCTTTGATTTTTTTTTGTCTTTTCATTTGTTTCTTCGTTTGAGGCTTTGATTCACCTGAATATACATTTTAACATAATAAGTAATTATTTTAACTATATTATACGAAAGAAGTTGCAGTTTTTAGAGATTATTTGATGATAAAAAGATGTATAATTTTATATACAGCAGTCACGTAATAGTGTCACATGTGTTTTGAATAATTTATACGTCACACTCGGGCGTATTCCGCTTTAGCCGGGGTGTTACACCAATAGTCTGTACCATATCTCATAGTCGGACAAGCTACAACCCTATAAAATTTCCCCTTTAGATCAGCTAGAAAATTCTTGTCATAAAAATACCCTTGAGGTTTCCCTCCACCCACACTAACTCGCCTAAAGCCGATGTGCTACATCACTATATATGCCACAATCACTCTAGAAAAACGAATCCTAGATATGAATCCTAGATATTTTAACTTCGTTACTTGAAGAACCTCATGAACTTAGATGGTGATATGGAAGTTTTCCCCGTAGTCAGTACTAGTGAAGATACTCCATCTTGAAGCGACTAATCCTCACACATTTTCTATTTAAAGTAGGTCACTACTCTTTTAGTCTCACATTCATGTTTTGTTTATTCTATGCAATTAACACAATATCATCAGTGAAAACCATGCACCACAGAACCGCACCCTGGATCGACTTTAACAACTCATCCATGACAATTGCGAATAGACGAAATTGATATCTCTAATTGTTGCACACGCGCTTATTATCGTACTAGCATACATATATGTCTATGAACTTTCTAGGAACCCCTCTACCCCCATAAAGTCTCCTAAATCAATCTGTGTGGCACATTGGCGTACTACTTTTCAAGGTCGATGAACACCATATGCAAATCCCGCTTCCTTTCCCTATAATTTTCCATCAATATAATGTATCACTTCATTAGTTAACCGTCCTGACATGAAACCAAACTGGTTATGCATAACATGATTTTTTCTCTAATTTTTGTTTCAATTACTCTCTTCTTTAATTTCCTATTAAGACTTAGCAACTTAACCCACCTATCATTCCCGTAACATTGGGTTTCTTCTTTGTTCTCATATGGAGGAACTACAACACTACTGCATCGATTTGGCAATTTTCTTGTTTTGAATATAAGAGTGAACAAAGTAGTTAACCATTGAAGCCCTTCATTACCCAAACACGTCCACACTTCAATAGGTATATTATCCAGACCAATTGCTTTACTCTTTCTCATTTACCTATGGCGTTATGCTTATGATGCCGAACCGTGAAACACCGAACTTGCTAAAACCGGCCTAGCTTGCATACCAAATGGGTTGTTAGTGAACTACATCCAAACTAATGAAGGTGGTGTGAGAAGCCCATGCAAAGAGAAAGTCCACATTTCTTTGAAGTAATTTAATATTTAAAGTTATTTGCAATTTTAATTACTTTATTTATTTCAATTCCTGCATCGTGTTTATCAGCATCAGTTTGTATTTTATTCCTTATTATATGCCATACTTAGCAGTGGAGGTATAGTAGTTTTTCTTAAGGGAAAATTCTTAAAATAGCCAATTTTGACCAACTTTTTTTAATTATAGCTAGAGACCAAATCAAATTCCTAAAGTAGCCATATTTTCCGGTCGGATTCGACCAAAGCACAAACTAATCCTACTAAATTTTTGGACCTTTAAAATCGCACCACGTGTCAACGTTGTAATGGATCTCACCGAATTTCTTAAAATTTCGCCGGATTCGACTGAATTTTAGTGGGTCCGACTGAAATTTTCATCTTCAACCTCTCAAACCCTAAACCTCAATAACCAACCTATATCTCCATCTTTCTTATTTCTTCACAAAATCAAGCAAATAAATAGTGCAAATCGCATAGTTTTTCGAGGAGAACGAAACCATAATGTTCAATTTCACTATAGAACACAAATTCAACCCCCCCCGAATCGAAAATCTAGGATTCGTCGGACAAATTAAACAATCAGATCCGACTGTTCAGAGTTTGTTTCCGTCGGGGCCAACTGTCTTCTACTCCGATGGTTCTTCACGCTAATCGGTCTACCGAAAGGTTAAAGTGTCGGATCCAACCGAACATGAGGCTACGTGGCCCGTCGTGACTGGTTAAAAATTCCGTCGGATCAGTTTGTGCTTTGGTCGGATCCGCCTGGAAAATATGGCTAGTTTGGGAATTTGTTTTGGTCTCCAACTATAATTGGAAAAAGTTTGTCAAAATTGGATATTTTAGAAATTTTCTCTTTTTAAATATATTTCTCATGTACTCTTAAAGGACAATTGAATGAAATATGGAGGCATATAATTTACAAAAACTTTATTGTAAGTCTCATTATTTTTGGGAGTCTTCTTTGTGCCCTAGCTATCTCAACCGACAAGTGAGATGTGATCAAAGAATTCGACCTGTGTCTCCAGTGATGCGTCTGTAGCCGGAAAAGCAAACAGTTGCCCAACGCTCATATCTGGTGGTGCGACTGTAACCCGATTGATCCGTTGTCCTCATTTTGAACCAAATCCCGATTGATCCGGTGTTGCTCATAACAACTCACCTCCCCTTTTGTGATACACCTACAAAATATTTGAGTTTTTGCTTTCTTTGAGGCTAGCCCTACTACCGTTGAAAAAGTTATGGAAGTAAGTTTTCCATCTCAACTAGATGTCTTGTCCTTTACTAACACTTGTCCATCATCTCTTTCAATATACTTCACGACTCATAAATATTGGCTGGTACGCTCCCTAAGTTTGGTTTTTTTTTTAAATTATCTCACTCCTTTGCATGGTCCGTCATCTCTTTCAATATACCTCACGACCCCTAAATCGAGTCATTGTCGTCTCCCTTGGATGACCTTGTAGTCCGTCCACAATCTTCGATCTTCTCACCTCAACAAAAGATAGCTGATGTGCGTGCTATATCCTTAGTTGGTAAAAGTGATCATATGTGATTCCCTCTTTTTAAAAATACAAGTTTATAATACTTATGTCGTGTCCTATCGCAAAGCGAAAAAAAATACCTACCTTGTTCATTCTTATCCCCAAAGCAGTATCCATGTCAATATCCCCGATTGAAGTCATTTTTTTTTTCATGGCCCTATGAAGTCGAAGCGTTCCAAGGCCATCGTGTGTACGTCTTGCACCCTTACACTACTTTTTGTTAATTTGAAATTTTGTTAAATGTTTAACACATAAAAATTAATTTTATAAACATTATAACTCATACAATATGGTTTTTAGTTTCTTTTAATGTGATCGTTTTTGAATGTTTTTATATTAAAATTGATTTTTAAATATTAACCAACAAGTAGATTATTATATCTTAAGGATGAGCATAACTGAATTAACCAAACCGAAACATCAAACACAAAAAAACGGATCGAAGTATTAATCGACGGTTAATTTTTTGTAATTTTAAAAACCGAATTTTTAGTTTTGGTTCGGTTATCCGTTTTTAATAAACCGAAACCAATTGATGGTGATGAAGATTATAAATATGATGAAAATCGAGACTACACTTTGAAGATGAATAAGATGATGAATGAAGATTGGAACTAAACTTTTAGTGTTTGTAAATTAAGAACTTTGTTGAATTTTCAACTCTACTACTCTACCAACTTTGTATTTGTATTGTGCCACGCAACACGCAGCTATTTTTGTTTCTTTGAACTTAATATGTATGTGTTACTCTAATACGTTCTTACAAGCTTAAAATTTTCATTTATATTTTTATTGTTTATTTTTTAGTTGTGCCCAAATCATCCCTGAGGTTTGGTCACTTTTGTGACTTTAATCCAAAAAGTTTATTTTTTTGCAACGGGGCCATTAAGTTTACCAATTTGTTGCTAGTTTACTCCAAATCGCTAACTCCATTAAAGAAGTCTGTTAAATTGATGGGCATTTTAGTAAATATAGATGGGTTGGATGGGTTTTACTTTTATTTAAAAAAAAAGAATTTGTGCATTTATAATTGCACATTGCTTCATATATTGTTCTTAAGCTAAATTTACTAAAACACCCATCTATTTAACAGACTTCTTTAATGGAGTTTGTGATTTGAACGGCACTAGCAATAAATAGGAAACCTCAAGGGTCTAGTTGCAAAAAATAAACTTTTTGGATGAAAGTTGCAAAAGTGACCAAACCTCATGGACAATTTTAGCACTTTACTCTTTAATTTTTGGCAATGCCTACAAAGAATTGGAAAAAAAAACCTTACTATAATCGAACCGAAACCTAATGGTTTGTATATTTACAAATTAATGACTTCGGTTTCGGTTTCGCCTAATAACTGAACCGTGTTGTGACTCCAATTATTAAAAATTAAGAAAAGATATTAACAGCAGGTGATTACTTTGGGCTGGCCATGAAAGACACAAAATGTAGTGGGCTTAGCCCAACTAGCCCCATTCACAAACAACAATAGGATTTAAAAAACCCTATATATAAAACACCAGCAGCACCATACAATCACACCAAAACCTCATTCGACATCATCTCTATTGTTTTACAAAAATCAAATCGATGAAGAGGAAAACTAACGATGATTGCGGCTCATTTCCGCAAGATGACTCTCTTTTGGTTCGTATTCACTGAGCAAATAAATAATCTGTTTTATATTTATTTAGTGTTTATTTGTTTTATTCATAACGAAACGAACGAAGGACCTATGGAGGAAGTTTGCTATTAAATCAATGCGCTTTCGGCCAAGTTTGCCTTCGAATATCAATTAATTAATTAATTAGTGGATTGTTATAGATCGGTGTTTTTATACAATACGGTTCGTTTGTTGTTACTCAGATCTAGTTATTATTCATACATTTTGAGATTAGTTATTTTGTTTTGTTTTTATAATTATTAATTAGCGAAGGTCCCAGCAGGGAGGATGATTAACTCTAAACGAGTCGTCTCTAACACTTAATGTTTACCTTCGAATATTTAATGGCCGACTCGTAGGATTCACTAATTTGTTTTGTTTATGTGATGTCTTGAAATCTCGGCTATATATATTTTTCACATTCTTTAGGAGTATATTTTCCATCAAGTGTCAGAATTTGTGTTTTCTGTTGCTACGGTAGTATAAGAATCGTTTTTGAGTGAAGTTAGAATTTTTTTATATTAGATTTGGGGTTGCAATCTTTTTAATTTCTTCCTTGAAGATAATTAGGTTTATAAATAGATATTAGACTGTTTGGTACAAAAAAACGAGTGGTTAGGGTATTACATGGTAAGGATGCTAAAAAGGTTCTTACATATGGTGAGAATGTAACAGTTGTTTAGTTGGTAAAACACATGTCTTAGTCGTTTTGCAATTCCGAATATTGTTCACCTTAGGCTAAGTGCAGTGAGCGCCGATTTGGGCGATTTTTGGGCGTGAAGGGGCGCGAACACCGCCTCTCCTCTTGACGGTTTTTGGGCAAAAAGGGGCGGGGGCGAGGTTTTCTTGTTGCCCAGACGAAGGGCGAATTGCTGGTGGTTGGGCCGGTGTGACAACCGGTAATTTCCCAAACCCATAAGCTAAGTAATCAACCTAATAATTAGGTGATTGTAAATATTAAGCGCGTGCATTTGTTATGTGCGCCCTGCGCGAGCGCGCCATGTTAGTCAGCGCGTGCAGTTGTTATGTGCAACCTGCGCGAGCGCACCATGTTAAGAACCAGCGTGAGCATATGTTATATGCGCCATGCGTGAATGATTTGGCTTTATGTTTTCATGTAACTTAAACGTTATGTTGTCTATGGGTTGACCATCCCGCATGATGCTAAGGCGGGTGCATCCTACATCGTTTATGCGCGTGCGGAAGGGAACTAACCTACCCGCATGGCGGGAACGTTGAGAGCTAGTTTGTCTGAAGCTCCAAGATGGAATTGACTTCAACATGACTGATCACTATGTTGAAATACCAAGACCACCTGGAGAATCTACAAATGAAACTCAAATGTCCCTAACTGCGAGAAGGTTACGCACCTACCCGCAGCAAAGACGTGTCCTATACGCAGAAAGCTATGCGCACCAAGTTATACGCGCAGAACACTTGGTCTATTCTCCAGTTAAGGAGATTACTCCCGCCCGAAAGGAAACAGTAGCGTGTTTCAGAGATTTTCCACTTTTTACTGTACACTGACAAAAGTACCTGAAAAAGCACACTGTAACATGAAAAGTCAACTGTCAGCCACCCTATTCTCACCAACCCCAGACCTGCATGTTCTGTCCAAATCAAATCAAAATCTTTTATCCACCACTCCACTCTTAAGTAAATAATAATAACTTCCATACCTTATCATCATTACATTTAGATATGAAAAGATTTCAATCCCCTAAAGCAAGGGATTGTGTTCCCTTGAGTTTGCCTATAAATTTGTAGCCTAAATTATCACCCAAAACACACTTCAAAGAACTACAAACTTGCACTAATCCTTTCCCAAGCATCCGTTGTTTCCAGCCCCGATCCTGTTACTAGGTAAGCCGAGAATATAACCTTGAGACCTACTATCCAACCCTTATATTCTCCTATTTCTTGATCTTAATATATATATTTGTTATTTAATCGTATTCTAGACCTTCGATTCCGAGGCCAACACCAAGAAAACCCGAATCTCGATTAATCCCTTAACAAGAACCACAGGTGAGTCTCACAGCCCCTATTTTCACTGTTTTCACTGTTTTTAAATTGCTTTCGGGGCGAGGGACACGTACTTAAATAATGTTTTATCATGGTATACTTACAAGCTATGCAAGCGATTATGTGTTTTAAGTTATGTTTCATGATGAGCAATGCAAACGGTTATCTAAGGTTTTCAATGTATGTGCGCTAGAACTCGAGTAAGTGATCACTTTACCATTGGAACTCTAAGGGTAGGGACTGCTGGTTTGATCCGCCCACTCGTAGGGGTCGCACCTCTTTGCATGGACGAGTGCCTGGCATGGGGCAGTACTATGGGGTTGAGCCCGCTCGTAGGGGTCGCGCCTCTTTGCATGGACGAGCGCCTTGTTTTCCGGCACAACGTCTGCGCGTAACCCGCGGGACGGTATCCTTAGCTCGTAGGGGCAATGCCTCTTTGCATGGACGAGCACAGTTTCTCAGAATTGTTCGCGCGTAACCCGCGGGACAGTATCCTTAGCTCGTAGGGGCAATGCCTCTTTGCATAGACGAGCATAGTTTTCCAAGAACGTCTGCGCGTAACTCGCGGGACGGTTTTACGTTATTTTAGCTCGTAGTGGCTGCGCCACTTACATAGACGAGCACCGTATCCAGAATTTGTTCACGCGTAACCCGCGGAACGATTTTTATCAGAATAATGTCAGAATTATGTGTTAATACGATTTTACCAAGCAGATGTTAATGATGTTGCCAGAAATGTTTCAGAATGATTTTATCAAGTTACTAAAACTTGTGAACTCACTCAGTTTATACTGATTCAAATGTTTTTACGTGTCTTTCAGGAGATAACTAGGTAGCGCATGGAGTCACACTTAGAGCACCACACGCTGAACATCTAAAACAAGCTTTTTGGAAGATTTTGGTTTTATCCCCTCGATGCGCACGGTTACCCGCCGCGCAAGGGGATATGGCGAGGAAATCTTCAGTTTTATACTTGGATGTTTCTTTTTGTAATCTTTGAACAATGTAATGTGTTTGTACTAAACTTCTCATGCGCAATAAAAATCTTTGAATGTTTTGCAATGGCCCGTGCTTAATTATCAATCCCCACTCGTGCGCGCCCGGCTGTTTCCGCCGCTCAGGGCCGGGTGTGACAGCCGGCATGTATGCATATGTGTGTGTTTTTTATATACACTTATATATATATATTATTATATTACTATTCGTATCCCATACACCATTACACCAAAAAACAAATTCTCACTCTTGCTGATTGGGCGCCACACGACGCAAAAAGCCCTAATTTTGTAGCTTCTTAATAACACATAGCCTAAGTCACCAAAATACTTTTAATGAGCCCATGGTTATAGTATTTTAATATCTAATGTTGGTGGTTGCGTATGTCTGTAGGAATAACAAAAGACATAAGGAAGCAAGGTTTGGAACCTAGTGCTGCGGTGAACACCGACCCGCTAAATTAGGCACAATTGACGGTGGAGTTTTTTTCTAATTGAAATAACTGTTGAAAATTCCGGTTAAATCCAAACAAAAATAATTTTTTTATTTAAAATAACCGAACCTCGGGTTAAAAACCACGTAGGAGAAAACATTTTTTGTAATTTTTTTGTAGGTTTGAAAACTGTTTTTTGTTTTTCATTTTTTTAAACGAGGTTTTTAAGCATACGTGATTAGTGAGAAACTACAACTCTGCATAAGATTGCACATTTAATATAACAAATTGTAACATAATAAAAATTATACTATAAATAACGCATAAATAACAACACTAAATCACTTACTCTTTAACAAAATTAAGCCAACCCGTAAAATATCCGTGGACATTCACTCAGCATACACTCAACCTCAAACTATAGTTTTAATAACCTCGGCACATTACAAAACCCAAAAGAACAAAAAAAACCATAAAGTAATCAGAATAAAAAAAACAAAACAAACCATATGAAAAAACGACATTTACATGGATTTTACTTTCTAAATTCTTTTATACATATTTACATAATCTTTAAAAATCCATTATATGTTTTCCTCTTTAAAATTCTTTTATACATATAGAATTCAGTTTTTTCGGTTGTTTTATAGCGGATTATTCCCAACGATTGCAAGAGTGGATTTATTACATTTTAAAAATCACCACAAATGAGGTTTGTTCAATCAATTTGCTACACATGAGGTGTTTGGGATTCCTTATTTTATACTTCTTATTCCTAATTTTATTTATTTCATTAAGTTAATAAACTTAAATCAACTACAACTATTTTCTGTTTTATCTCTCCTTTTCCTTTATAATATGTTTGAACCTATAGTTCAAATCATATATCTCTTATTCTTATATCTAGACATTTAGCACGCATATTGAGAATCTTGATCAACACTTTCTTGGCATGCAAATCGAGACACTGGTTTTCAAGTTTTGCCGTCACACACTTTGAAGCGGGTTGTCGGTTCGTTTCGGGTCGGCACACACTTCGAGGCGGTTCGTCGGATCGTCTTGGATCGGCACGCACTTCGAGGCAAGTCGTCGGTTCGTTTTGGATCAGCACGCACTTCAAAATGGGCCGTCGGTTCGTCTCGGGTTGGCACACACTTCGAGGTAGAATGTCGGGTTGTCTCGGATCGGCACGTACTTCGAGGTAGAATGTCGTATTTTATGGTCAAGGAAAACGAGGGGGTTGATACATGTTTATCGATGTGATTTTTAGAGTGATGTTAGAGAGTGTATTCTATAGAGAGAAATGAGTGTGAAAAATGAAAGGGTGGAGTCCTCTATTTAAAGCTGTCCAGGAAACCTGTCTCGATAAGCGTTGGGCCTAGACATAGCCATCGCGTATCGTGACGTAGCTATTGTGAGTCACGGGGAGGGTTGCCACGTGGCGCCACATGGCAGACGCGGTGCCATGTGGTGACACGTGGCAAGAACATGGTGCCACCATGTGATATGTGGCGGGACACGTGTAACATTGTCAGACCTCGTCATCGCGTATCGTGATGACGTTGGGTTTTTGGTTCTTCGCGTATTGCTGTCTTCTCATGTCTTACGTATTGCTTGCCTTTTGTGACGTTGCGTATCGCGACCAGACAGGAAGTCAAAATTTATATTTTAAGTCTTTGTACTATTGAAACACGTTGTATGGCGGGCGGCGAAGACAAACAAGTACAAGTGGTAGGTGCGGTGGTGACAGGTTTGGCGGTCGCTGGTTTTGGAGGAAGGCGAAGAAACTAGTACGTGTAATACACGGGGTTAAATACAAAAATGCTGAACTAAACATGATTAATATGCATTGATCAAAACACATAATCAAATAACAGGATCAAGTAATCTGATATTAATAGTTAAAATATATAAAGACAAACTGTTAGATAACATGAACCACAAAGATACCGTGGTCCAATTCACCCCATATTTATTCCCTCTATAACGTCCCTAAACAATTTTTTAAGTATTTGGGCTGAGCACATACTTAATCCCATATAGTTTTAATTAGATTAAAGGGTGGATTGAATTTTTTTTAATTGAATATATCAAACCGCCAGGAGGTTCTCCAAAGGGTGTTTTTGTTTAAATGGTGTCAGTTTTGCGTGTTTAAAGTGCTAAGCCTAATTAATGAACTACTAAGCCTAATTAATGGTATCTTCTCACTAAACCCACCGAACGAACCTTATGAGACTGCATCAATGTAAAAATAATTAAAGTTGGAACAAAAGTAGAAAACGGTAAAAATCAAGTGAGATGAGGTAAAAGTTTGTAAGGAAATAAGAAAAGTTTTTATTTTTGGTTTTGTTTTAGAGCTAGACTCCCGTTGTTGTTTATGATATCAAGCTGCATAGCTTCAGTTTGACTACTGATATTTGGATACCTTTAATTTAAAAGAAGGTTTACATTTTAAAATTAAAGAATACTAAAGAAAAGATAAATTACAATTAAATTATACTGTCTTTTTAAAACATTACTTAACCGGCTTAGAAGGATGAAAAATAAAATATGATACAACCATAGTTGTGTGGGTATGAGTAGAGAATCCGGTCAACCTAATTTCAAAATTTTATCCATCAACAATGCAACGACAAATTTAGATTCTAAAATGAAAATAAATGAAAGCGGTATAATTAAGATATAACATATACTAAAGAAATTAAATGTCTAGTAATGAGAAGTTTACCTTGATTAAGCCACTTGCTTTGTCAAGTTCTTACTTAACTTTGTTGTCTTTCTTCAATTTCAACAACCTGTCACAAACTTATAGATTTAGAAAATTTTAAAACATTCATTTTCCATAACACCATTCATAGAGAATTAAAGATGTTAAGAAACGTACATAGTTGAAAACTTGAGGTGCACACGGTCCTCAATATATACAACGTTTAAGAATAGAGTTTTGATGACGCAGAACTATTTTTCTAATCACAAAAGGAATAAAAAAAATATTAAGTTCGTTTGCATATTTAAATCATAAAGTCATAGATAATTACAATGCCAGACTTTTAAAATTATAATAATGCAATATCAAGAAAATTTTGTTTTACTAATTTTCAAATTGTGCCAAGGATGAGCAGTAACATATGATCATGCCATAGAGCTGAGAATCCTTTCATTGAGGGCAATGCGAGTGCATCTATGTCCTTCATGATTAGCCATGTTTACCAAGATCTCCATCCCAAATGAAAATATAATCCTATGATTTTATAATATCCGGATGTGGAAACCTCTTTAATACATAATGAAGAAAACTACAATAAGTTTGCAATAACACAAGATCTCAAACATACCATTTTGTTTGTTTATTTAGGCTAACATGTATTTCTTGCTTTGACCACTCATATTGATCTCACTCAGTATCTACACCATCATAATCATATAATGTATTATCATCAAATAAAAAATAATGTGATATACTCACGTCCCATAAGTTCAATTGGTTATTAAAAGCTTCATAGGTGACACCATATAGTGTGCACAAATTATAACCTACTTTTAATATTTTTCAGTTTTTCTAAACAAATATATTAAACTTAGATTTCCTAAACTAATTATTTTAACATTTTTCAATTTTTTGAAACAAATATGTCACACCCCATTTTAGGCCTAGGCGTGTGACCAACAGCTGGTACCGTTTTTTAAATAAATCAGAGTTTTTTAATATTTACATATCAAAATACGGGATTTTAAAATTCCCGTTTAATGTTTACAAAATATTAATTGTTTATATAAAACCACCATTAAAATTTAATATTAAACAAAATGATATGAGCCATCAGATCGCCTAGTAACGACTTCGATTCTTCAAGCGCCTATCCTTCGTTACCTGTAAAACATTGAAAATACGTCAGCAACACATGCTGGTTAATAAGCTGACACATAAAATATTTTATTTACTTAATTACCTTTCGAGACATAACTTAGGTGTCGGCCCATCGTGGCATAGAAATAATCAAGTTAAATACTAAAATCACAATTATAAACATAAGCTCAACTCGAAATCGCTCAGCAAACACCGCAACGTTCGAGGTTACCTAGCTACCATCAGTATACACATGATTACCCTCTCTCGGACATGATTTAGGTCCGGCCCGTCATGGCGGAGGCATATAACCAGGTGTGGCGTGGTGTGCCCACCGTCTACCACATATGAAAGGATCCAGACAAACGTACACGACAGCCTGAGGGCCAGCGATTACTTTTGTTCATAACGTTTTAGAGATACGTAATCTCATGTAATCAATTTAATTAACTCGATTAAACTAGTTATAAAATTTTGGGGCGTATTCACCTTGAAAGAATTGGCTTCACTTCACTGATCGAGTTGTCTTTGCTATCTCGGACTTATAGTACGAGTTTAACTCTTTGTTATTACCAGATCTTTAATCTAGACCTTTAGTCTATTTTGTATAATATTTACCTCGATTATATTTTCTTTTCGAACATTTATTTCAAAATATTATTTCTTTATTATATACTAGCAAAAGTGCCCGCGCGACAAAGTTGATACTAAAATGATCCTTTCTAAAGTGACACCTTCTGACCACCAATCCAAGCCTACTCTTTTAAGGTGACTCGTTACGACCCGAACCAAACCGACACTTTTTCATCGTGACTCGTCACAAAGCAAATATTGTACTTCCAAAAATTCTATAATGGTGATAAACATATAAAGAAAATGAGTGCTTAAAGAAACAGCCAAATAATATTTATGTGATGATGGATGGGAGCGTGAAAAATATTAAATTAAAAATTGTATATTGACTTTTAAAAGTCAAACTGCGCAATGTTAAACATATGACCAGTAATTTAAAGTATCAAGCCAAATATGACACAACTAAAACTTAGATACTAACAAACTGAGCATCATACTCATCTCATCAGATTCCCTTTTCTGATTCAATCTAACTCTATGATTGTTCCATAAAAACAACTTTAAGACTTTTTAACTTTTTTAAAATATCTTCTCTAATTCAATATAACATCAACAATATAGTTATGGGTGCTGCTAAACGTACCCCTTACACCAGTTTTACCAAATATACACCCCTTAACTTATTAGATAAATTATTATTACCTCTTAACATTATTTACATACCTATTAGTCCCTACAACATTTTTTTCACTTAATAATCTTCACTACATATATCAAATTAAAAACTATCAAGTATTACTATTAGTTTTTTTTTAATATTAATATTGTAAATATTTATAATATCTTTTTTTTAATTTTAATAGTATATATATTTATAATATCCTTATTTTACCTCTTTATCTTTTACAAAATAAACCCGAAACTCAAAAACCTAAAACCCTAAACCCAAACCCGAAACCCTAAACCCTAAAATCAAACCCGAAACTCTAAAACCTAAACCCGAAAACCTAAACTCTAAACCAGAACCCTAAACCTTAACACCGAACCCTAAACCCGAAACCCTAAACTCGAAATCATAAAAAAAACACAACTTGTAAAAAAAATAATATGAAATCCTTATTTTTTGCTAATTTGGTAATTATATGAATTCAAGAGGTAATATGAAAGTTGATTTTCCCAAGGGGGGGGGTATGACAAGCAACAGGAGTGCGTTTAGCCTAGCCCTATAGTTATACATATTTTTTTAACAGTCTAGCAGGAAAGTCATATACGTTTATAGAACCATGTGAAATCACATCTGAGTCAATTAAAGTCAAACTTACCCTAATTCTCACGAATGGTCTATAAAATTTCTTTTTCCAATCTTTTTAAAATGACAATACTACATTTTTCTTCAAAAACAGTCCAACTCTTTGTACTCCTGATTATGATCACTTGAAGTATGGGATTTCATTATAAAGAATTCACATACCCCCGATTATGGGTGTCCAAAATACCCGGACCCGATTAACCCGACCCAACCAAATAAGCTAATCAGGGTCGGGTTAAATATGATCAACAATTGTAATCGGGTCATTCAGGTTAGCCCGATTAACCCATATTATTATTAAGGTCAGGACACGGGTTCGTGTTTGATAAAAATCACATATCAGTTTGTAAACGAGCCAAGACCGAGGCTTGCTCCAAGAAGCCTTGTTTTTAAATGAGCCAAGCAATCTAACTTGGTTTGTAAGTTAGCCAAACCAGATTGGGTTGTAAACAAGCCAAGACCGAAGCCAGATTCCAGATTGTTTGCAAATGAGCCGAGCGGAGCCTGCTTGGTTTGTAAGCCAGTGAAGTGTAAACAAGCCAAGATCACCTCATTTATGAAATTTAGCAACTAAATAAAACAAGCATCAAATATACATGAATTAAAGAATATTCATGTAGGAAATAAGAATTTGTATCATGAACCCATAAGTATGTCAACATAAATTAATAATACCCAAATAACTTTGTAAATGCACTATGCACTGTTTGACTTTCACTTGGTCAAAATAAAAGTTGTACATTTAATTTTAACCAATTCTCTTGTATCCCTAAATTATACTTGTTCGAATACTGTCAACAAAACTTGTGATTTTGACTTTCAAAAGTTAAATTGATTTTACCATTCTGCAGTAATCTATAGCTTTAGTTTTTACTTAATCAAACTCCAACATTAAAATTATATAAAATTGTACGGGTCGGGTCGGGCCAACCCATAACTTCACATGCCATAGTACTGTTTGAAATCTGGATTGCTAACAAAAAAATATATACAACCTGCAAAGTTTGTTACTAATGACAAATATAACTCATATGCTATGCATATAATTAGATATATTTTTTAATGACCGTTATGGCCCTAGCTCATTTTGTTTTGCTAACGAAAAATATATACAACCTTCAAATTTTGTTACTAATGAGAAATATAACTCATCTGTTATGCATTTAGATATATTTTTTTAATGATCGTTATGGTCCGAGCTCATTTTGTTCGGAACCCATTTAGACCCGAACCCGTTCCTACCTACTACTTGGCCTATCCCGGTCCACAAGTACATTTTCATGATAGAATGTAAAAAAGATGCAATCCAATTCAACCTTACTTCTGACTCTAAGGAGTTAAAATTTAGCCTTTTTTGGCGCTGAAAATAAAAAGAGTGTAAAATATAATAATAATAATATATCGTTTATAAGAAAAATTCACTTCAAAAACAAATTTTATGACTATATCAATGTCACACCCTCAAAATCCACTAACGGAGTTTTACCGTCAGAGGGTGTGAACTGGCAGGATCGGAATCATTAGTTATAACCAAACCAAAGAAAAACGTTTAAATGAAAGTAAGTGCGGAAGCGTAAAACCTTAATTCAAAAGTTGCGTCACGCAGGACGACTTAAAACCAAATGTAACTGTTAAAATTAAGTTTGCAGAATAAAAGTGTTTTCATTAATGCATGCTCCTAAACCGCGCGCCCGCCTCTGCTACCTGAGAATAACATACTAAAAGTGTCAACACAAGGTTAGTGAGTTCACAAGTAAAATAAAATAAATCGTTTAGCGTTTTGCGTAACCTCGTTACGACGTTTAAATGTTGCGTAACCCCGTTACGACGTTTGAGTGTGTAACCACGTTACAGCGTTTGAGTGTGTAACCATGTTACAGCGTTTAAGTGTGTAACCACGTTACAGCGTTTAAGTGTGTAACCACGTTACAGCGTTTGAGTGTGTAACCATGTTACAGCGTTTAAGTGTGTAACCACGTTACAGCGTTTAAGTGTTTTGCATTACCAGATAGTGTTATGTCAAATTATATATCGATAGGTAGCTAATCTATACAACAAGTATCGCTAAGTGGTTCGCGACCGAAGCTGACTGTTTATCAAGTGCCCGTCACCAGGTCCTCCAGACCATGGTAAGTGTTAGCCAAAATTTACACCCACTCAACCTCCAGTTGAGCTTAGCGTCGGGTGGGGTTTGTCAAACCCAGTAGTACTACCCAAAAGTGACTCGCTATTCCAAATATTAACCGGTCCGATGTGTGGGACTTCAAATGTTACGTATGCCGCTTAGCCTTTACAAGTGATATATAATTTATAACAAAATCTTTCATATGCGTTTATCTCAGAAAATATGTTTATCGGAGTATGTTATCTCCCCCAAGTGAAAAACGTTTGAAAGCAGTTTAAGAGTGGGGTAAGTGAACTCACTGTTTGCGAAGAATATCCGATCTAGATCACCGAGTGATGCGCGTCGTAGAAAACTCTCTAGCGTTCTAAAATAACAAAGAGATTTTCTAAGTGTCGGAATGTTTAACGAGTCTCTAGACTCGGCACATAATACCTATGCACGTAACATGTTTCGTGTTTCGTTTGTGAATCGTGTGTGACTTAAACAAGTAAAATTGTGATACGATACATGAGTGAGCAATTACTTTCGTGTCACGTATTAATAACATACTTATTAGCAATTATTCCCGTAGGGGCATTTTGGTCAACAAACAAAGACTAACTAACCATTATTCCCCATAAGGGCAATTTGGTCAATTCATGGCATTCAACTAGCAACTATTCCCCGCAAGGGTATTTTGGTCAAAATACAACAATTATATAAAAACTATCATATTTCATGCATTCCTATACAACTCAGCAGCTAGTTTCGTTATGACAGAATTTCTACTTGAAAGATTGCACTAGTTTACCGATTATAACATCTCAATTAATTTACCAAAAATTACCACAGGAGCATACATATCTTAGGTTTCCAGAACATCTTTTATCTTATTTTTATTCCATATAGATTGTTCATAATGATCAAAACATTACAGCTAACTTATATCAGTCAGATTCATGCACATCAGAATGTTATTTGCAATTCCCGTTAAACGAAAAATCCAATAAATGCAAGACCACTTGGGTTTGGTTCCTAACTCAGTGAGTCAACCTCCAGAAGTGGAACCAACCCAATTGGTCTCGTAGTTCATGAGATATAACATTTACAACATAACCTAACAGCAGGTCTAACAGCTCAGCTTTGCATCATGTTTTTGTAAAATCATAAAAGTATACTTCCACTTATCCAAAAATTACGAATTTATACTTCATAGAAACTAGACTCAACCTAGTTTACTGCAGTACCTACAATCTCAATCAATTTTCACGTTTACACTTCGTTACAGTCAGTTAAACATCGTATATACGTTCTGTCCAGAATCTGTTCACATCAAAACTCATCATAATAACAATCTATGAACTATCATGCATCCATATAACCCTCTAGACACTATAACTACTATCCATGCATATCAATCACACCATACATACAAGATTAGGGTTTGTGTTTTAATTCAAATCAAGAACAACAATCAATCATGTATCAATATCAATCTAGTTATCAATCTATTATCCAACTAACAAGAATCATAACAATCACATACATACAAGATCGGCCGATTTAGGGTTTTCACACAACCCATCAAACATCAAAATTAAACAACAAAGAGGTAAGAGATGATCAAGTATACCTTCCTAGCACCTAGTTCTTGGATTAATCTCTTGATTTGATGTGTATATGTGTGTGATGGTGGACGGCAGCCGTGAGGGAGATGGAGGGAGAGAGGCCGATCGGGTTGTGGTGTGGGGGAAAAGAAATAGGTTAGGGTTTTAGTGTTAAGGTTATATTTATAATAATACAAGTTACATTCTAGTCCCTAAACTTTCAAGTGCTACATCTCTAGCCTAAACTAGTTGGTTCTTGTTTCTTGTTTAACATTCCACATAACAATCAAGTAACACACATATACCTAACACATAATAATCACATAATTAGTGTTTTGACGTTTGTCGTTTATTTATCAATCGCTCGCGTCAACTCGTTTGCGTTTCGGTGCAAATCCCGAAAGACTACTACACATGTAGTAAGTGTTAAGCGTCATTTAAACCCTAGTTTAAATGTAATGAAGTATGCGTTATAGATTCAACGATCTTAAAGTTTGAATTAACGGAGTTGAGTTAACGAGGTTAACCCGAAATTGACGATTGTCACATCATTCCCATGTTAAAGAATTTTCGTCCCGAAAATTTGAGTCAAGTCGTGATGAGAGCCTGAAAAAGTAAGAAAGATTTTCAGTTTGTCATATCATCCCCTAGTAGAAAGAAATTTCGTCGTTAAGCGTCATTTAAACCCTAGTTTAAATGTAATGAAGTATGCGTTATAGATTCAACGATCTTAAAGTTTGAATTAACGGAGTTGAGTTAACGAGGTTAACCCGAAATTGACGATTGTTACAATCAAATTCCCTTTTACAAGCATAAGTAAAAGTAGCAACCCCCAAACACATACAAATTGACCTATTTTGGCATATTTCTTTTTAGTCAAATGTTCTGTTTATTACTTCGTTTACAAGCCTAACCCTTATAGAATCAAATGTGATGGAAATTTTTGGCATGTTTTGTTTTAGTTAAATATTCGGTTCGTTACTTCGTTTTTAAGCCTAATCATTGTTAAGTCAAACGTGACAAAAGTTTTCGGCATGTTTCTTTTTAGTTAAAGTTTGGCATGTTTCTTTTTAGTCAAATGTAATCAAAATTTTTAGGCGGAAACAAGTGTACCTTATATAGAAAATCTCGAGTTTCAATGAATCATAAACGTATGTAACCTAATTACGAAGAGTTAACGGTAACCTAACTATTTAACCCGCTTCGCGACGGGGACGTAACAAAAGCTTTGTTAGCTAGCAACTTGGTTTTTTATGATACGGAAATTTACCACCTATACATTTTCTAAAGTACAAGAAATTAAAATACGCGCATCCAATAAAATCTATAATTAACATCTACCCGCAACTACAAAATTTCTTTGAATAATAAAAAATGCCACTATATTTTTCTTGTTTTTCTTTACATAACTTTATTAGCTAGATGGGTGTTAAACAGGTCATGTTCGCAAGTTGATAGGTTAATCCCGGACACGACCCAAACATGAAAAGCTTATTTGTGGGTTGACCTGAACACATATCGCTTAACCCATCAGTTTATTGTTTTATCATACCATACAATAAAAAAATAGAATTTAAAAGTGTCAATGGATAAATGTTGCTGACCAAACATACAAACACACAAACGTACATGTGAATGTTTACGATTTATTTGCTCATGCAATATGTAGTGACCGTTTCCATTATCAGAAGCCTACATAAAGAAAGTAAGAACTCGTATATTATAACCAACCTTCACAACAAATCATCGAGCACAAAATCATAACCATCATATGTATTATAACTGGCAAATCAAAACTTGACTGTACACTTCACTCAAACCAGTAATAAAAAAAGTTAAATCATTAAATTAAGGTTGATATTTATTGATCTCTTGTTATAAAAATAAGTCAAATGGTTCTATCATTTGTTCGAATTGATATAATGTAACATTCAATTCCAACAAATCTATACAGTAGCACATAAAAATATTTACAATAATGGTACGAAGTTATAAAACAACCCCTAAAATGTTATTTATATAAACTGGGCTAGGAACTTTTTAATCATCTTGTACAAAACTTACAAGGTCTTTGGGTTTTGTTATAAACACTTAACGTTAAGAAAGGAAAAAAAATAATATCTTCCAGGCCAAATTGTTGCAAAACACTTTTTTTCATGTACTTTTGCAATTTAGACGTTTGGTTAGTTTTTTCTAACCACCATATATATATAAATCGTTTGTCATTAAAAAACACTTGAAGGTTTATTACCAAAATTATACAAATTACGCAAACATAATGTATACATACATATATCGCTTAACAAATACTATGTTCTAAAATTAGTTACATTTTCCTCAATTTTTAGTGCGTAATAAAAAAAGTTTAAATGTTTAATTTCAACACACAATATAAAACACTAAACAATTTTTTTTAAATTCATACGCTGATATTGTCACGAGCTTATATTAATAATTAACCAAAAAATAAAAAAAGAAAGTTATCAATTTCAAAATCCTAACCTCCCATGAAACCAAAGAAAAGGTTATAAAGCCAGTAGCTTAAAGATTTTCTAGTAAAACCTTAACCAATATTATAAGAAAAAGATGCACAATACATGCATACTTTACTTGATTCTTATTCAACTCTCTTGCCTCCCAGTTACTCATACACACATGCTTAGGCATCTTCATATGTAGCCCCAACACATCCATTGCAAGATCCTCCAAATTCAGCCTATGAAACTTCCCGGGTCACTTCTTTATCACCGCCAAATCAATATGTGTACTTTTGGAGCAATCCAACCCATACTCATTCTTCAGCTTGAATATATCATCGTGAGCTTCAATTCCAACAAAAGTGAAAGCCATAGTTGATGCTTGATTTGCTACTAACCAATTGAGCTAAGTATTCATTTGTAAATTGATTGTGGACTTAGTGGTATTTATAATAATCTTGTATATAACTTAAAAGGCCTTTGGTTTTCTTATGAAATACTTAACGAAACCATTTAGTGTTATACACATTTAATTCCATTAATTGCCCTTAAAGTGTGAATCAATTGAACGTCATGATGAAAATAATAATATTGATGGATGATGACACTTTAATGAGATTAATTGATGGCGTCATAAATCTTAAAGGATACAAGAGTAAATACATAAAATATGACGCTTCATAAACTTGTACGATACGCTTGAAGAGTGAATCGATGGATTGGTAAATAACTTTTCTTGCCCAATTATGAAATGACTCTTTTGTCCTTGTCATGTAATTATGAAATTACTTTGTTGCCCATCACTCTTCCTTTATATATAATATAGATACTCAAACCTTTAGTTTGATCATTTATATTTCCTAAACACTACGTTTCTTCTTCTCGAAGAAACGTATACTTTATTTCCTTACTTTATTATTTAAGAATCTCAAATAATATATTATTAATAACAAAGAACTATCTTTTATTTCTATTTTCTATGTTTATATTTTTTTTTGCTTATTCTCGAGATGTCGAGTATACCCTCGACTAGGGTCTAAGCCTATAATAATATTATAATATTATTTTATTCGGGCAGAACCCCTACCTTGTTTGGCTTATAAACTCCTAGGTATTTGGGCAACACTTCTACATTTGCACGTTTCTCAAGAATCTTGATAAGCACTTTCTTGCACACAAATTGAGGAACGTCGGTTGTCGGGCTTTGTTGGCACGCACTTCGATGCGGGGTGTCGGTTTGTCTTAAGGTGGCTCGTACTTCGAGGCAACGTTGGTTTTAGGCACAATTTACGAGGTATTGTCGGCGTTGGGCACAGATTACGAGGTAGAGAGGATATTTTAGATTAAGAAGTGATTTGGTGTTCAGGATGCTAAAAATGAATAACCATGCTCACTATTTATAGTCATTCTCGGTCGGACTGTCAATCACCACCATTCGCCACATGTCACTCTTGTGATGAGTCGTGCTATTTGGTGTTGACATGTGGCATGATAACTTGATTAGTCACTAGCCACAAGCCACTTCAAGAGGATACGTGGCTTTTGATGTTGACATGTGTCCTTCCGTGTTGTACACGTGACATGTTTTGTTTATGGCAGTATGTCATAGAAGACGTATCGCTCCCATATTTCTTTATTAAATGATTAACTAGTCCCTCAACTTCATAAATTGACATTTTAACCGAAAAAATACATATGGGATTTTCTGAGACGTTACAAAATATATTAAACTCATTTCCTAATTTAGCCATGTCATTATAAATATAGTATAAAAGAGATTGTTGGTGCCACAAAGTTGTTATTTTGATAAACTTTTGTTTTGATATATAATAGATAGTTTCCACTTATAAAACAAATTAGACTTTTGGTTTGTTGGTTGTGTGGTGTTATTCTTATGTCTGATATGGTATGCCTCCTAAGTTCAAATCTTTGAAATGGGAAAGGATTGTTTTTTTTGGTTTAAATTAGCTTCTTTTTTTTACTAAGTTCAATTTGTTAGGTCATGTGTGTTGTGCATATCTTTTTATATATTTTTTTGTTTTAGTTATGGTAACGTAACAAACATGATGGAAATCGATCAAATTGTTTAGACTCTCCGCCCAATATTAATAGCATTCGGGTTTTACAAAGCCCGAGTTTTAACGACCGACGCTACCCCATACCGCACGTAACCGAAATCGTTCGAATTCGTGTCGACTTACCAACTCAACGCCCGAGACTAACAACACTTAAGTTTTACCACTGTCCGAGTTTGCCCAGCGCAACGCGCCGGTAAAACACTAGTTTATTCTATTGGCGGTGATTAACAAAACAACTTCATTAAGACATTTCATCAAACCATTGGAAGACATATTAAATCAAACTATAAATTAAGCATATGTTGATTGTTAAGCACCTAATCGATTAAATTATGTTCCAAAGAACAAATTGAACATATACTTTAATATCACAAAGAAAATGCCAATAAGAAAATTGCAATTAGAAACATGAAAATTTACCTGGTAGGTTGTGGATTAATCTGTTAATCGATGAAGGTGCATTTGTCTGGTCTCAGTCCTCTGCAAATAACCGATGAACAGACCAGGATAATGCAGACGAACCAGCGACGATGGCGATGAATTGGAGACTATGTATTCATCTTTCGTATTTGATATACAGTTGGTTTATAATCAAAGGATCATGCAACTGCTTGTAACTCCTGTAACTGCTTGGAAAAAAGTTTGGGTTTCAAACTAAACGTCCTAAATCTACGTTCTGAACTGTGATGAAAACACGTGACACAATAATGGAAATGAAAAATAAAAGGGTCGCCTGCTGTTTGAATGACACCTATGAAAAAAACCTTATTTTATTATTATAAATTACTATAAATAGTAGATGGGTGAATTTTGAGATTCCAGCTAGACAATTATAAGGCTTAAAATGCCATGTGGCACAGTGGAGCATTTTGGTGAAATGTTTGTTTCAAATCCACTTGTTTATTAGATAGGTAAATAGATATGTAAAATCCCTAATTTTTTTTAAATATGAACAGACAAAAGCGCAAACATGGTGCGTTAAATTACGTGGGTAAAACAGATAGATTGTTGTGATTAACTTGCTTATGGTCATAGTATGCAATTACGTGGGTTTGTTAGTAAAGCGTATTATATATAAATTTTATTAATTTTTAATGATGTAAATGTTATTTTTAAATAGAATATGATGTGATGATTTGTGAATTTTTGGGATTTTGGTAGGGTCGCCATAATGGGTACCTGTTTAGTCATAATAAGACATGCTTAGCAAAAAAAATGCGCTATGCAAATTTATGCTTTTTAAAAAATAATTAAAATTAAAAAAATGCGTCATAATAAGACATGCTTATTTAATATATCATTTCTCCTTCTTGATACATAAAACATATTACTGTCATGCTCAAATCACCAAAGCCAATTATTAAATGAGTCATTTTCATGTTTGATTATTATGTTGTTTGCGTCGTCTCTAACATGTAAAACACGTTAAGATACGAACTACCAGCCTTACATTTTGGATACACTTAGTGCAAAACTATAAAATGTAGCATGTAGATGTTTGCAAATAATGCCACCACATCATAATGCAATTATGGCCTTGAGAAAACGGGCATCTTGTTTGCTCATGTTTTTTGATATGTTATTTGAAACAATTTTGTTAATTTAGGTGATGTGCTAAAAGTAGTCAAATAATTATTAACTAAAATTATGTTAATCTAGACACTAAGTAATAATTCTAGACTCTTAACTTAACTAAAACTACTAACTAGCAAGTGAACCGATCGACTCTAGTACAGCTAAGTAAGTCCAGATATCGAACTCACGAGACTCTTTATATTAATTAGCTAATTTGACTCAACTGACCGACACAACTATTTATTTTATAATCATAAAAAAGGGGATTTTGATTCAATTAATATTAAACTAAATAAAAACAACTAATTAAGAAAAGAAAAATAATAAAACACAAGAGAAATAAGTTTGACTGACTCAAATGATAATGAAAACCACCTACGTTGGAATCCCCAAAGTTTCAGTTATCAAATAGTTGGAAAATAATAGTTATGGAACTGGAATCGCAAAATAGATGCTTAAAGGAAAACCCGAACATAACCCCTGACCCTTCTCAAGAAGACACCTATGGGTTTCTGATAAGTTTTAAGACACACCAGTTTTATAAATTAAACTCATTTACGGTTATCTAATTACTTATGAAAGAGTACATTTATAATGAAATCCTACCTTGCATCTCGGAAATCAAAGGTAATTTGATAAACTTAATTGACTCGCTAGACAATATTAATTAATCAAACCTAGACGGACTCCTTACGAAGAAAATTTAATCTAGCAATCTTAATCAACAAAGATCTAACAATAACCTATCACCTTACAGCTTTCTAGGTTATCAACACACTTTTATTTGTTTGAATAATAATATTATTCCTATTAGCTTATTACTAATAAAAAACACACAGTAAATGACATAACAAAATCCTATCATATGAAACAATCACCAAAGATTATGTTGAATAATAAAACTATAACAAGCAAAACCAAGTGCACATACGCATCAATCAAATAACATCAGATAGTTTACTGAATCATAAAACCATAACAGAAAGAAACAACCCAACTAAAATCAAAACATCAATGTATCATAAGCCTAGGTAGTCTATAAATTTTAGCCTAGCATCTTAAAATCAAACAAAATAATAATAAAAGAAATCATGGTGAAAATATGAGAAACGAAAGATTAAAGGCGATAAAACCCGTAGTCTTCGATCTTGATCATAAAGCTCTTCACCGGGTGATGCATTGTCTTCAAAACCGCCAAATAACTCCAAGATAAGCTCCAAGAAACTCCAATTTTGTTTTGTGGCTAAAGGGTATTCTTCAGGTTAAGCTTAATGGTGTATTTATAGTGAACTCTTTAGTATATGTCACTTAAATAAATGCTCGATTTGGTGTTATATGCTTTACATGATTACATGTTATATGTTTATTGCTTTAGGCGGGTTGGCCTCTATAAAACTATTAAGTATAATCATACGCATCCTTAACTATTTTAGCTTAATTGCTAGTAGCATAGGGCAACTATTATCCGAGTATATTTGGTTGTTACCATATACAAAGGTGTCTCAAACTATTTACTATTTGCATAACTAAATTGTTGCTATTATTTATTTTTCCATATACGGGCTGTGGATTTCATCTATTATATACTTATTGTTCAAAACTATGAAAATTTCTCACCAATATTCGTGCTGACAAAGTTTATTTTATGCAATGTTACAGGTTTATTACTTGGTTGATTTTGAGACTTGAAGTAATATATCTTGTGACCGTTTAGGTTATTAGATATAAATGAACAATTTATTTGTTTGACTATTTATTCGATTATTTGTATGAACAAGTTTGTGTTATTTGGTTGATTTAATGAATTGAATGGGTTGTTTAAATATTGTCACTTTAACAGTGTCTGCGTTCATGGGCAATTCGTTGCACCCCGGCATGTTCTACCGCCTTTGGTCGGGGTGTGACAGATTGGTATCAGAGCCAAGACTATAGGATATGCGGTTAAACGTAACGGCCTAGTATAGTTTTGCTTTAGGGTCCTTATACGTGTTACCCTACTTGATTGTTCATTAAAATTATATATTTATTTGCTTATTTATTTCATCTAATCTCCAAAATATACACATGCACACACTCTCATAGTATTCCAATGTATCCTTACCTTACCGCAAAAAGTAGATTTTTATGTTGTTTTTATGAATCACTAACCTAATTTGGATCCCGTTATTTAAGATCCCTTAAAGGTTGCATTTATATCGGGTTTGTAGCCATTATAGAGGGCGAAACACTATGAAACGGCCATTTGACAAAAAGATTCCAAGAATCGAAGGTGATTTACTTACCTGGGATGGTTGAATTGTAGTGTTCTTCTTCTAGGCCAACGAACCGTGTTATACATGTCAATATTTTAAGTTGTCGAATGCAAGCGTTCTGGTTGCCTCCTTATATTTTTGTTGGAAGCATAAGAGCCACGGTGATACGTGGACTAATGTTTTCAACAACCCGATTACCTTATCGTTTACTTTTTATTGTTATTATTACGATATTTGGGACAAAACGTGTAAAACACGGTGATTTCGTGCATGTTCAACTCCCCACTTTACCACAATTTTTAAGATTTAATGTTGGGAAAACTAGTCGTTGTGGTTCATGCAAGTTTTCATGCTTTTAAATCCTAACACATTATTTCAAACTTCAAAGATTTAAACTCTTTAGCATTTTATTTATTTGCTTGATTTACTAACAAAAGTAATTTTTTTAACATCCTCATCCTCATAACTCTAGGACTCACAATTATTAAAACTCCATACTTATTCATTTCCCTCATACTTATATCAATTACCTCAAACTTATACCATTTCTCTTTTATTTTAGAATGCCTCCTCTTCGTTGCCAAACTTGCAAGCCGAGCTCTGGTCGTCGGATGGCCGTTATGGTTGCTAAAGAAATCGCCGCTGTGATTCCCGAACTAATAGCTCAAATCCAAGTCACCCAACCCACCGTTACTCAAACCACACCTAACCCCACACCTTTCGCCTTGAAAAATATCACCGGTGCTAACCCATCCAAGTTTCATGGCAAGAACTGTGCCACTACCTTGTTACAATGGTTCGAGAAGATGGAAAGCGTTTATACTCTTTGTGAATGCCCCAAACCCAAGAAAACCACTTACGCCTCAAGCATGTTCGAGGGAACCGCCCGCACTTGGTGGAATGGCGAAATGTTCGCCAATGGGGCGAAAGTAGTTACGGCCTACTCATGGGCCAAGCTCAAGGAAGTCATGATGAAGAAATTTTTCCCAAAACATGAACTTCAAAAACTCGAATCCGAATTTTGGGAACTTAAGCAAGAGAGTGGTGACAACTCCGCTTACTCCAACTGCTTTCATGAGCTTAGTCTCTTGGTTCCTCACTTGGTCACGCCCCTCGAACGGGCGATTGACAAGTATGTTGGTGGTTTGCCCATGCAAATCCGAGACTCAGTGATGAGTAGTAAACCGCAAACACTCCATGATGCAATTACCTTAGCCGGTGCTCTTTCCGAGAATCATGTCAAAGCGGGTACCCTCTCCATCAAGAAAATGAGTGACAAGAGTAATGCCGAACCAACCCCTCAAGCTAAAGTCGACCCACAACCTCAAGCCATGAATTACTCCAACTCATCCCATCAAGCCAAGAAGAAACAAAAACCCAATCACCGAAACTATGTTGTTACTCACCCACAACAAACTCAACAATAACCTCAAGCTCCTCCAAACTGAAAGCCCTATATCGATACTCACCCATTGTCCAACACTTGTCAACTTCACCACCCATCTCACATGGCTTGTCGCCACTGCACAAACTGCAACTGTTTTGGTCACCTCAATACCACTTGTCGAACAACACCTCGTGGACATCCCGCTCCACCAAGAACCATGCCGCAAAACCCGTAAAACCGCAACATGCCTTACGCTCAAAACCCGCAACAACCCGAGCCTGCTTCTATTGTGGAGACCCAAGCCATTTACGCAACGCTTGTCCCCGACTTGCATATCTGAACCAAGCTCAATCCATCACCGTGCGCTACTACCAAACCCAAGCTTATCAAGTCCAAACCTACCAACCCCAAATCCCACAACTCAATGCCCCTATCATCCAATTAATGCAAGCCATTCAATCACCCCCCTCTTCCTCCCCAAGCACCTCAAGGAAATCCCGGTAACCAAGGGCGTGCCTTCATGATAAACGCTAATCAAGCTCAAGTTGCAAACGACATTGTGAACGGTATGTTTCTAGTGAACGAACATTTGGCTTCAATTTTATTTGATACGGGTGCTGATAAGAGTTTTATCTCATTAAAATTTGAATCTACACTTGCCGTAACTCGCACTAAACTCTCTCGACCTTTTTACGTTGAAGTCGCCAACGGTAGCTCTATCACAATTAACTTGGTCATTCGTAATTGTATGCTCACTCTTTGCAAGCGGAAGTTTTAGATCGACCTTATTCCAATGCAAGTGGGAAGTTTCGATGTCATAGTAGGCATGGCTTGGTTAGCTTTGCACCGCGCCGAAGTCGTTTGTTACGATAAATTTATTCAAATCCCGCTTGTAAACGGTAAAACACTCAAGGTCTACGGCAAAAAGACTCCTAAAAGGCTCAACCTCATGTCATGCTCTCAATCTCAAAAATATTTGCGCCAAAAGTATGTTTCGTTCCTAGCCCAATTGGTGGTAAAAGACCATAAGGAAAGAAAAATCCACAACATCTCCATTATTTGTGACTTCCTCGATGTCTTTCCTGAAGACCTCACCGGTCTTCCACCCATCCGTCCGGTCGAATTCCGAATCGATCCCGGAACAATGCCTGTAGCCAAAGCCCCTTATCGTTTAGCCCCATTGGAAATGCTAGAACTATCAAATCAACTTGAAGAACTTTCTGATAAAGGTTTCATTCGTCCAAGCTCTTCTCCTTGGGGCGCTCCCGTCCTCTTCGTGAAAAAGAAAGATGACTCATTTCGTATGTGCATAGACTACAAGAACTTAACAAACTCACTATTAAAAATCGTTATCCTTTGCCAAGAATCGACGACCTCTTCGATCAACTTCAAGGCGCAACGTGTTTCTCTAAAATAGATCTTCGATCGGGATATCACCAACTGCAAGTTCGTGAAAAACAAATTTCTAAAACCGCTTTTCGTACTCGATATGGAGATTTCGAATTTTTGGCCATGGCCTTTGAGTTAACCAACGCACCCGCGGTATTTATGGATCTTATGAATCGTGTTTGCAAACCATTTCTAGATAAATCGTCATTGTCTTTATTGATGACATCCTCATCTTTTCTAAAACCATAGCCGAACATGAGTATCACTTACGTTCCATTCTTGAACTCCTAAGAAACGAACTAATTTACGCCAAATTCTCAAAATGTGAATTTTGGATAGAGGAAGTTCAATTTTTGGGACACATCATCAACGACAAGGGTATTCATGTTGATCCCGCTAAAATCGAGGCCGTCAAAGATTGGAAAACTCCATCCACACCCACGAAAATTCGATATTTCCTTGGTTTGGTCGGATACTATCAGCGTTTCATCCAAAATTTCCTTACCTCTCACCTCCTTAACCCACAAAGGAAACCATAAGAATGGGGATCAAAACAAGAAGAAGCCCTTCAACAAACTCAAGCATATGCTTTGCAATGCTCCCGTTCTAACCCTTCCCGATGGAAACGACGACTTTGTAATATTTTGTGATGTATCTCATCAAGGTCTTGGTTGCGTTCTCATGCAACGAGGTCAAGTCATCGCTTGTGTTTCAAGAAAACTCAAGGTCAATGAAAAGAATTACACGACTCATGAATTCGAACTTGGTGCCGTCGTTTATGCTCTTAAAATCTTTAGACATTACCTTTACGGTACAAAATGTGTTGTTTTCACTGATCACAAAAGTCTCCAATACATTTTTGACCAAAAAGATCTCAACATGAGACAACGACGATTAGCCGAATTACTTAGTGATTACGATTGCGAAATTCGCTACCATCCCGGTAAAGCGAATGTCGTGGCCGATGCCCTTAGTCATCAAAGTTAATGTCAAATCCGTTCTGCTTCATAGCATCATCATCCAAACCGATATCCAAGACAACATCTATCGAGCCCAACGTACTTCCGTTGATGAAGGCAATATGCACGACAAAATGTCATGTGGAGTCGAATTTCAACTCGAAACCAAACCCGATGGGTTGCTTTATTTTCTCAATCGTTTGTGGGTTCCCGATCGTGATGAACTTCGTACTTTCATTCTCGACTAAGCTCATATGTCACGATATTACGTACATCCTGGTGCGAATATGATGTACTTCGATCTTCGATCTATTTATTGGTGGCCGGGTATGAAAAAAGATGTAGCACTCTATGTCTCAAAATGTCTTACTTGCTCAAAGGTTAAAGTTGAACATAAAAACCTTTTGGCTTACTCGAACAATCTCCTATTCCCGTTTGGAAATGGGAAGACATTTCTATGGACTTTATCACCAAATTATCCCCCACTCAAAAGCAAAATAATAGCATTTGGGTAATCATTGATCGATTAACCAAATCGGCTCACTTCATCCCGATCTGCGAGAAGTACTCTGTTGAAAAACTTGCTCAAATCTATATTCGTGAAATTTTATGTCGCCATGGTATTCCGTTAACCATTATTTCCGATCGTGATGCTAGTTTCACCACCCGTTTTTGGAAATCGCTCCAAGAATCTTTGGGCACTCGCCTTGATCTTAGCACCGCTTATCACCCTCAAACCGATGGCCAATCCGAGCGTACAATCCAAACCCTTGAAGATATGATTCGATCTTGTGTTCTTGATCTTCTGGGAACTGGGATTCTCATCTCCCGTTTATCGAATTCTCTTACAACAATAGTTATCATTCTATCATTGATATGGCTCCTTTCCAAGCCCTTTATGGTCGTAAGTGTCGTTCTCTGATATGTTGGAATGAGATTGGTGAAGCCCAAATCACCGGTCCTGAGATGATCCAAGACACCACCGATCGTATCGATCAAATCCGTAAAAATATCCTCGCTGCTAGAAGTTGTAATATTCGTCAATTTTCAAACCCGACAAAATTGTATTTTTATATATTTATATATATTTGAAGTTTCATTTTGTGTATTAGATTTTTATTAATGTTATTAAAGTTAAAGGTCTCTTTAAAAATTTTGACTTAAAGTTAAAAATGCAATATGATCCAAAGTTCAAGGTATGAAAATAAAATATGGTTTAAAAGAATCCTTCATGTTCGTCATGGGTTACCGACTTTCCGGCAATACCGTTTTGACTTCAGCGACAATTATGTATCAAATTAATAACAAAATTAATTTCCATGTTGACTCATAAATGTTACTCGAACCGTTTGCCGCAATCATTGAAATTTGATTTGGGTCTTTAACCTTCCATTTTGATCGAGCGAAAATCCCGGATTTACTATAGATACGAAACGAGCTATTAGTTAATAAATACTGACACTCACACTCGTTTTTAGAAGCACACAACAAATCATCACTCCGTCCATCTTCCTTATTTTCCGGCGAGAATCATGCAACCAAATTAAGAGATGTATCCGGCCGTTTTTACACAGTTTGACCCGCACACGTAATCCGTAAATCAAGCTATCTATTTTATGCGATTACAGCTTTCAATCGTTTCCTTTTTGAGTCCAAATCCCGATCGGAAAACATGGAAATACCAAAAGAAAATCGAATACGCGTTTTTTTTCTATATAAATCGACCCTCATAATCATTTACGAGGCACCTCACTACACTCATTCCCACCTCCTCACTCGGAATTTTGGTCTCTATTCCTGAACTTTGCCGGCGTTGTCGTCATGTTCTCCGACCAAGCGGCCGTAACTGTTTTGAACACCAAGAAAAGGAAATTTCGTCGACGTATCACGAGGACTCTATCTTAACTTCTTGCCGGCGTCTCATCATTTATTTCCACTCGTTAAAGGTGAGTTTACATATCCCCTTTTTTCATCTTTTATACTTTGGGGGTGGCATGTATACCCTATTTACATTACACATTCTTATTCCCACAACTATTCAAAACACAATTTAATATATGTTTATGTGAGATTATTGCATGCTCTATGATAAATGCTCTATGTGCTTAATTGTTTATTTTATGTTTGGTGGTTGGTATCTCATCCTCATCTATCCTCATCTAGTATGATCATACATTTACCCAAGTACATTGATTTCGTATCAATAAGAATGGGTCCACATCTATTTAGTTGTTTACATTTTCATAGAAATAGTATTACTCATCATTTACATATGAATTGTGGTTTTTTTTTATCTATATATGTATCTCAACTAAAACTTGTGTATTCTCACCAACATTCGTGTTGACAAACTCTATTTTTATACATGCTACAGGTACAAGTAATTTACATTGTTCAAGATCGAAGAATTTAGTTTTACCTTAGGATATTATTCAAAATACAAAACATGATGTAATTGTTGTTCTGTTTATTGAATTTGTGTACTTGTTTTGATATTAATGAATTAAATAATTATTGTCACTTTAATTAGTGTCTTTCGAGCTACTGTCCAATCAATACGTTACGCCCCAGCATGTTCCGCCTTTGGTCGGGGTGTGACAGATTAGTATCAGAGCCGAATGCTATAAGATAGGTGGTTAGATATAACGACCTAGTAGCATGCTTAGGGTCCCTATACGTGATATGTCTTTACGTGTTTGCACCCTGAATTATTTTATTGATTGCAGTAGCTTAAATAGTATTTGATGATTTAATATTATTCTTGTACACAAAATCACACACTTAATCCGAGGCTATGTCTCACTCTCAAAATTGTTTTCAAAAATTTAGGACGAAAAAAAGGGGAAATTCCTTAAGAAATCCCACTTTTTTCACTCCCCTCTCCTTGAGGATGATTCGTGGGACGGATATGTAGTAACTGTAAGAGGAACGCACTTGTTTACCGAACCCTTGACACCAAGGCTTGCGAGCCTAAGGAAGTGCAATGCGCATAAATCTCAATCAACCGCGAGACCTGGTTGCCTTCCTGGAGTGTTCGGTAAGGGTGTGGAACTTATTAGGCCAAAGCATATCACATCAAACCTACCCGAATCTACTACCCTCATTGTATCAAACGTGGTCATGTGACGATCACACTCTTAAATCAACGATGAGATTTTTGTTTAAATTTTCTTTTTATTTTCAAATTATCAATTTTATCAATACTCTAAGTTAAGGTTATTAAAATTTTATCTTGTATTCTCATGAATTTTCACAAAACTCGAAATTACACATAGTTATACAACTTTCCTTTTTTTTTCCAAAACATAATAAACTTTTCACGTGTCGTCATTGTAGCATGTCTTCTTCCCGCCTTATCAACCATAACCGTCGCACCAGCAACTCGGGCCATAGCATGTCATCCCGCATCGCCAAGGGAATTGTGGAAGCCCTCCCAACCATCATCTCTCAATTGCAAACTGTGAATGCTTCTTCATCATCCACTACTCCGAACCCAATTGCTTACCCCCTCAAACAATTCAAGAGTGCCAACCCGCCCGAATACCACGGTATCGACGGTGCTACCGTTCTCCTCCAATGGTTCGAAGAAATGGAGAGCATATTCCTCCAATGTGAATGCCTCGAGGACAAGAAAACCAATTACGCCTCGAGCAAGCTTAAGAAGAATGCCCTCAATTGGTGGAATGGTGAGAAGCGCACGCTTGGCACTGAGGTTGCCATGGCCTTACCATGGGATGACCTCAAGAAACTTATGCTCAAGAAGTTCTGCCCGAAACATGAGATTCGGAAGTTGGAAGAGGAATTTTGGAATTTGAAACAAGAAAGTGGTAATGACATCGCCTACAATGATCGTTTCCATGAACTGAGCCTTCTCATTCCCCACATGGTCACTCCACTTGAGCGTGCAATCGACAAGTACATCTCGGGTTTGCCTATGGAAATCCAAGACTCCGTTCTAAGTCGTGACCCTCAAACACTCCATGATGCTATCACCCTAGCTGGTACCCTCACCGAGAACCACGTTAAGGCCGGGACATTGACACGGAAAAATTCCAAAAAGCCCAATGATAAGCCTGCATCCGAGCCCACCAAGGAACCCAAGCCCGAATCTCCCAAACCCGAGTCTTCTAAGCCCGAATCCTTCAAGCACAATAACAACAACTCTCCCCACTACCGCAACAATAAAAGAAAGTCCAATTCCCAAAACTATGTTCTGGCCCAACTCACCAAGAATCCCTACACAGGACCCCACCCATTATGTGATACGTGTAACTTTCACCATTCGCCTAACCTCAAGTGTCGACAATGCACCCATTGCAATCGATTTGGTCACCTCTTTACCACATGTCGTGAACGCAACCAACCTTTAATGCAACCATTTACCTCACCTCTTACCCAACCCTTATCTTATGCTCAACCGTTTATTCAAGCACTCTCAACTATTAGAGCTTGTTATAATTGTGGAGACCCTAGCCATTTTCGCAATGCATGCCCAAGACTCGCACACATGAACCAAATTCAATCCTACCCAACTCAAACCACTCAATATCAAGCTTACCAAGCCCAAGTAAATAAACTTCAACCAATCCAAGCTCAACCCATCCAAGCAATTCAAGCCCAACCCATTAAACCAATTCAAGTCAACAAAATCCCAATCAACCAACCAACCTCAAGTGACCAAGCTACTCAAGGACAAGTGTCACACCCCAACCTAAGGCGGAAATGTCGGGGCGTGATCTAATTGTCACAGCTCACAAGGTTACTATCATGCAACATTATAAGTTTCAATATCTATTTAATAATTTCAAATAAACAATTATTCATTACAATATCTCAAAACAAAACACAAATCAAAATCATAAAATAATATTTCTCGTTAATTTTTCTTCTAGCATAAGTCCTTAAACGATCTTCTAACTTCAACTACATCATACGATGACCTACATATGCGTAGAAAATAAAATAGTTTTGTCAACACAAGGTTGAGTGAGTAAAACACCAGATTTTCATGATTATATAATAATAAATAAAAGAGCAAACTGTGTCAAGTGAAATAAGCAATTTAACCATAGCATATAAACAAATCAAACAAACCATAAAGAAAGGGCTAAACCGCTGCCATGCGAATGGGCATTGGTTACCAATAATGAGGTGTCGGTGAAACCATTGTCAATGCGTCGGACGCCGGCCACCACGACGGTCGTATGATCATACTAAACTGAGATTATGTTGGACCTCTCCGAATGCGGATGCATATAAAGCAAGTAAGCATATAAACAAGTAAGGTATAAATTGTTAAACACAAGTGACAACAGTTGCAAATTGAGTAATATATAGTAATAAAATAAATAGAACGCATATGTCCCCAAAACGCTTAAAAATGAGTTAAAAGGGGGAGTGAGATACTCACCTGATCGGATGAAAGAATTATAAATGATGATGTGAGAATGATAAACCCTTCTGGATACACAGACAAGGATTCCTAGTTAAATAATATCAATATGAATTAGTTATAAGAGATATAACATGACTTAATGAATTTAGATTTCGATGCGGTTTGAGTTAAGTTTGAGATTGTAACGTTATTGATTGAATGATTAATCTCTACGTTTATTATTATTGCAAACCGATATTATTATTATCATTTGTTTGGAGGGATTATTACAAAATACCATCGATTTTATACTTGATAAAATAACTAATTAAACAATTTAAATAAATAAATTATCTCAATATATATAAACATGATTTAATATAAGTAAATAAATAATAATAATATGTAAATAAAATATACTTGAATTGTCAACGAAGCTTTAAAGATAAAGGTTTAATTAACATGTTTAAAATGTAACAACATAAAATTAATAATATATATATAATATATACACACACATATACATATATTATATATAAACAAAAAAAATAATAATAATACATAACAAAATATAATATATCTTCAAAATCCGGATCAGATCTTTTGCACCAATGAAGACCCTGAACACCTTCTTCTTTGTCCTCCATTCACGTTTCCTTTGCAGCACCAATAAGAGTCATTGCATGGCTTCACAAACCAAGAAATCCTCTGTACCAAATCTCCATCTCAGTCTTTATAAGCAATATCAAACTTCACTTCTTGCAACCCCCATAACTCCCTGTTCTCTCTCTGTAACAGCCAAGAAACACAAGGAAATCTGCAGCCCAAGCTTTGTATTCGTGAATTCTGCCTGAGATAAAAGACCGGTAATTCGTTGATATGCCTCATTCTATTCTAATGATTCTGAAACCTGATTGTTTCTAATTCCCTGGTCAAATACTGCAACCCTAACCTTTGTTGTCTCTCGCTACTGCTCGTGGAACCAGCCCAAAGGCGAGAACGAGCTACTCGTGAAATCCCTGGTGTGCACCAGGTATCACAACCCGTACTCGTTTTGTTTGTATACGATTCTAAGCTTTGGCTCCGTGTTAAACCCGCATGTTAAACCGTGAACAAATAAGAAAATAACCTTGCTTTAAATTTATCTAAATATTGTTAATAAACAGATTAATAAATCAGATTCAGAACAATAGGAGAGTAACTTTCTGAATAAATTAGAAATTATAAACAAAAACCTTGTTTTTAAACAAAACGGGCCAAGAAACCGAACCTTAAAACTTCGTTTACATAATAACCGGAATCTGCATAATCTATAACTGGTCTGGAACCTCAAAAATCGCGTGTCATGCAGTCCCAAAACCGTGGCCAAAATAATGGCCATTCGGTTATTCGTTTAAAGTCAAACTAGTTCAAAAACCGAGCAAATATGCGATTTGTTACTTCTGAACTGTTAGCACAGGTTCCAGAAGTTTAAAAGTATTTTATTCTTATCTTTAAACGGAAAAATAACCAAACCCAAAAGCTAACAATAAAACCGTTCGGTAACTCGTTTAATAGATAAACTAGTTTAAAAACCGCACCGACAAGTGACCATTTTAACTTCTAAATTTTAACATAATTTCTAGAAGTTTAAAAACAATAAAAATAAGCCCAATAAGCTGCACATGTTCAGCCCCGGAAAGTAACATCAACCGTATATTAAAAACCGTTATAAAACCCGTATTTTATAACTCGTTTAACTAAGAAATAAGCCCGTAAACCTAAATAAGATTATGACATTATTGTATAGCTTTAAAAATGATATTTTGAAAAATAATAAGCTGGCCCAAATCTGTCTTTCGCGAAACCCCGCATTAAAAATCAAACTATAAGCCAAACGGGCCGAAACCGAGTTCATTAGCATTAATACGGCCAAGAGTATGTTTTTAAAACCCATGAAATGTAAAAATAACTTATTTTTATGTAACATAACTGGTCTTAAGTGGTTCGGTGACCAAAAGTGGGTTTTTGTTTAAAAAGGGTATTTTTGGAACAAGGTATCAAGTTAAACCGTAATTTTCGAATATTATAAAACCGGACCTTTAAAACAGAAGCTTATAATTTTAAAAAAGATAAATATAAGCTATGAAATGTTTAAGGGAAGTTGGATTTACAAAACAGGCTCGTTTACAAACTTTAAAGTATTGTTCGTTTAAAACCGAACGGGCCGGTTTTTAAGACTAAAACGCTTCAACACTGTAAGACCCACATTTTCCAGAAAATTTTGTTTAAAATATTTAATATAAATGTATAAAAACATTTTAGGGAAAAACAACACCTCTTTGGACAAGATTTGACATTTAACCTCTAGTTACGGCGAACCGACATAAACCGAACGAGTAGTTTCAAAACTACAATAATATGAACATTCTGAATATATATTTTTTTACAATAAGTATATTGTAATAAAGTCATAATTTTAGTGTTTACCCTATTTTCCTAAAATTTACCAAGTCTTAAACCCGGTTTTCACCAAAGCGAATGATAAACGAAAAATACGGGAACTAAGTCCTTACGTCACCAAACTTTCTGAAATCTCAGATATGAAAATAATATGTTTTCGTATACCTTAATATTCTGGAAAATTTGGAATTTTAATTATAAGGGAATTTGTTTACGAAAACCATATTTTAAAGGCTTGTCGTTAAAAACCGACAACACCGATAACTACCTGTATTGTTAACTCTTGAAAACCCAAGGGCTGATGTTTCCAACCAGAAATGATCATGCTACTGATGTGAACAAATTATATAGTTCTTATGGTCATACGGTAACCCGCAACCGAACATAAGGCCCGAACTTTCTAAATATAGAAACTTTATGAAAACGTGGTCAAGTAAAACGAGGTTATTAACATAATTAGTAGTTGAACTAAATACATAAACACACATCATCAACATTATAACTTATATAAGTGTAAACTTTCCATAAAAGGAAACTTTATCCACATGGAACTTAACACTTGGGCCAACGCTTAGAATTAAATACTCGTTTCACCATTGAATCTTTATTGAGGTTAAAACTAGTTGAGTTAAGTATTTATAATTCGTTATTCACCATAGGAACCACCACTTTCGGGAAGTCAATCGTTGATTTACTTGGAGCATTTGGTGAGTCTCGCGTGTAATCCCTTTTTACTTAAATTTTTGGGAACTAGTACATACTCCTAAACTTTTTATATGGTATGGAACTATCGGGGTGTTTTACTGCTAAATTTGTCCCAACTTTTACACAATCATTAGCCCGAGGAGATGGGCCGGAGGCTTGTATGGGTAGTACTATTTGGGAGACCCCCACGCACAGTGACCCTATGTTGGGTAAACCACACTGAGATCTGCGGATCGTTGCGGCATATAACCTACGTGTTTGATTATTGCTTTAGCAGGGCGATAGTCTGGGACGGTATAACTTCTAGTATGAGTTGGGGGATACTTATGCTAGTTGCAGGTTTGATTGTGGACTTGATATGTGATATACCATGATGTGTCAACTTTATTATTATGTGTCTTAAACTCACGAGCTCACCAACATTTTGTTGACGTATTTTAGTATGTACTTTTCAGGTAACTTAGCCATTGGGGAAGGGAATGAGGTTATGCCTTAGTCGCCTTAGTGAACCGTAGAAGCCTTGGTTTTCAAGAATAAAGTAATGTAGTCATGGAAGACTACTTGATAAATAAAGATGTAATCGTTAGATGACATCCTAGACTAATTAATGGTGCTATGCATCTAAGACAATTTATGGGTCATGGTTGACCCGTTTGCTGTAGTTGTATCTTTGAATTTGCAAACTCTTAGCATGTTATGAATTTCCTTTTAAGTTTATTTATTTTCCGTTGCTCATGGTTGATACCAGTCGATCACGACTAGCCCCCCAGGGTTGGGTGTGACATTTAGTACTTTTTTTAACTCCGTTTATATTCCTCCGTTAAGTAAAGGGCATTTGGGTAATTTTGTTTTTTCTCTATCTGTCTTCTACCACATCTTCCCCTTTCTACCTATTCCCCACAACCACCACCACCACCACCATATTTGTATGTCTCCTCACCATTTCCGGCAAGATACCAACATATCTATGTTTAAATCCACAACCACAACAGCCTGAAATCCTACATATTTTTTTTGGAGTTGACCAACTGAAGAAAGTCAAATTTTGTTCGGGTTTTCGTCATTACTGGATCGCGGTCAGAGCATATTATTTATGTTATTTTCAAGGTGTTCGAGAATTGGATCCTGAAAACGTGGGATACGAGCATCCGGGATGCTTATTTATTAAGGTGAAAATTTTGGAACAAGTTGGATTTAATCGGGAATTAAATTGTTTAAGCTCTCAACCTGAAAATGTGGGATACGAGTATCTGGGATACTTATTTATTAGGGGTGAGCTACTTAAATAAATTCATTCTCGGAAATAATAAGAAATTTTTTGATCGTTATCCATGGTAATTGAAGATGCTTCGGCTTTATCGGGAAACCCGTTATATATTTATGGTCATGTATGTTAGATTCTGCCAAGGTGGTTTTGTGATGAAACTGATCACTTGCTGTTGAGTAGTTGAAGATTGAACCTTATTTTACAAACCGATTATGGTTGAGACGACTGATTAGGCACCGGGATTGTCACGAACAAAGATCTCGATCGAAGTAATCTGGAGGCATTTACACTGAAGGGGAGATTTGATATGGAAGACATCAGGTGATTGGTAGATTTGTAAAGCTTCATGACAGATTCAGACATTGCTGGTTGATTGAGTCCTACCAGAAGAAGAACACAGAAGAGCAACGGAAAAGGGGGAGTCTGTTGGTTCATGGTTTGTAACAGATAATCTTTTGTGTTTGTTAGAATTGAGAGCAACGGTCAAGGGGGAGTCAGTTGGTGCATTTTGTGACCGTCGCTATGCAATTCTGACTAGATGGGACGTGTTGGTGAAGTTAGCACAACTTCACCATAGGCCCAAGCCCAAGCCCGCGAAGATATTAGTCTATATATATGTGTGTAATGTTTAGGGTTTGGAGTTAGTTTTAGTAGTGGTTGTGAGTTGATCAAGAAAGAGAGAGTATTGTGAGAGAGAAACCGAGAGGGAGAGTCGCGTGGGACGGCCCGAGGTAGAGCTCACCTCGGGTCGGCCGTGTCTTTGTTTGTCTTTCCGTATGTAATGTGTTGGTTTAATATATAAAGGATCTGCAGATTCGTTTTATCCCATTCGTGTGTTTGCTTGTGTGTAATTGTGTTCTTCGTCTTCCCACACCATAAACGAGTCTAGGAGGATTCCACACTCCTAGACCTCGTGCGGATCTCGTATCGATCACCATCGCACCGGGGACTTACACATTCCTTTCTTAGACAAAATAACTTTGTCCGATTCAATCACCAAATGAAATCCAAACTTGTTGAGCATCCATCCTGAGACAAGATTCTTACGAATATCGGGAACATATAGGGTGTTGGACAGTGTGAGCTCCTTCCCAGAAGTCTACTTCAAGACCACATCGCCTTCCCCCATGATATCCGCAGTCGCATTATTTCCCATATAAAGCTTTTGGTCACCCACCGCCTCTTTAAAATTCTTAAAGAATTGTTTGTCGCCGCAAACATGGCGGGTTGCGCCGGTGTCAACATACCACCCTTTGGGAGCGCCCCCCACAATGTTGACTTCCTCGATGAAAGCTGCTTCCTCGGTTATCATCGCCACGAGAGGAGTGCCATCCTCGTCTACCCTATGCGCGCGCGAGCGCTTTGGTTCCTTGCATTGGTTGGCACGGTGCCCCACGCTATTGCAGTTGTAACATGTCCCTTGGAAAGGTGGAGGCTTCTTTTTCACATCCCCTTTCTTTACGCCAAGGTCCATTTTTGCTTTCCCTTTACCGCCATTACCTTTACCCTGTTTACCCCCTTTGGAGGATTGTCCATGCTCAACTAAGTTTGCCTTGGCGGAAGCATCCAACATGGTAACTTTTTTTGAGCCACCTTATTGTCCTCCGCAATACGAAGACGAACAATAAGATCCTCCATGGCATCTCCTTTCGTTTGTGTTTAAAATAATTCTTAAACTCAATCCAACTTGGGGGTAATTTCTCAATCACCGCTGCCACTTGAAATGTCTCACTAAGTGTCATTCCCTCGGCATGGATATCGTGAAGTATAACTTGCAACTCTTGGACTTTGTTTATCACAGTCTTGGAGTCAACCATTTTGTAATTCAAGAAACGAGCGACAACAAATTTATTTGTTCCCACATCCTCTGTTTTGTACTTCTTCTCTAAAGACTCCCATAATTCTTTGGCGGTCTTTATTGAAACGTACACGTTATACAACGAATCCATAAGGCCGTTTAACACGTAGTTACGACATAAGAATTCCGAATGCTTCCACGCATCTACCGCGCTCAATGCTTGAACGTCGGTCTCCCCTTCGGCGTTCGTAGTCGGGGGAGCGGATTCTTTCAAGAACCGTGCTAGGTTCAAGGTGGTCAAATGGAAAAACATCTTTTGTTGCCACCATTTAAAGTGCAGACCCGAGAACTTCTCGGGTTTTTCAGCGTGATTAGCCATGGTGGACGCTCCCACCACGGTGTTCAAAGGGGTACTGGTAACGGTTTCGTTTGACAGTGTCGCCATTTTTCCTAAGAAAAACAAACTTCGCCCCGCTAATAATCCAGAAAAATATACAGTGAACGCTCCCACTTTAATTAAAAGTTACTCAAAACTTTTATTACAATTCTTGAATTACTCAAACGAAGGTGTTCTAAGTCCAACTTTGAAGGGACCAACGATGAATTTTCCTTGAAAAGAATAAAGTTAATTGTAACCGGTTTTCGGGTTTACCAAAGTACTCCTTTGATTAAAACCGAAAAAAATGTATTTTTTTTTAAACCGAACGGTGTTTAAAAAAATTTGTTTTAAGATTGTAGGAACCGTTCGGTATAAAATAAATAAAACACTTTTAATACGATTACAATACAAAGAATGAACAAAAAACACCTATCTAGAAAGCATTAAATTACAGTACAAATACAACTGAAATAAATCAAAGTACAAAGAATCGGGTAGAAGTAGAAGTTGGTGACCGAAGATCGTGTTGAACACGGGGTCTTTAAAACAAATTCCGAGTCTCTACTCGTTTTGTTTCCCAGGGTACAAAGGCCGGAGCAGTATGTACTGCCAGAGTTGACTAGGCACCCGAATTGGATCGGTTCGTACCTTCATGGTTGTGTTGGAGAAGATGAAGAAATGTTGGAGAATTTGCAAGCTCTTCAAGTTGCAAATTGGTGTGTCTCAAACCCAAGGCTTGCCTTGGTATTTATAGTGGAGCTAGGATCAAAGACTCAAAACTAAAAAAGCAAACTGCATTAAACGTCTTTGATGCTTTTTATTATGATTTTGAATTCAATCCGTAACTCCTGTCGAAAAATAAATTGCATAAAACGTCTTTAATGCTTTTTATTCTTATTTTGATTTTCCAACCACTCATCTTTGAGCTTCGATATCTCATTCATCTTAATTATTTTGAGAACATTTTTCAATCAGTGTTTTCGATACGGAAAGCCCCTAGTTAAAAAAAGTATTACTCACTTACATCAAGAAGTGAAGAACACAGAGAGAAGATGGTATCAATGTCAAAACCCTCGTTTTCACAACAACCCTTACCTCATGATCTCGCCGCCGTGACCTTGTTTTCATCGTCAATCCTAGAGGTTGTTCTTACTTTTTATTTATTTAATTATAATTATATATTACACACCACCACTCCTTAGGTGCTAATGGCCGTACCGGAAGAGAATGGAAGAAGCTGCTGCCCTACCTTAGGTTTCGCCTCGGTACTCATTGCAATGTAACTTACTTCTTCTTTTCTTAACCATTAAGCATTCATTCATTTTTTAACTTTAACATTACTTTTACTTGTATTAGGAAGACAATTCGGGAGCTCATTCTTGAAATAATTGTGTATTAGGATAGGTAGACAATTGCTAGATGCTAATGTCAGATCGATCTAGGTCATGCTCATTTTTGTTATCAAATACGACGATCAGTTGTTGTTTAAAGTCCAACAACTGAGCTATGCGCGAGTGCAACACAAGTACTATGGGCTTTCGGTTTAAAGTCCAAGGCCTGAATTGCTAAAAAGCCTGTAATTACAAGTAGGGTTAATCAAATAACTAAATCAATCATACCCAGTGGAATCCCACCAATAGCAAAGCTATAAGTAGGGTCTCGGGAGGGTGGGATGCAGGCACACCGTACCTCTATCCCATAGTTACCTAATTCGCCAGAAGACCCGCGAATTGCGAATTTGTGGTTACAGGCAGTTAGAATGTTTCATGTCATAAAAACTGTATTCTATTGAATGCATTTTCTGAGAAGTTTGAGAATAGATGTTTAGGTGATTTTAGTTGATTTACGGAGGGTGGCGCCTAACAGTTTAACAATTAACCGCCTGAGTGATTATCTAGGATCCGAATATATGTCATTCATGGAATATAGAAGTAACAACAAATGCACATATCCAGTTTCCATGGTAGTGTGTTTACCAAAGCCTAAAAGTGCTCTGGCCTCTGGCTAAACATAATAGTTATTTTTTGATAACGCAATAACTGTATAGCTCTGTTGTGTGTCATGCAATTAATTATATACCGGGGGGGGGGGGGGGGGTGGCATGGTTGGAATATGTAGTCACATTCCACATCTCTATTGCGTGTTAGAGCATGCAATTAATTGTTATGCTTCAATGATGTCTTCTTATGAAATGTGTTGACTAATCTTCATATTTCAACAGATTAGCGAATCTTTAACTTCAGGCCCATCTCATGCGACAGACATAACAAGAGAGGTAGGCCTGTTGCGCCTTTATGTTTGCACTACATTCATGTATTTCAAATTACTAAGACTTACAAAGGACCAAATGTTGGTAGGCCATACGTGAAGGTGCCGATGCAGTTGTGGCAGTTGGGGGCGACGGGACTCTTCATGAGGTGAAACACTTTTCAGAGTGAAATATATATTCTTTTTGGACTGTTAAGCATTGAATTATGTACTGAAGGCACAAAAACTTGTTGAATGTCAGGTTGTTAATGGATTCTTCTGGGGTGGAAAACCAGTTTCTAAACATGATTCAAAGGTTCCCGGTACAACATCACTAGGTGTAAGTGATCGCATAGAACCCTTATTTCGTATCCCGCATTATAATTTTCCACATATTATTAATTAAGAGGAGACATCTAAGTTCCTATTCACTTGCAGTTAATACCCTTGGGGACTGGGTCTGACTTCGCAAGAACTTTTGGCTGGTTAGTACTTATTCCACTCGCTTTTTTAGTTATATGATATTTAATCAGTCGCCCAAGTTTTCTAAGGCTGTATCACTTCGAAAGTTCGAATATATGATTTACTAAGCACAATGAAAGTCTAAGCATTGTCATATGTAAACTTTTACAATGTTTTCAAACATTATTATATTCTTGAACAATCGTTTTCCTTCTTTTCTAGGTCAAACGATCCTGTTGACTCCATTGAACACATAGTTAAAGGTAGTGATTTCTTCTTTTTTTTGGAATTTCATATAGCTTTTTGGAGGGTGTAACTTGTTGCTGCCATATACATTTTTGTTCTGATTGTTCAAATGGAAGCCTTTTGCAGGATCTACGTCACGAATTGATGTAGGAGTAATCACCAAAGAAGGTGGAGATTCTCATTACTTCATAAATGTTGCTGATATTCATTTGTAAGTGACGTTATGCTTTTTGCCCCTAATACCGTGTAATAATATAGTTTCTATAATCATAATTTTCAAATTAATAATTTCAGAAGTCAAAAGAATTCGGAGAAGCGCTTTTTTAAATGACACTGTTATGTAAAATTTCAGGAGTGCAAAAGCAGGCTACCATGCATCTAAATACAAGAGATTTGGGAACCTGTGTTATGTTATTGGTGCACTGCAAGCATTTTTTGGGCACCACAACCAGGATTTAAGGATTAGAGTTAGCACTTTCTATACTTGAATTGCTATTTATTCTTGTTCTTTATTATAAACAAGCTTTTTATGATTTTTTAGATCAATGACGGCGAGTGGGAACTATATCCCAAAGTAACTACTCTGTGCATTGGAAATGCACAATTCTTTGGCGGTGGAATGAGGATCACTCCCAATGCCCACCCTTCAACTGGAAACTTTGAGGTGCTATATACACTTATTGAATTTGATTTAGAGATGACAGAGTTGAAATACATCTTTTGTTGTTTCAGCCACAACCTTAACTCTGCAGTAAATTTTGTTTATCTTCCAGGTGGTGACACTTCAGGATTTCAAATGGTACGACTTTATTATGAAACTACACAGGCTGTACAATGGGACACATTTGTCAGTTAATAACGTCTTGTCAAGAAGGTATGTATGAAAAAACCGAAGCATCGTTTATTGATCATTTTCGTTAGTCTAAAATACCCTTCCATAGAGATAAATTAGAGGAATTAGTGGACCCAGTTAAATGACATTAATGTATATGTAATGGTGACATACTCACTACTAGGGGTGCAAAACGGATGGGTTTGTCAATGAGTTAAAATTGTTTCTATTTTATTGGGTTGAGACAAGTTGGGTCGGGTACATATGACCCACACACACTTCAACTTTTAAAAAATCAATTTGTGTTTCTTTTGACTAAAAAACCAATATTATTACACTATTAATAAAAAATTTAGAAAGTTTTATGCGTTGAAAAATACACTTTTGACTGCTTGACCCGTTTTCTTTCTAGTTATCCTTTTGGCCCATTTGACACAGTCAAGAGGAAGCATAACCTAAAATTAAATCAACCCATTCATAAAGAAATGGGTAGAAATCACAATATGATTAATTTTGCCCGAAAAGAAAAGAAGCAATTTCATATACACCCATGTATAAGATCATATTCATCCAATTAATATTAAAAGCATCTATTCAAAATACTTAAATTTCATATTATCTATTTTCTTTATATATAATTCATAATATGTGACCAGGATACCGTTCGCTATCTCAGCTATTATATCCTAATGCAAATATAAAGGATGTCATAAATTTAATAATGGGTGTATCTAATAAACTGTGTATATTTGAAGGATGCAAATTTAATAGATATCATACCAATTTATTGAGGGGAGATATCTTTTTGAAAGGGTAAAAACATTAAAGAGTGAATTGTTGACTTGTGATACACAGTTTTGAGGGTGAGCTAGTAATATATTTGATAATTTTTATCGTTGGTTTTGTCATTACTTGCAGTGCATTCTCGATCGAAGTAGAGGAGGTTGTGGGCAGCGACAGCATTTACGTACAATCTGATGGAGAGCATCTGGGATTCCTTCCAAGAAAGTTCACAATTCTGCCATCTGTTATCAGCATGATTTGCTGAAACCAAAAGTATTTTCAATATGTTTCTGTTTTGAGTCATCATTTTTGGTCAGATGAAGGACTTTGTTCGTTAGCTAGCAATCACAACGGCATTGGTAGAAGTCTTTTTAGAAAAAAATAATATCTGATGGGAGTTTAATAAGCTATGTATGTATGTCTCCTTTGTATTTTGATATAAATATCATTTGTATAAAAATGCAATAATTAAATGCTCAGTTAGTGAAGACTTACCAGTATGAGTGTCTTTTTGGCACTAACATACAAATTTTGTAATCTGAAAACCCAAAGATTTCATGAAAATTTCTGAATCTGTCGCATAGCTGAGTGTAATGCCTTGTGACCGCGTTTTTGTATTGTGTTGAGCTGGTTAGTGTTTATAAAATTGTGTTTCTTTTTATGGAAATTCAATGTGTAAAATGTTACTTTTAATCTTATATTTGTATGATTTTTGTTTACTGTGTTTTATCATGAGTTCACAGTTCAAGTCTTTATTTCTAATCTTTTTCTTACATAAATTTGGATATAATCATCTTTTTATTTGTTGACAATATATACCATCTTTAATTACACTTATGAACAACTTCGTAAGTGTATTATTCAATTTACAAATCGAAAGGATCCGGTTCAAGCAAATTTTAAATAAAAAAAATGTTGGAACGGCTAAAACTTTTCGGTTCACGGTGTATCACGCACATATAAACCATTGGTACGTTTCTTTGATAGAAAGAAATCACAAAGGTATGATTATTTGATAGAAAGAAATCACAAAAGGGGTATGCTGCTACCATTTTGAAAGGATTAAGAAGCACCGAAGTAATGTTTAAACCAATGATTTAAAACCAAGATAAAGTATCTAGAACAACGAAATGCCACTTCAATTATCTCACGGATCCAAACAAAGAATCCAAATCTATTTTAAAAAATAGAAAAGGAGGGAGAGGGGGGGGGGGGGGCTAAAGACCACTCAAAAAGTAAAAATAGTAATATCTTTTAAGGTACATTCTGCATAAATAATAAGGAATTAATGAGAAGATATATGGCAACAGCTAAATTTGAGAATAGAAGCTAACTCTTCCTTTTCTTCATATAGACCATTTGAATAATACAAGAAATGGATTCACCAAGTCACAAAAACAAAAACAAAAACAAATGATGCAAGTACAAACCCAATATGCCCTTTGCTTTTATTGCGTATCCGAAAGAACATAATACAGTCATTCTACGATCACGTCACAATCTCTAAGATACATCATCAGTGAGTAGGGTGGTCTGGATTGAATTTAACAGACTCCCTCCAAATCAACTCTTTGATATGTTCTTCCGTGCATGACGGCTGCTCAAAGTCGAAACTAAAAGGCTGCGGGCACACGGGCTCCTCATTGATCTCGTGTAGTGGCGCCAAGTATGGGTGACTCAGTGCCTCCTCAACTGCAGTTCAACCAAACTCATTATTATTACTATATGCACAACTATATTATGCTTAAAACACGATACCTGTAATACGCCTATTTGGGTCAAATACGAGCATTTTTTCTAGTAAATCAACAGCTCCAGGAGATGTATTAGGGAATCTAGCAGAGAATTGTTGTCTCGGATACTGAGGAAGCTGTCTAACGTATCTTCGTGCATTGTCACTTCTCAGAAAACCAAGACTCGCGTCGTCCGGTGAACCTATAAGCTAAACAAAACAAAAAAAACAATGGTCAAATAAATCATGTTTAAATGCAAAAAAAATAAAATAAAATAAGAGTTACCTCTGTGATTAGTCTGAGCTGATGAACATAATCTTTGCCTGGAAAAAGCGGTTGTCGGGTCATGATTTCACCAAGAATGCAACCAACTGACCAGATGTCGATAGCTGCAGTATACTCTGAACAGTTTAAGAGCAGCTCAGGGGCGCGGTACCAGCGAGTGACAACATATTCAGTCATGAAGTCGGTTTCAGAAGTTGTTCTCGCAAGCCCAAAATCCCCGATTTTTAGATCACAGTTTGCATTCAAAAGCAAGTTGCTTGGTTTTAGATCACGATGCAAGACGTGTGCCGAATGAACGTATTTGAGCCCTCGTAGTATTTGGTAAAGAAAATACTGCATACAATCAAAGATTCAGTCATCGGAATTAACTCGTAGAATATGAGCAATTTAAATGAAGAGAACTGAGCCAAACCCGACAGTGATCATCGGCCAGAGGCTGGTTAGAACGTATAATCTGGTGAAGATCGGTGTCCATTAACTCATAAACGATGTAAACGTCATTGAAGTTTTCCTTTTGTGGAGGCCGTATTATATCTTTGATTGCAATAACCTGTAAACGTTAAAGGTTGATTATTACAAAATCATAATATTATTACAAAGACAACTTGAAAAAGGATCGTTAAAAGGAACTCACATTTTCATGATCCATGTGTCTAAGAAGCTTAATCTCTCTTAAAGTCCTTTTGGCATCTATTCTATTATCAAATGCATTGCCAATTTTCTTGATGGCAACTTCTTCACGTGTCTCCGCATTCGTCGCAGCACTAGAGTAGTAAGTCAACCAAATTATTTAGGCCAAAATATTATCATAATCATCTAAGTAACACCTTTAAAAAAAACTAATCATGTAAAATGATGTAACACCCTCAAAAGACAATTCATCAAAGTTTCAAGTCCACACACATGAAACTAAATGTAGCTAAATTAACTAATCAAACCAACCACAAAGAATTATAATCCTAAAATTTTCAATTATCACAATATTCGTCATTTGTGAACCTAGAAGTATCAAAAACATAACTCTAAGGGGGTAGAGATAACGTACAAATGAATATATCGTACAAACAATACACAGTAATGACAAAAAAAAAGTCGTTTGTAATTACTCTGTATAGAGTAATTTCCTTATTACAAAAAAACAAAATGTAACGAAGTTTCAGCACTCTTCCAATTAGGTCAACCTTTTTTTTGGGTCTCAATTAGGTTACTCAAGTTTCATATAATGTGCTAATTATAGGTTTTTTCTACCATGTTGATGTGGTGCTTTTCATTAAAAATAAAAATAAATAAAAACACTTTTTTTCCTTTTAAATATTTAGAAGTTTCAAAAATCAAATGTAATACCCATGTAAATAAAAAAAGATTACAAACAAAAACAATCGATCCTCTTCAGCATGTTAAAAATAAAAAACATTTTGAAATAAAAAAATAATAAAACACATTTTTTGAAACTTGAGTGACCTTGTTGAGTAAAAAAAAGTTTAGTGACCAAATTGGAACAGTGTTGAAACTTCATTACATTTCTATGAGGTTTTCCCTAATAATAATTAAGCTACACTTTATAGGTAGAGTAATTATTATTCCTCTGCTTCAATTTGTTGTAGATTAATTATTCATGTATTAATCTACAAGAAGGTTAATAATAACTATGCTACACTTAACAAGTAGACTACGAAAATAAATGTCACCGCATCCAATTGTTTTTCTTCGTTCCGTATTCTTAGCACGAAATCTCTCATATTGTATTAGATCCAACTCCTAACTCAAGGATACATACTTATATAAGAAATTATCAAATAAAAACAGATCAAATTCAACCATAATAAGTTAACAAGTACAACCCATCACATAATAATAAAAATAATAACATATTTTTTAAAAAAAAGTAAGAATTGGAGTCATACCATACAATACCATAAGCACCTCTACCGACAGGGCGGATCGGAGGAACATACTTCCTAGAAACCTCAAAAAGATTACCGTACACATTATACTGAACATAACGCCCACCGTGTGTTGGAACACCTTTAATGTTGTTACCCTGATCCCCTGAGTTTGTCTCCATAGGTTGTTTTTACTTTCTCTCTCTAGAAACACAACCTAGATTAGATTCACCAAAAGATATGTCTTTGACATGTTCTAAACTGATGAAGGTTTATGACTTTGAAGAGAGAGAAAAGTGTTGTTACTTTTCAAGTTGAACGTGTAAAACCCGTGAAGGAAAAAGAAAAAGAAATTACCTTTTTTATATTTATTATTGTTGAATTGTGAATTGTGTGTGGTGTCAAATTTCACACCTGTTATAGGGGTTGATTATTTATTTGACTAAATGTTTATCACTTAATTTTTATGGTGGGTGATTTTTGTTGGAGTGTAATAAGGCTTGAAAATTGTGTTTTCATGGTCGTACCGACAGATATCGAAATACCCGTATCGATTTTTATAAATTTTTGTATTGGTTCGATATTGAAGATAAAATTTAGGAAATAATAGTATCGAACCGAGTAACATTGGTACCGAAAACACATAAAGTTGGAATCGAATTAATACCGGTATTTGTTTGCTTATCCCTAGTTAGATAGGGGTCAAGATTCATTTTTCATTTGTACCATGGAAATAATCATGGTTAGAAAATTTGGCAATTGTGTTGTTTTAACAAAAAGAAAATAGCGGTTTGAAAAAGAAAATCTTTGATGATTGTTTCTTTAAAAATCAAGTTGAATGAGAAAACAAAGTTTATCAATAGATGACTATATACATTAAATAAATCAAGAAAACTTAACTTTTTTTTTTATCAATAAGCTTTATAACTTACATAGGAAGAAATTTATACAAAACACAAATATTGCAAGAATAAAATAAACGATGCACTTTTTGTTTGTCACTTCTCTCTTCTAAAGTAAAAAAACTATGAATAAATTAATTTGTTTGCTTGTTTGTTTATACGTATCAACTTACATAGGCAGGTAAATAACACAATATCAACAAATTAGTTTTGTAGGATTTATAAATAACCTGTGTATTGGTAGGTTTCATGTTCATTAAATGACTTAAAATTTTTTATTCATTCTTTTTTCTTTATAAGGGTGGGAATTTAATGTTTGTTCTCACCCCTAACTCCCCCGGTTTCTTTTCACCGATGATAATTCAAGAGTTTCAACTCCTATATTTTAAAGTTACTTGCTACAAAGTAATATTTTGACGACTAAATCATCCAAAAATCAAGTGGTTGAAGTGAGATATCCAAAGACTCTGTTTAAGAAATAAAAAGACATTCGGTTCAAGTCTTATATTTTACCAAAGAGAGAGAGAGAGAGAGAGAGGTCGGGCTAGAGGGTTTTCTCATGAATATGGTCTCCGGTTGGGCCCGTGACATGTCATCAATGATACAAATGGCCTTTAAAAAATAAGAAACATTATGAGAACGCAAGACTAGAAAATATATTGTTTGAAGAACATGCCATTTTCTACGGACCATTATTATAGCTTTTGGAAACGAGTTTAGGTGAAATTCCATTTTTGAAATTGAAGTCAACTGACGTTTGTAATAGAAAAATCTAAGTGTACGTCATTATAAAATCAATGTGAACATATCGTCATAACTTTATCTTAATAATAGTTGTTTGTAAAGAACTAGTCTATGGATTAACGTAAGAGGAGTTGTTAGATCTCTCAACATTATTTTTACACACTTGCCATTTTTGCGACCATATTTTGTATATAAAAGTCATACGTGATATGTAATTAAACCGTCACCATCGAGGCCAATTAATATGATCGTCCACTATCCACATAGTAGCTTGTATTAATAAAAATAAATTTGGTTATGTTGATGACTAATATCAATCTGTATTATTTAATAAAAATTTACTTACAATCAAATAAGAAAATAAAAATAAACACTGTTGCAATTTGATATATGTAGAGCTTGTTAAATCTTAGACAAGTGAATTAAAAACACCAAAGATGATATTGCATAAAACGTTTATGCGACTCTTTTAATTTATATGAAATCAGAACAAAATACTTTCTACTAACTAAAAATTAAACTCTTGATGGGTTTATATAACCCACACAATTTTAATTCTACTCAAACTAGGAAAAATAATCATATTAGACTTCTAATTTATTTAATAATAAATAAAATATAACTATGACACCAAGTTATTTAACTTAACCCCTAAACTTTGAATCTCCATCAAACCGCCCATTGAGATCTTCCGTACCACCCTTATACTTTTCGTATTAACCATTTGGGTCCTTCAAGTTGGTGTTGCTTCAAGTTTTACACTCCCTCTCAATACCAACTTCCAATGTTCCTCCAAGATCCTTCACACCTTGTAAAGCTCGCACCTTTTTGAGCTTTATTCTTGGATTAAGCTTTTTCACTTTACCACCAGGATTCTTTTTCATGTTAACAATTGAGCTAGTTTTGACATTACCACTGTTTAAAACTACATCACCCGGTTTTAGACAGGATACAACTTTTTCTTTCTCAACTTGATGACCAACTATCATGGTACTTAAAGCAATTCTTCCATCTTCACTTGATGCATGCTCCCTCTCGAACTCAACTCCTTTGTTTGTTCGTTAATTCGGATCACCAGAACTTTGCATGAACCTCATGCAAAGTCCAACGTCAACTTTGTTGGTTTATTGATCTTCATTCTTTTCTATTCCATCATGGCAACTCGTAACATGAGACCGAACTATCTCCTTGTGCACTTCATCCAACACGGTTTCGTTCTCATCTTGTTTGGTTACCGTCACAGTTACGTCTTGATCAACCGTACTTTCTTCTTCAACCACAATTCCCTCGCCATTTAGATTCAAAATAACAATAGATGATTCTAAGGTTGCCTTCAATTGATTCGACTCTGGCACTTATTTTTAGATTTTTCCACCAACATGAGCCTACTTCAAACCATTCATTTATCAGGTTCGGTTTGAATTCGGCGTCAACTGCGTATTTTTCTTGAACCTCGGCTATATTAGCCTCCACATCCCATGACTCTTATTCTTTAACAACAACTGCATTACCTTCCTCCCTAGGTTCTGAACAATACTTTGCCATTTTCCCTTTTTGTAGGAAACTGCTTTGGTTTGTACCTCGATTCCTTGTCTGGTTCTCTTCGACCGATAAATCTTCTTCAGAGTTGTCGTATCGACCCTTTCTATTCCATTATTTCTTCTTAGGTTGGTCTTTTTTTCCCCAAAATTTACTCTTGCCTTTCTCGCCATAACGATTCTTAGTTTTGTAGAAACGATGCTTCTCTTTCCTTCCGACATATAAGGCTTCGCTCGCGGTTTTAATTGACACCCCGAATAACTGTTTAGCTAAGGCTTCTTGTCCGGCAAGAATATTCTCAAACTCGGTAAATGATGGCGTGTGCGCGCAGCTTGTAAAATATAATGGATTGGATATTTAGCTTTTGCATAATATTGTGTTTTAAATTTATAAAAGTGATTTCTACAAAGACTAAACACACACAAAATAGGCAAGTGTACCTATAGTATATGTAGAATAGTATTGGTAAGAACCAAGTATCGATCCGTGGACACAAATGTTTCTAATGATAAATCGTTGTTTTACTTTAACAGGAGGTTTTAATCATTTTGGGGATAATTTTTGAACTTTTTTATAAAATATAAATACTTATATATAATATATAGGTGACCAATACGAGAGATTCTAAACGAGTTGTTCAATTATGCGAAGGTTACCATCTAAGATCAAGAATCCACTCCATTTTAGCATTGATAATTAATATTCAAACATGTGGTAAACTTGCCGTAGCAATATATGATAGATAGCTCCTTAAGCCTTAAGTGAGCATCTTTGGCACTAAGGAGGTAACATGTGCATTTTAAAGTCCACCATTTCCTAATGTCATGTCACCTCATTGATGTCAGTTTAAGTTGGCAAGTAGTTTCGTAAAGTAGAAAGATTAGGATTGACTTCGATTTCTCAAATACCAATTCTAACAACTTTGGGTGGTTGTAGTTTAGTCACACAACCTCCCCTTGGTTGATTTATGTAGGTTATAATTACACATTCCATTAACATATGATTTCTTTAACTAGCATGATATCCTAAGCAAAGCCATTTTCGGATTACCAAGACTTAGATAAATACATCATAACTTATATCTCATCATTTCTAAGTACAATATAATGATCCATGTTTCGATAATGTATCAAAGTATTTCTATCTTTCAAGAACATGAATCGATCATGAACGATTGCCAATAGAATTGACAACCACCAACTTTGAATTAGTGATTGAAGATGGTGAAACATTTCTCATCAAAAGATAATTGTAATATAACCATGTACTTTACTAGACTACACCACATGTTTTGTATAATTATCAAGTAAAACAAAGCTTCTTCATAGATTTTAAATGGTAAAAGGAGTTTAGCTCATAATGAGCATGATGATAAACATTAAGATGAATAATGATAACAAATACATGATTAAACTTGGAACAATCTAACCAAATGTAGATGAATCTTCCTTCTTAATGGTGATGATGATGGATGATGATGATGGTTGATGGTGATGACCTCCAAGCCTTCAAACTCTTCACTAAATCTTCTATGTGAGTGTTAGTGTGTGTTTTTATAAGAGAAAATCAGATAGAATTCTTTTCAAGGCACACTAAACGAGTGCAACATGAGCCGCTATTTATAGGCAATCTGGAGAGAAAGGCACGGCCCCGTGTCCACGTAGGCACGCCCCCGTGCTTTTTAGTGGCATGTGCTAAATTCATTTTGTCTTTTATGGTAGACGTCCACGGCCCTGTGGTTGAGAGGCACGACCCAGTGCTTTTGTTCCCAGTTTTTGTCCATTCTTGAAGATTTTTGTCTTTTCTGGTGTTCAGAAGCATGGGGGCGTGTTTCTTGAGGTATGAGGGCGTGTTTATTTGTTTTTCTTGTGTTTTCTTCTATTTTTCTTCGTCTTTTCGCTTGTTTATTCGTTTGGGGCTTGGTTTCACCTGAAATTACATTTTATTCTGATAAGTAGCCTTTTATGCTATGTTATTTGATAGAAATTGCAATTGTTAGAGATTATTTGATGCCGAAAAGATGTATAATTTTATGTACATCAAACATTCCCACACTTGAACATTGCTTGTCCTCAAGCAATCTATTTATAAATATTCTCTAAAAACAACAAACTTAGATTATAACCATCCCTTAAGTGAGCTCCAAGAAAATGGAAATAAAATAACCAATCTTAATTCGTATTAGTGATAAATAAAAAGGAAATTATTGTTTTTATGAGCTTCCGTTTATGCAAAACGTCACGTTCTCACAATGTTCACTCACACTCGGTTTTATATCTGATCATACCTGTGATGTATGTATGTGAACACTCTTAGTCATAATGCAACCTGTGATAAATAAGCTTGTAACAAGTTCAAAATCTCCACCTTTGTGAAGGGTGGTATAAATCAGAAGGAAATATGGGTTGGTTTTGTGTGAGTTGGGGTTTTGGTATTTTGTGGTGGATAAGGGCTCTTGATTGAGGATGGTAAATGCAACTTTTTCTGATTGTCGGAGATTCTGAGATGTCTTTGATGGTTAGTTCTTTCTCCAATTTTTTTAAGAGACCTAATGACTCTCTTAAGGTCAGATCGTCAAGACCAGTTTTGACGAGGATGTGGATCAGTTCTTCCTCAATCCTGTTCTGAACATAACTTCCAACTCTAGTGGATCGTTCGGCTTTGAGCCTAATAGCCCCCACCCTCATTAGTTAGGTATATTCATGCTGAGACTGAGTTTGACTTTTTCTACATCTTCCTTCGTGGGACCAGTTTCCGCAACTTAAGCATCATTCGTATATTTTTGCTCTTCTCTTCATTGCGTTTTTGGAAATTCCACAAAATGGTGGCCTTTGTTCGTCTTGGCGCCACTTTTTCCTCACCTCATTTCTAAAGAGAAAGATTCTCTCCCTAAGTTCTGGGGGCAACCTAGGTTTTGTGAAATGTATGCAGCAAAGGAAATTGAAATCGAAAGAATGCATTTCCAGTTCTTTAGGGTCTGCTGGTAAAAGATCAGTGTTGTATTTTACCGGTGAGATGGATAAAGTGATAGGGTTTTGGTTAAGGTTTTTGGGTTTTGTAATTTGGCGAATGGTTTGATGGAATTGTGACAACAGTACCTTCTTTCTTATAGAACTCTTCGTGCGGTCTAGAAATGAATAATTGTGACAAGTTCCAAATCACACGAAACATATGACTCACTCAAAGTTTTCGAAAAATATTTATATGGCATGAGGTTTATCTCACGGTAACGGAGGAATTTGGTATTAACGCCACATTTTGCATAAATTTATTCTCAATATTACAAAACTTCTTTTCACTTTTTCACTTTCCTTTGGTTATTGGAGTAATGATTGGTTATTTGAGAAAAAAATTTCTTGGATTTCTCTTCAGGTTTTATAAAAATAATTTTTGTTTGCTGCAAAAATATTTGTTGATTAGAGAGTTTTTTTAATTATTTGAACAAACAATTGGTCAAGTAATTCCCCTCTCTACACTTGAATCTCACATTGTCCTCAATGTGGAAAGATTCATGAAAAGATAAAAATTCTAATTGAGTATAGTGGGTTAAAACTGAGAGTTACTTCCCTACGGGTTAACGAAATTTCGACAAAGCGTCTCCTGTATATCGTCCGTTTTCCTGTTTTTGTACCTGTATAATATAAAATTGCAAACAACCACAAACAACCAAGCATAAACTGCTGAAAATTGGGTATGGAATCATCCATCCCTTGCCTTATCGGGCTAAATTAGTACCTACCATAATGTCTTTGGCACCCACGACCATAAAAATATTCAAACCAACAAATAAACAAACAAACAAGTACGACATAAAGTAAATTGTTTAAAACACACATAATAATAATGTCATAAAGTACTACCAACCCATGTCCATGCCCATGCCCGACCTACCAGTGCCGCCAGTCATCAATTACCCGTGGATGGTTTACGAATCCTTGTTTGTGCGTATTCAGCTGCTATATGTGCTTCTATTTTGTCTTTTCGTTCGTCCTTCATTGCCATCTCCAACTGGCTTTCCGGGTCTCAAATGTGGCCTCGGCTGTTGACGAACCTCCAAATCTCTGGCCTTAAATTAAAAATTTGTGCTATCTCCATTTTGTTACAGAGACTGAGGTTAAGAGGCATAGGTTTTGGGCTTTCTGTTCCTTCCCTGTCCACACGATAAGCTTCATAAAGCTTGTAAATCCATGCACCGCCGAAGATTGGGGTATTCGGGCTTTCAACGGTTGCATTTGTTCTGAAAAGTTGACATAAAATATAAGTAATATTGCAAACAATTCTATTTCTTATGCAGTAAAGTGTCCACAAATCCCATAAATTCACCACTCCTTTATTTTTGGTATGTGCTGTTAATGTTTGGCTTAGTAGTCTGTGAATATTTCTCATGAGTGGATCTCGTAAGGCGGTGCTTCTCGAACTGTTTGCGTGGTTCGTTTCATCCCCGAAGCCTAGCAGTTCCCATGCTCTTTCCTGTGTATTCCAACCTCTGTATTCTCATTACTGTCTTCATCTGCAAATGCTATCTCTGCTTTGGTCCGGATCTCTTGGTCTGTTTCCCCCTTCGTGTAGATTCCTAAATCAATTCCCAGTTGGGTGACAGAAGTTGTGTGCCATTCACCCCCACATCTAAACTCGATTGCACTTTTATCCCACATGTCCAATTTCTTCTTCTTTATGTTGAAAGAGGCCAAGAACTCCTTTGCCAGTTCTGTTACTGCCTCTCCCGTTTGCTCAAAGACCCTTTTCCACGGCCCTTTCAAAAATGTGTTGTATCGGTCCCAATGGTTAACTTGGCGCAATGTGTCTTGGCAAGCGTAGAAATTTGGTTCTGGGAATCGTCTGTTTAGGTAGGTTAGTCTTGTATTAGCCTGTCTGTCCCTTGTCCTTTGTCCAGTAAAGACTAAGAATGCATGAACATCGTCTTCATACTCGGCCATTTGCAAATCATACCCAAATTAGTCAAAATTCGACAAAAATTTTCAGTTCGCTGGAACAGAAAGCAAAGCACGGCGGCGTGCTTTCAGAAGCACGGTACCGTGCTGTTGCTGCTGTTCATTTCCTTTTTATTTTGACTTTTGGTTGACTAATGGTTGACCACGATTCGTGTTGTTTCGGGCACGGATCATGTTTTTAATACTAATTTCTACCATATTCAGATTCTAACCCTCGTTTCTAACCGGTTATAACAATTGGGTTTATTAGTTTGTTGGATATTCATCTCAAGATCCAAAACCCGAATTGTTCCTTGCAATTAAACCTTAACAATCAAACTTTCAACAATCCATTCATCCTATACTAATTGAATAACCCATATCATTTTCGGGTTTAGACCTGATTTGGTGTGTTTGAGCGATTTTAGGGTTAAACTGAACCTAGAATGATAAACTTGAACAATACAATTGTTAAATTAACATACTTTTTGCACGGAATTGAAGATTTGATGAAGAAACTAGTGTAATATGGAATGGTTGGCGGTTTTTTTTCGTCCAGAAACGAAGTGGATGTTAGGGTTGATGTTTGGGAAACGTTATTTTAATGACTTAAAAATCATAACAGTTCTGGGGTCAAAAGCGCGGCGCCGTGCTTTTGGAAGCACGGTACCGTGTTGCATGATGCAGACATAATTTCTTTTGATTTTGTTTATTTGTAGAGCTGGTTCGTTTTTAACTGATTTTCTTTGCTGGTTAGTTTAAGATAGTAATTAAAAGTCCTAAATTTCATTAAAACATAAAACATAAAGGCACAATTAAACATAGTAGAAATGAAAAGTACAACAAAAATCCTAGATCCTAACACATAATACTAGAGGGAGCAACTTCAACGTCAAACAAAGTCGTGACTTCAACGACCACCATTCCCGAACAAGTCCTGAATATGTGGTGGTGCTCGTTTGGCTTCCAAGAGCTCGGCAAGCTTTTTGTCGAGCTTAACGATTTCTCGGTTGAGAAAGTTGAGCTTGGAAGCCACATCTTTGTGGTGGCCATCCACAACATGGAAGTTTTCGAACCTAATTAGTTCGACTTTGTTTATTAGCTCGATTACGCGAGCTTCGGTTTGAATGTTGCTTTCAACTTGGTCTCTCATGATGTATTGTAGCCTCATGACCTCGTCCTCAAGATTTTAGGAAGATTCATGTTGCTTGCCTTTCCTCACTGGTCTCTATTCAAACTTCTTGCTTTCCATTTCAGTGATGTTGTGTTTGGTGTGAATGGAATAGTGAGTTTATGCATGCATTATATAGAGACTGGAAAGTTGAACACGGCCCCGTGCTTTTAGAAGCACGGCCCCGTGCTTTTAGAAGCACGGCCCCGTGCTGCTAGGGGTATAAATGTTTCTGAGTCAGAGAATTGAACGGATTCAGCGCGCATCATGCTGAAGATTCTAGGGTAAGCACGGCCTCGTGCTTAGGGAAGCACGGCCTGTGCTTTTGTCACTGATGTTTTTCTTTACATTTTTCAGCAAAGCGCAAGAGCTGGAATTCTTAGAATGATGTTTAGTATGTTATTTTAGAGGTTTGGTCATCCTAAAAACTTTTCATTAAAATTAAAAGGTCCTAAAACCAAATACGGGATAAGCCCGGTTTTCCTAAAAATAAGAAAATATTCGGGTTAATTCTGAAATCCTAACACATTGCGCGTAATGCACTTGTTTACACATAAAAGTAGAAAATTAAGTTTCCTAGATGTCCCCGAAAGGCTCTCCTCCGAATGGTCCTGGTGGTGGAAAGTACGTGAAACCGAGAACTTGAAACTGGAGTTGTTCATTGATGTTTCGAAGTTCCATTTTCATATTTTCCACTGATTCGGTGAGTTAAACTAGGCGCATCTCAGCAAGGAGATTCATTTCGGTGAGTTCTTTAACGAGTTCTTGAAGTTTCAAGAGAAGCTCGGTTTTGGAAACATGGCGGCATCGTTTCTCGGGTGTCGAGAAACGGGGATTGCTTCCCTCATCTCTGTCGGCATGTTGAATTTTCAGAGACTATTGGTTTGGTTTTGGTTGGTGCAAGGGATGCAATGACAAAAGGTGCTTTTTATAGCCAACCAGTATCCTAAGCACGACCCCATGCTTTTGGAAGCATGACCCGTGTCTTTGTTCTGACAATTCTGTTACAAACCAGTCTGACTGAGATTTTTGCAGCAAAGATTCCGGTCCGCGATTTTTGGCACGGTACCATGCTTTTGGAAGCACGCCCCCGTGTTTTTAGATTTTTCTTAGTCATTTATTTACAAGGCCTAGTTTTGTGAATGTCTTGGCCAGACCTTGTTTTCTTGATTTCCTATTCAGGGAGTTAGAGGGCCAATACCTCCATAACTTCTTCAAATGGTCCATCGATATATGTCTTTAATCGATGTCCATTTACTTTGAAATTTTGGCCATTTGAATTTGAGATCTCAACTGTCCCATAATCAAAAACTGATTCAACTATGTATGGACCTGTCCATCGAGATTTCAATTTTCCTAGGAAAAGACGTAAACGAGTGTTGTATAACAGTACACGATCGCCAGCTTGGAATTTCTTGTTTCCTTTTAAATGGGCGTCGTGCAAGCGTTTAGTCTTTTCCTTGTAAGACCAGGAATTTTCATAGGCTAATGTTCTCAGTTACTCGAGTTCGTGAATTTGATCTTTCCGGTTTATGCAGGCGGAAGTTAGATCAAAGTTTACTGCTCTGAGAGCCTAGTAGGCTTTGTGTTTTAATTCTACTGGTAGATGGCATGCTTTACCATAAACGAGTTTGAAGGGTTTCGTTCCTATGGGGGGTTTTGTAAGCCGTCCCGAGGGCCCACAAAGCATCATCTAACTTTTCTGCCCAATTCTTGCGATTCATTCCTATAGTTCTTTCTAAAATCCTTTTAATTCCTCGATTTGAGACCTCCACTTAGGGTGATATGGTGTTGCCAGTCGGTGGTGAACCCCATATCGTGCTAAGACTTTGTCCATTAGAGCTTTACAGAAGTGGGTACCTCTGTCGCTGATTAGGGCTTTTGGAGTACCGAATAATGAAAATAACTTTTTCAGGAATCTTACAACTACTCGAGCATCGTTAGTGGGAAGAGCTTGTGCTTCTACCCATTTAGACACGTAATCGACTGCTACAAGGATGTATTTATTTCCGAACGAGTTAGGAAATGGGCCCATGAAATCTATTCCCCATACATTAAATATTTCACAAATTTAAATGCCTTTTTGAGCCATCTCATTTTTGGATGAGATGTTCCCGGCTCTTTGATAAGCATCGCATGCTTGGATCAAAGTATGTGTAACTTTGTATATGGTGGGCCAGAAGAATCCTGTATCAAACACTTTTCTGACCGTAGTGGCTGTACCGTGGTGCCCACCAGTTGGTCCTTCATGGCAGTGTTTAAGAATATCTAAGGCTTCCTTGCCTGCTACACACCTACGAATAACTTGATCAACGCCTATCCTAAACAAGTATGGATCTTCCCAGAAGTAGAACTTAAGGTCGGAGAAGAATTTCTTCCACTGCTAATGAGTAAGTCTTTTTCTTAGGATTCTACAAGCTAGGTAGTTTGAGAAGTCGGCATACCAAGGACTTTCGTCTTTCTCCTCTATGACCGCTTGAATATGCATGAGAATTTCATGTGGGAAATTATCGTTGATGATTTTCTTGTGAAGTTCTTCTGAAACTGGGCATTCTAAACGTGAGAGGTGGTCTACGGCGACATTCTCTGCTCCTTTTTTGTCTTTAACTTCTATGTCGAATTCTTGGAGTAGTAGGATCCATCGGATAAGTCTGGGTTTGGCCTCTTGCTTGTTGAAGAGGTAACGTATTGCGGCATGGTCGGTGTAGACTATGGTTTTGGAAAGAACTAGGTAGGATCTAAACTTTCCAAAAGCAAAAACTACTTCTAGCAACTCTTTTTCTGTTGTGGTGTAATTTTCTTGTGCATCGTTAAGAGTTTTACTAGCATAGTAAATAGGGTGAAAGTGTTTTTCTTTGCGTTTTCCGAGTACGGCTCCAACTGCAAAGTCATTTGCATCGCACATGATTTCGAATGGAAGGGTCCAGTCGGGTGTAGTCATGATTGGTGCGTTGACAAGTTTGTCTTTTAATATGTTGAATGATTCAACACATTCTTCAGAGAAGACGACTGGTGCGTCTTTCTCCATAAGTTTGGTCATAGGTCTAGCAATTTTGGAGAAGTATTTTATGAAGCAGCGGTAGAAACCTGCGTGACCTAGAAAACTTCTAATGGCTTTGACTGAAGTTGGCGGTGGAAGTTTGGATATGGTTTCTATTTTGGGTCTATCAATTTCTAGTCCGTCTTGAGAAATCTTGTGACCGAGAACAATGCCTTCCTTTACCATAAAGTGGCATTTTTCCCAGTTGAGCACTAGATTTACTTCTTCACATCTGGTTAACATTTTGCCGGGGTTGTTTAAACAATGACCGAAGGAATCTCCAAAGACTGAGAAGTCGTCCATGAAGACTTCCATAGAGTTTTCGATCATTTCATGAAATATGGCCACCATGCAACGTTGGAAGGTGGCTGGAGCATTACATAATCCAAATGGCATTCTTCGGTAGGCGAAGGTTCCATACGGACATGTAAAGGTGGTTTTCTCCTGATCTTCAAGAGCAATGGGAATTTGGAAATATCCGGAAAATCCGTCAAGAAAACAGTAGAATATTTTTCCAGATAATCGCTCAAGCATTTGATTGATGGAAGGAAGTGGAAAATGATCATTTCTTGTGGCGTCATTAAGCTTCCGGTAGTCAATGCAAACTCGCCAGCCTGTGATGGTTCTCATTGGTATCAGCTCGTCCTTCTCGTTCATTACGACCGTCAGTCCTCCCTTCTTGGGTACTACTTGAACGTGACTTACCCAAGGTGAATCCGAGATTGGGTAGATTAATCCGGCATCAAGCAGTTTGATTACTTCATTCTTCACCACATCTTGCATGTTGGGATTGAGACGTATTTGATGTTAGACCGTGGGTTTGTATTCTTCCTCCATGAGAATTTTATGAGTACAAAAGGAGGGACTGATGCCCTTGATATCCATGATCTTCCGTGCGATGGCCTTCTTATGGTTCTTGAGAACCTTAAGAAGTTCGTCTTTCTCTTCTTTAGAAAGGTGAGATGAAATAATTACTAGGAGTTGAGAGTCTTTTTCTAGAAAGGCGTATTCGAGATGTTTTGGTAGTTCTTTTAACTCTAAGGCTGGTGGTTCTTCGATTGATGGTTTTGATTTTTCATTGTATTCAGTGATTTCATATATAACTTCTGATGCTTCCTGATAATCTTCATTGATATTTTCGTTTTCTAACATGGGTATGTTGAGTGTTTTGTCTAAGACTTGTGTTTCTAGCGGTGTATTAACGGAGGGATATCGCATATAGCAACTTACGATGGAATCTATGATGTCAAAATAGTATAATGTGTCATCGTGATGTTCCGGATATTGCATAGATTTTTCTATGTCAAAAGTGAATGCCTCGTCATTGACCCTGAGAGTGAGCTTTCCGGTGTAAACATCAATAATAGCCTTTGCGGTGGCTAAAAAGGGTCTTCCTAAAATTAGAGGTACACTTTTGTCTTCCTCCATGTCTAGAATCACAAAATCTACTAGGAAAACAAATTTGTCAATTTTGACAAGCATGTTTTCAACAATGCCCCTAGGATATTTAACAGATCGGTCAGCTAATTGAATGCTCATGCGGGTGGGCTTTGGTTCTCCTATCCCTAGTTCTGCAAAACCGCATAAGGCATTAAATTAAAACTAGATCCTAGGTCAGCCAGGGCATTGCTAACAGACAAATTTCCTATGAGACAAGGGATAGTAAAGCTCCCTGGATCAGTCATTTTCGTTGGCAGCTTGCTTTGGAGGACTGCTGAACATTCTTCACTTAGGGTGACATGTGAGAGTTCCTCCAGCTTCATTTTGTTTGTCAGTACTTCCAATCATTCCTGCCTTGAGAAATATGGAGTACTTCCAATTCAAAATATGCCAAGTACTTCTTTGAGAAACTTTGCATATTTTGGCATTTGAGTGATGGCTTCGACAAAAGGGATGTTGATATGGAGTTGTTTGAAGAGTTCTAAAAACTTCCCGTACTGAGCTTCCAATCGTTCCTGCTTCAGTCTTCCAGGGTATGGAATAGGTGGAACATAAGTTCGGACTGGCTCCTTGGGTTGTACGGTGCCTGTTGGGGTCTGTCTTTCCTGTGTTTCATCAGAAGGATCCTTTTTCGTAATTGGTTCTGAAGTTGGTGAGGCAACAGTGGTCGTACCGCTTCTGAGTGTAACAACGTTAGGTATCGCATTCGGGTTGGTGATTGTGTTGCTTGGAAGAGTGCCAGGTGGTCTTTCGGATAATTGTCGGGCAATTTGTCCGATTTGAGTTTCTAGATTCTGTAGTGATGCTTGTTGACCTTTGAGATCAGCTTCATGTTTTAATAATACTCCGCTGATATCAACAACTCTTGAGTCGGCCTTCTTCTCTACTTCATTTGTTTTGGTCATGAGTTGGATTAGCATTTCTTCGATCTTCGAGTAGCTTGGTTTTTGATGGCTACTAGAACTTTGATCTTGAAATTGAGGTTTAGGCTGGAAGGATTGATTCATCGGTCTTTTTTCGAATCCTGGTAAGGGTTGAGTGTTACCTCCGTCTTTCCAACTGAAATTCAGGTGGTTTCTCCATCTTGGGTTATAGTTGTTACTGAAAGCGTTGTTCTGTCGAGCGATTAAATCGACTTCTTCCATAGCCATGATGACTTGTTTACAGTCACTCATCTTATGATTTCCTCCACAAGTGTCACACATGAGTCTGGTTTTTGATAGCTCGCCTTGAAGTTGTTCGAATTTTTTAGTAAGGGCTTCAAGCTGTGATGTGACAAGAGTATTGGAATCGACGTGGTGTATTCCTTTATGGGTAGGTGTAGATCTTGGTGGGTTGTAAGCGAAACTCTTCTCTGCAGCCTTCTCCAGGACTTCAAATGCTTCGTTAGGTGATTTGGATCCCAGGTCTCCACCAGCTATTTGGTCGATGGCCTGTTTGTTTTGACTGGATTGTGCGTCAAAGAAAGTTTGTACTTGTAACCATACGCTCAGTCCATGGTGTGGGCATCTTCTCAAAAGACTTTTGTATCTCTCCCATGCTGCGTGTAGCGACCCATCATCATCGGTCCGGAATCCGGTAATGCTGGCTCGGTATTTGGCAGTTTTATCAAGCGGAAAATATTTGAGGAGAAACTGTTCGACCATTTGGTCCCAAGTGGTGATGGAACCAGAGGAAATAGATTCTATCCATTCTAGGGCTTGACCCCTTAGAGAGAAAGGAAAGAGTTTAAGCTTGATTTGATCGTCTGAACAGTTTTGGATTTTAAAGGTTCCGCAGATTTGTAAGAATCAAGATATGTGAGAAAGAGGGTCTTCGTCGAGGAGACCATGAAATTGTACTGAATTTTCCACCATATGAATGGTGCTTGATTTGATTTCAAAATTTTCGTTGATTTCAGATGGAGCCACTCCATTGTCATAGCCTTCGAGAGTTGTCTTGGCATACTGGCTCATGTTCGGCTCATTGTTCTGGGCCGCCATCATTTCTTCGGTTTGATTTTCTCTTGATGTGGTGGCGTCTACTGATTCGTCTTTGATTGCTTCGGCAGTTTCTATAGTCCGTTTACGTGCTCGTCTACGAAAGAGTCGTTCCGATTCAGAAATTGGAGAAACAAGCTCGGGCTCAAAAGTAGAGGACATACATGGGACTAAATCAAAGTGAACACTTTTCACACCCCGCCAAGGCGGAAACGCGGGAACGTGACGTCATGAATATCGTAAGCATATGATTATCACAAACATAGTAATATTAGGATACCATTAGTTTTCAAAAGAGTTTTACAAACCATGAAATATTTTTAACAAGATAATTAAACATAATAAGATATTTCTCGTATATGACCCAGATATCAGTCGGGTTATACATCTGAAATCCCTCCAAAATAGGTATCCTAATTATGCATCGTGGTCCCGGTTCCATGATTTCCTTACAAGCTTGTTAATTCCCTGAAAGAAACATACGATTTATAAGGTCAACACAATGGTTGGTGAGTCCACAAGTTTTAAGACTCGATATAAAATCACGTTATTTATAAAACGTTGAATCAGTTCACATATAAGTATACGATAATATATTGAAACAAATACGGTAATCCTCCGTAGACTGCACTAAATCTACAAATTAATATACGACCTATGAGCCTATAACCAAACCACGACTTATATCCGTTTTTCCCTGTTCAAATCTCACAGATGGAATATACGCACCCTGTTTCGATGCAATATCGGAGGTTAGTGCGACCAACCTAGAATAGGGGGAATGTCAAGGCCAATAGTACTATTCGTATGTTCCTGTGGCTAACTACGTTAGCTAATGGTTATATTATGCAAGCAAGGGACTTATAGCACTACATAGTTCAACTCAAGTTCGTATAAGGATCGGTTTTGTTTCTAACTATCGTATAAAGTAGTTGTGTATGTTTCTCCCCCCCCAGTTGAAAACAATAAAACAGTAAAAGGGGTCATGGAACTCACCTTGTGAGTTCAGTGGTTGATTTGCTAGTAATTTTAGATTAATCACAGTTCCACTGCCTTCACACGTCCTAAACGCGTAAGGTCAGTTAGTTCATTATCGACTCGCAAGTCGGTTTATGCCAGTCTCTTTCACCCAACTAGCTGTTTCGTTTGTTATATTTGTGTCGGTTGCTTTCACCAATCGAGCGTTTCGTTTATTATGTTTGTGTCGGTTGCTTTCACCAACCGAACATTTCGTTTAATTTCTGGGCGACCCGTTGGTGATAAGTTTTTATATTCTTTTTGAAAATAAATATTTATATATATAGTTATATAAATATTAAGATTATAATTCTTATTAGTGTCGGTGTAAATTTGGATATAACATGTTTGTTTGGACTAGTAATAAATATATTTTAAAATTATATATTTGCATCTCGATAACTTTTCCTTAAGTTACGACAAATATTTTTTTGTGAATCATAATATGTTTATATTTTGGTTCAAGGATTTTAAAACCGACTTTATATATAGTTTTTTTTATTTAACTTGCAAAAATATTACTTTTACGTCTAACATATATATTTATCTCCAAAATTTAAATTTATGTAAAACTATCGTTTGACATGATGTCGTCATAAAAAAAATATTGTTGGTGCATAATATTAGTAGTTCATTATCTTGTGTTATGTATGTGTTTGTAATCGTTTTAGATTGTTTTGTTTGGTTTTAAATATGGTTTTGTATAAGTTCGCCTGGGATGTAGGCGAACTTGGAGGATAAGCGAAGTTATGACAACTTCGCCTAGTATGTTAGGCGAAGTTTTCGAGGTCTATTTAAACCTCCACTTCGGCTTATCGTTGTAAAGAGTTTTTCCGAACGTTTGTTAGTGATTATTGATATCACGTGTTGAAGTGTTGCAATACAATCGAGTTTATTAGTATTGTGACGTGTGTTTCTTTATCGGTTCAACGTATTATCTATCTTACGCTCGTATCGTATTACGTGGGGATTCCGCACCCTCGTGTTACGAGATATTCCTGTGTGATCCGGCTGGGAACCTACAATTGGTATCAGAGAGTTTGCTCGTGATTGTGTGGTTCGGGATTATCACACGGGTGTTAAGATCGTTCCGTTCGACTATTCGCGGAACGAGTTTATGTTGAAGTACCTAGTTTTTGTGTCTTGCCCATCTCCCACCATCAAATATACCCCAAAACACCTTCGCATACCTCGCAATTCATCCAATTAAAACCTGCAAAACCTTGTGTTCATCAGGCGAAGTTGCCGTCAACTTACGTAGGTTTTAAGCGAACTTATAAGGTTTAAGCGAAGTTACTGTGAAGGCGAAGTTAATCAGAGGCGAATTTAGGAAGCAGCGAGGTTAAGTGTTAAGAGAAGTTAAGCTAAAAGCGAAGTTAAGTTAGGCTTTAAGCGAAGTTAAGCTTCAAGCGAAGTTGTAACAACTTCGCTATCTGCTCACTGTTCACAGAAAGTATTTTCTTTGTATTTCGAGTCGTGTTTCTTTCAACTATGACTTCGATAAACATCACAGAACTGGTAAAGATGGAGGTTGAAGCCGGTTCAGCAACTAAAGCTCCAAAAATGCTTAAGGGTACCGATTTCGTTGCTTGGAAAGATCGATTTGAACAGTATGTGAAGTATCAAGATGCTAAGATGTGGGTTTGCATTCAAGACGGATACATTCCACCAACATCCTTATTTGAAGGTCGTGAACAAATTAAGAAGTACAGTAAGATGGAAGAGGAGGAAAAGAAAATGTATGAGGCAGAGAGTAAAGCTTATGCAGCTATAACAATGGCTCTTCCACAAGAGATTCTTCATACCTTCAAGAAATACAAAACCGCTAGAGAGCTATGGGAAGCACTAGAAAATAGATATGAAGGTAATGTGGGGATACGTGCTTCCAAGACAAAGCGGCTAAAAACCCAATTCTCTGTATTCAAGTATTTGAAAAATGAATCACTTGACGATATCATCACAAGATATTATCACTTGATGACCGATCTTAGTAATTACTCCATTGAATACAAGGAAGAAGAGGTAGTAGAGAAACTTCTTGATGCTCTTCCACCGAAATAGGGAATGTACACTGTTCTGATGAGAGAAGATAAAGACTTTGCCATGATTGATTTGGAAACAGTGGTCAATAAGTTACGAAATTTTGAACTTAACATGGTTTAGAAGGAGACACCAACTGATCAGGTTCAGGATCCGGGAATGTACGGTGCGAAAGTTACTCCAAGCTCAAGTTCAAAATCAGAATAAACTCAAACTCAACTCGAGATGGTCATGTGATTCTCAATATGGATGGTGACGTATGTTTTGTAGCGGGAGGTAGTAATCCTTCAAAACCTCAAGCCACAACTGGAAATTTCTCGTCAAATGTTCCAAGCTTCAACTACTCACAGATGCCCATGAGTGTTAAATCAGCTGAACAGCAGTTTGCTCTCTATGCATCCTTCATTGCATCTTATGAGAACTTCATCAAAGGTAAAATAGTCGACCCTGCAACTTTGGATGAAGACTATGATCAGATCGATGCTGATGATTTGGAAGAGATGGACCTGCAGTGGCAGATGGCTATGATAGTAAGAAGGGTAAAGAGATTCATGAAGAAAACGGGTAGAAAGTTCGTTGGAGAAAGACCAGGGTTTGATAAATCAAAGGTTCGATGTTACAACTGTCAACAAAATGGTCACTTTGCTAAGGAGTGTACAAATGAGAGAGTCGAACGAAGTCAGAACAGGCCTGCACAACAGAATGGGGGTGGTAGTGAAAATAAGGCTATGGTATCTAGACAGAATGGTGGATACAACTGGAATATACAAGTTGAGGAAGTGTTCGAACAGGCTAATTTGGTAAACATCGAAACTGGAGGAAGTGAGAGGGAGACGGGAGAAAATCAAGCATATATGGCAGAAGTGAACGATCAGCTCTCTGAGGTAAGTTCCGAACTTCATTGTGAACAATGTGAAAATCTGTCTGAACAATTGAAAACAATAACTGATCAGTTTGTTAGTTTGGACACACAATTTAAAACCTTAAAAGAAGATCATCACTATACTAAAACTAGAGAAAACAGTTACTCGGTAAAAATAAAAGCTAGTGAAAAGGATATCAAAAGTCTTAAAGCCAGTCTAGCTGAAAAAATACAAGTAATTGATCTTAGTTATGAAGTGTTAGAAGAAAAAACCAAACTAATTGCTGAAAAAGATAAACAGATAGCTGATTACCAGGTAAAAGTAGTGGAACTAAACAGAAAAATTGAACAATTTAGAAATTCTTCAGCAATGCTAGATCACATCATAAGTGTTCAACGTTCCCCGGTTAAAAAAGGAGGAATTGGATTTTCTGAAGTTCCACCACCGTATAACAATAACTATACTTATGATCCTAGTAATCAGCAATCTGCGAATGTTGAGATTAGTCAGACAGTTCCAATCAAAATTTCTACTAAAGAAACTGAAGTTAATAAGAGCGAGACGAGTAAGTCAAGTTCTAATGTTGCGATCTCTGTCCCTAGCTCTGTCTCATCAAATTCGGACAAGTCATCCTAATTGGGTGAGATAAAAGAAGAGGCAGTGTTACTAAAACGTGGGGAGGAATATAAGCCCGATGAAAAGAATTCTTCCCTAAATCCGTTAGTCCCACCATATGTTAGACAAACGGGTAGTAATGCAACCTCGACATCTGCAACAACTGTTGAGGCGAAAGTTCAAAACAGAAGTTGTTTCAGATGCAATAAAGTAGGACACCTTATTGCTGTTTGTCCTCTAAAACAGAGAAAATTTAGAGGTATGAGGCCTCCGAAAACTGAGAATAAAACGAATACTAATTATGATACTGGTAAGAATGCGAACACACCAAATTTCAGTCATTGGACTAATCCAAGATTTCAAAGAAATCAGTCTCATTTTTCCCAAGTTAACTACCAAACCAACAATTATAATTCAGTTAATTCAATAAGGTTTGGATGGCCTCTTAGCCAGTCCTCTAGAAGGTTTCCATTCAGAACTTACAGAAACCATCCTCAAACTGACTTTGGGCAACCAAAGTACTGGATGCCGGTCAACAGATTTAATCGACCCAAGACCAGTAGGTCTTGGGTCCCCAGATTTTAATCTATTTCTTTAATTGTGCAGGAACAGTCAAATAGGGCTGTAAACAATATGTGGGTTGTTGACAGTGGATGTTCCCGGCACATGACTGGTAACAAGAAATTGTTACGTGATTGGAAATCTGTTCAAGGAGGAAGGGTTAGTTTCGCTGGAGATAGTGGAGGTAGAATCAGTGGTATTGGAACTGTGACAAATGGAAGAATGAAGTTAGAGAAGGTGAACTTTGTGAAAGAGTTGAAGCATAACTTGTCGAGTGTATCTCAGATTTGTGACAAAGAATACACGGTGCATTTTACTAAAAATGAGGCAATTGTTCTTTATCCTGGTTTCAAGATACCAGAGGCCTGGGTGGTGATGAGATCTCCAAGAGAAAAGAACACGTATGTGATGGATATGAGGTCAACTGAGATGACAACAGAAGAGTCATGTCTTCTGTCAAAGGCAATTGAGTTTGAGTCAGAGTTATGGTATTGAAGAATGGGACATATACATCTTCGCAAAATGAATTACGTTGTCAAAATGGGCTGGTGCTTGGAGTTCCCTTGAAGAATTTTAACTTCGAAGATCAATGCTTGTCATGCAAGAAAGGAAAGCAACACAAAAAGCCTCATCACTCCAAGAAGGTTAATTCAATTGTCAATACTCTAGACCTACTACACATGGATCTCTTTTGTCCTGTGAATGTAAAGAGTCTAGGTGGAATGTCATACTGCTTGGTTGTAACCGATGATTACTCTCGATACTCTTGGGTATACTTTCTGAAGGGAAAAGATGAGACAGTTCAGTTGGTAATTAACCTGATTACCAAGGTTGAAAATATTGTTGGGAAAAAGGTTAAGTACATCAGGAGTGATAATGGTACAGAGTTCAAGAACTATCAGATGGAGATGTTCTGCTTACAGAAAGGGATAGAACATCAGTACAGCGCCCCGTATACTCCGCAACAAAATGGAGTAGCTGAGAGGAAGAATAGAACGCTAATCGAAGGAGCCAGAACCATGCTGGCAGATGCTAAACTTCCCGTGGTGTTCTGGGCTGAGGCTATTGCCACAGCCTGTTATATCCTTAATCGTGTTTTAACTGTTAAAAGATTAAATAAAACTTGTTATGAACTTATGCATGGTAGAAAGCCAAACTTGAATGGTCTCGAACCTTTCGGGTCCCCATGTTCGATATTAAAGACAAACTCTAAATTTGGTGAGAAAGCCGACGAAGGTATTTTAGTCGGATATGTTGTTGGGACTCCTAACAAAAGAGTCTTTAATTTATCGAACAACAAGGTTGAGGTGGTATGTAACACTGACATTACGAGTTACAAATCACCAAGGCCAAGCATGGGACCTGTTGAAGCTTTTGACTATGATAAACTATTCAAATCTTTTAATGTGCCTTACTTGGAGTTTGCGGAAGTTGATGAGAAAATTGCTTCACAGATTCTGTATGACGAGGAGGAAAATTTTGTGCAGCGTCCGCAATACGATGAAAGTCAACCAACCTCGTCAAGTGCTGTTGATACTCCTGCTGCCTCTACTGAAGAAGAATTCTACAATCCATTTCACACTCAACGTCGATCACACACTGATGAACTCTCTTCAAATTTAGAAAACAATCTGGAAGTCGGTCCGGTTCAGACTACTGGAATTCACAAAAATCACCCTTTGGAGAACGTGATAGGTAATCTGTCTGACAGTGTTCAAACAAGAAGAAGTTTGGATGAACACACATGTGTTTACGCAAGCATTAAAGACACGGGTATCATAAATGAATGCTTGTATACCTGTTTCATTAGCCAGATTGAACCGAAGAATTATCAAATGGCTTTAAAGGATAGCTCGTGGGTTGAAGCCATGCAAGAAGAATTAGCACAGTTTGAGAAGATGGAAGTATGGAAATTAGTTGAAAAACCACAGAATGTAAATGCTATCGGTACAAAGTGGGTTTTTAAATGTAAGAGAGATGAGAAAGGGATAATCATACGGAACAAGGCAAGACTGGTAGTAAAAGGGTTTAATCAGCAAGAAGGAATCGATTACAACGAAGTGTTTGCTCCTGTGGCAAGGTTGGAGGCAATTCGACTATTTTTGGCATTTGCTGCACACAAAGAGATGAAATTATTCCAGTTAGATGTGAAAAGTGTCTTTCTTAATGGTAAAGTCGATGAGGTGGTGTATGTTGAACAACCTCCGGGTTTCCCAGACCCGGATTTTCCTGATCATGTGTACAAACTGAGTAAAGCTTTATATGGGCTACATCAGGCCCCTCGTGCCTGGTACGCAACCTTGTCCGATTACTTGCTTAAGAATGGGTTCGAAAAAGGAAAGATCGACAACACGCTGTTTGTCAAGAGAAAAGGGGGAGATTTTCTACTCGTTCAAGTCTATGTGGACGACATCATTTTTGCTGCATCAAAAGTCACCATGTGTCAGGAATTTGAAGCAGTCATGAAAAAGAGGTTTGAAATGAACGCCATGGGCGAATTAACTTTCTTTTTGGGATTGCAGGTAGATCAGAAGACAGATGGGATGTTTATTCATCAAACGAAATATGTCCATGATGTGCTCAAATGCTTCAAGATGGACGATAGCACCCCATTTGATACTTCAGTTTGCGTCAACCACAAACTGGGTGCTGATTCTGACAGTGATGAAGACGTTGATCCCACCCAATATCGAGCAATCATAGGTTCTTTAATGTATCTAACTGCATCTAGACCCGACATTATGTTTGCAGTTTGTCTTTGTGCTCGTTTTCAGGCAAGCCCGAAGGAATCTCACATGAAGGGAGTGAAGAGAATATTGCGGTATCTCAAAGGCAAGCCTAAGTTGGGATTGTGGTACACGAAAGGGGGAGAACTGGATTTGGTAGCTTTCACAGATTCTGACTATGGAGGTTGCAATCAGAACAGGAAGTCAACAACCGGTGGATGTCAGTTTCTGGGAGGAAGATTGGTGTCGTGGCAGTGCAAGAAGCAGACCTCAGTAGCCATTTCCACCTGCGAAGCAGAGTACATGGCAGCATCAAACTGCTGCTCCCAGGTTCTATGGATACAACAGCAATTGCGCGATTATGGTCTGAATTTCACTCAAACTCCTATTTTCATTAATAACACTGCTGCAATCTCAGTAACTAATAATCCCGTCAAACACAGCAAAACTAAACATATTGACATTCGTCATCATTTTATACGGGATTGTGCTGAGAAGAAATTAATTGTGCTTGAAAAGGTTAATTCTTTGGATAATTTCGCCGATCTCTTTACTAAAGCGTTTGACCGATCCCGTTTTCAAAATCTTGTTGAGCTTAATGGGATGATCAATCCCGAGTAACCTTGTTTTCCGTTTTATTTAAAAAAAAAACATCACTATCGCTTAAAATTATGTCGGTTGCTTAATTTTGAAGGACACATCTTCGGATATGTTTGGTCCTTACTTCTACTAGTAGATTATGAGGATAGCCATTAACCAGATGACTGAAAGTGACCGGGGCGGGTTATGATGGGTTTTTATTCTGTCGCTGAAAATTAGTTGCTCATACTTAGTTAGAAGGACACATACTCGTATGTGGTCGGTCCAGCTGATCCATTGGATCTTCAGGATAGCCGTTTACCTGAAAACTTTGACTTGATCGGGGTGATAGAATTTAATTTTTTTTAGGGAGATGATATAATTTTTCAAGTCTATAACTTCGTAAGAAGTTTTAATACAATGTTTAAAAGAAAATTGATCCAACCATGGAAAGTGATAGAAAAACTAATTATGTGTGCTTAACTGGTGAAGTTATTAGGCCTAAAAGACTCTAGAACAGCCATTGTATGTCATGGTAGCTTTCTATGGTGCCTAAAAGTAGAAGTGATACAAACTAAATCTCCTCGATTTAAAGTGGAGAATCATTTTGAGTTGTGCATGTCTCCATATACATCTTTCCGAATGATAGACAGAAAAGTGATTACCCAGTCATACACGAGCCCGTGAGTGTTCTGATTCCCGAGAAGATAGTGTCAAGTACCTGCAGTGATCCAGATTCGGGACTTGCAGTTGTCTACAATTTGAAGCTGTATTAATGTCTTTATTAGAAAAAAAAATCAATCAATGTGTTAAGCCTTCTGAAGCTTATGTTGTTTCAAATATCAATAAAGAGGCAAGAAAGAGAACGGGGAGAAGACACTAAAGATCGATGTGTGCTTACTGTTTAATCAGACACTATGGGTCGAAGTCAACTCGGGGTGACTTGGGGAAAGCCAAATACGCTTTGAGAATAGATAGGAGCATCACAATCTCTCATGTGATGTCCATCTAAAGTTTGAGCCTAATTGAACCTAATCCGTATCACAGAAGCGATGAAAACCATACTAAGTTTTATACCTGCTTACAACCTGTTTCTTTATGTCATAATACCGCTGAACATGGATCTATGTGACAGCCACTTAATTAGTATGATTCATGTTCGGATCTTTTCTAAAACATGCAGGTTCTCATCAAGACTGAAATTTGATTCCGTTTATTTTATTACTAAAATTTTCATTGCCTATTTTGTTTTATGGTTTAAAACTTGGTTACTTGGTTCTTTGATCGTAAAGTTTAAATCTTTAACGGAGGATCTTAAAAGCCAGTTGTATTTTGATCAAATTTATAAGGTTCTGTTTGTAAATTAATATAGGCGAAGTTACTGGTAAGCTACATAGGCGAAGTTGACCACCTGGTTGACTATAGGCGAAGTTAATGGTAAGCTACTTAGGGCCGAAGTTATCAAAGGGGCGAAGTTAAACTTAACTTCGCCCATGTATTTTCAAAACTATATAAGGTGTAACAGTGGTCAACTTGGTCAAATATTTTCCAAACTATAAACCTTCGGCGAACTTATAACCACACACTTCTAACACTCGGCGAATTTAAACCTTGAATCGAACCTCATTATTATCTGTTTCTTGTCCGTGATAAAGGTGTGTAGGATCGGTTTAACTTGTAATTCATATTAATGGTGTTAATCAAAAGCCTTTGTTGTCCGATTTGTGACATAGTTTGAGCAATCCTTTAAACACTCGTTAAACTATCTGTTTTTACTGTGTTTGTAACCCATTTGGTCTTCTAGACCTCAATTGAACTATCTTTTCATGTTTTTCTTTCTCAAATACTCCAATCAAAACCACGATCGGATCTCTGTAATACGCCGTTTCAGATTCAGGCGAAGTTAGGGTTTAGGCGAAGTTGTACTCAAATTCGCCATATGTATAACTTCGCCTGATCAAGATTATATTATTTAAGTGTTCTGATTTGTTTTCTCAGGCGAAGTTGGGTTCTGCGAAGTAAACATAAAAGTTATCATAACTTCGCTCATGGTAACAGGCGAAGTTATGATCTGCTACGTCAATGTTCTAACTTAGACCGTTTGTTGTGCAGATATGGCTGCTGTGGCAGGGGCTGGTGGTGCTGGTGGTGACGGAGGTGGTGACAACAACCGACAGTTCTTTCCTGGTCACAACATGTATATCACTTTGGATCCGGATGCTAGTGGTATAGATGACTATCGTGAGATCATTTCATTCCTCGTTCGCTCACGTATTTTTCACGCCATCACGACTACTCTCCCCATTTCTCTACCAAAATGAAGACTTTTGGCGAACTGTAGAATATGACTGTAGAGTTGATCCTCCGGTTATGCGCGCTACGGTGAACAATCAGGTGGTACAGTTCTCGGCAGATCAAATAAGGGTCTCTTTACAGTTCGGGTCTGAAACTACAGATGATCCAACAGATTTTCTGGCTCAATTCAGAGATGGTGCGTTTCTGCGTATGGGTTATTCGGGTCCGTTGGGTGACACTCAAAGGAGAAAGGGATTTTTATTAGATTAGTGGCGTTTTCTGATGCACATGATGATAGTGTGCATGTCTGGTCGTAAAGCTGGTACAGACGGTATGGGGGCAACGATGCAATCTGCAATGACTGCCCTGACTTACAACAAGCCCTACAGCTTTAGTCAGATGGTGTTTTATGAAATTGATCGTCACAGACGTGCGGTCGCCAGGGAAAGATTTTTGATGTACCCGAGATTCCTACAGATGATTCTGAATCACGTAGCCCCTACGCTGCCTCAACGACGTCCTATCCGTTAGGTCATCAAGTGCTCGTAGCAAACTAGAGCTTCGTCCGCGGCACACTGCATTGTTTGGTTATTTGGTGAATCCTGCTTATATTGCTCCTCCAGGAGATGAATTTCGTGACCCGGCACCTCAACAGGCTAATGTTCCTCAACCACCTCCAGTGGTTCAACCACCACCTGTGGTACAGCAAGCACTGCCCGCTGATCCTGTTGCAGCTCCGGAAGAACAGGTCGATCTTGAAGCAGCCTTTGGAGGGCAAGGGTTCTTTGACATGGAAAAAACTGATCCAGCTGCTGAGGTTCGAGCCCCAGTAGCTGAGGCTTCTGGTGTGAATGTTTCTATGGTCGCTACGTCTGTAGCGGATTCTGAGAGAACCGACTCTGACTCCTCCACTGACGATATTGCTGAAGCACAACAGATTCTGGTCAGGCAAGAAAGAATACATGGCAAGAGAAAGAAAGACTCGGATGACAGTGAATCTGACTATGAGTTGGAGTTAGACAGGTTGGTACGAAGATCGAAGAAGGTCATGGCTGGTGAAAGTTCAGGAGTTAGTGAAAGCTCAAGGGTGGTTCGTTTCTCTCCACCCTCGTTATCTGGTATGACTATGGTTTCTGCTTCTATGACTGTGACAGTACCGATTACCTCAAGTGTTCCCGTGGTGACCACATCGTCATCCTTTGGTGTTCCTCCGACCACGTTTCAATTTACAGCACCGGAGATAGTCTCCTTGCCACCTCCTATTGTCACTCCATCAAAGGTGGTTGCAAGATTTGTTGAGTCAACGTTGGTTGCTACTGCGGGGATGCCTATTTCAATACCACCCGCAGTTACTTTTCAGACTACTTCAGATATTTCAGTTAGTTTGGGCATTCCTCCACTTTATGCTCAAGACATTTCTCACATGCGTTTTGATTTTAATGCTACTTTGTCTGATTCTGAAAGGATAGCGGCTCTCGAACGGGTAGTTGCTGAACATACAAGAATCAATCTAATCCACAATCAAGCTATCCAGCGACTTGTAGCAGAAAATCAAATCCAATCGTCCCTCCTTGTTGAACACGGTAAACTATTTGATGCTCTAAAACAGTTCTTAGCATCTCAGGGGGAGACGAGCTGCAAGGGCGACGAGTTGAGAACCAAGGAGAGACAAGACAGAGACGATGATCCCAATGCATCGAAAGGTGCAGGTGGTGAGTTGCCAAGAACTGAACAAACTCTTGGGACTTCCACATCTCAGGGGGAGTCAACTGGTACATTAGGTGGATCAGGTGGTGAAAATGTCGTGGTTGTCGATGATGAGGAAATGTTGGGTGATGATGATGATTTAACAGATGATGTGTTAACTATTGATGAGATTGAAAACATAGGAGAACAGATTGTGATTGATAGTGAGATAGAAGAAGGTGAGATTGTGGATGATAGTGTAGAACATGATATTCCAGATGTTGACAAGGTGAATGTGAGTCAAGATATGGATGTGTCAGATGAGTCTGAGTGGGAAGAACAGCCGAGATGGAAAGAAGGCTATGCTCAGTGGTTTGTTAAGACAAAGAAGCCAGCGGCTCCAACAATGTTCAAAAAGAGTTACAATATCAAGGGGTATGCTGAGTCAAAGAAAGGTATTATTTGCTGGCTGTATGATGAGCAGTTAAAGTTATTTGTGATTAAAAGCTTTGATGGGATTCAGTATTTTAAGAGAACGTTGAGATCGCTCAATACCTTGCCTGAGTGTGAGGTGAAGGATTTGGCTAGATTGAGATTGATTAATAGGAGTGATGACAATATGGCTAGAATAATTGGGAAGATCGTGTGGAAAGAAAGTGTGAAAGAGAAGAAGTTTGAGTTGTTAAAGCCTCAGAAAGGGAAGTTAGTTGAAGATAAGGAAAGGGGAATGCGAGCTGATGACAAACCTTGGATGGTGATGAAATATAAGCCGATTCGGTGTTTGAAAGAAGTGCCAATGAAGACAATGCCCAAGGATGTTTTAAAGAGTCTCAAGTGGTGGTACGTTGATAGTCAAACAGTTGAAGCTGTTATGGAAGATGAGGACGAACAGGAGATTCTGAGAGTGTATTATCCCATGCACTTGGTAAATTTGTCTCAAGCTGATTTGCAAGTACTAAACGATAAGAAGATATTCTATATTCTTTCGTGGAAAGATGAAGCCAAGAAGTACCAGAGGGTGGTCTCTGTATGTGTAAGACAGGGCGTTCATGCTTGAAGACGGGTGACATGAGATTTTTGGGATTACTAGACACGAGAATGAAGATAGAGATATGAAGCTACTGCCAAGGGGGAGTCTGTTGGTGCATAATGTCAGTAGTTCAGTATCTTGTGTTATGTATGTGTCTGTAATCGTTTTAGATTGTTTTGTTTGGTTTTAAATATGGTTTTGTATAAGTTCGCCTGGGATGTAGGCGAACTTTGAGGATAAGCGAAGTTATGACAACTTCGCCTAGTATGTTAGGAGAAGTTGTCGAGGTCTATTTAAACCTCCACTTCGGCTTATCGTTGTAAAGAGTTTTTCCGAACGTGTGTTAGTGATTATTGATATCACGTGTTGAAGTGTTTCAATACAATCGAGTTTATTAGTATTGTGACGTGTGTTTGTTTATCGGTTCAACGTATTATCTATCTTACGCTCATATCGTATTACGTGGGGATTCCGCACCCTCGTGTTACAAGATATTCCTGTGTGATCCGGCTGGGAACCTACAAATATAATATTTGTTATTTGTCAATCCTATGACATAAAACTAGCCAAAACCGTAATTAAGTTTTATAAACCGAATGAACGTTCCAACATAAAAACTTATAAAAGACCACTTTTGTTTATTTGAAGTTATAAAACACATTTATGGCTTGAATACATATGCTCAATACTTAAAACCAATATTTGTTATAAAGGAAAATATATATATCTTTCCACTTATAACTTCATAAAACTATATTTTTTTACTAAAATGGTATAAAATCTCCATATGTCCACATTTCACCCAAAACCATAAATCTATATATCTTTTTCACAAATCAAGCTCATAAACTTTTAAACTCGTGTTTAGCTCATTTTTTTTATATAATCAAAACTATATAGTTTTATAGGTTTATATCCCATCTTTCAAGTATACAAAATTATGTGCATAATTTATACCAAAATCCATCTTTTAACAACATGAGTTTATTTGCTATTTTAGGACTTTGTAAACACCCTATAAAGAATAGCCTATTTTTCTAGCAAATATATAAACAACATTCTTAAATAAATACATTTAGTGATTTGATTATTATTTTTTTAAAGTATGACAACATGTATTTAATCACTTTAATCAAATCTTAGTAATATGTAAACTACATTTAAGCATGTTTTTAACCCATATCATTTAACCCTTTCAAGTCTTTTAAGAAATTTTCAAGCATAATATGTTTATGTTCATGACTATAAGTTCTCTCTAGTTTGTTAAGTGGGTAGATTTTTAGTTGGGTGTTATAACTAACATAAACACAATATATAAAATATAAAGATAGGTTTAGAGGAAATTAGCTCACTTAGCACTAGGATTAGTGATTTAGAAAGAAAATAGAAATCTTGAGCTTGTAACCACTTCTTAGAGCCTCCTAACCCATCATTGATCCTTGAAATGTAAGAGTTAGAAGCTTAGTATGTGTTGTATAATTTCTGTTTTATATAAATCATAGGTAATATTAGTAGAGTTTATAAAATGGCATACCAATATAGAAGTAGCAGAACATATAGGAACTTGAAAGGAAATTTAATAGTCTTGAAGGAAAGTTAGATGATGGTGGCAGCCAAGGTAACCCGAGAGAGAAAAGTGAGTATGTTAAGTTTGTGAAATGGTAGGAGTTTTTATTTTTATAGAATGAAAGAAAGGTTTATGGGTACAAGAAATCCTTTAGATAATAATGAAATACCAATATCTTGTAAATATTATTTTAGATATGTAAGTATGAGATATAGGATAAGAAGTCAAAAAAAATCGGAATGGGGTGAGGATGGATTCTGAGTGTGTGTATGATTGTGAGTTATAATTTGGTGAAGTACATGGAAATTCATAATGGAAGAATTCAAACCACAAACCATCTATTAATTTATTCAAAGGAATTGTACTAGAATCTCACAACTCAATCTATTTAAGATATAATTCAAGAAGTAGTATGGTGTAGGATATTTGTTTATTCATTTGAAAGACATAGTAAACATAATGATTTGAAAAGAAAGTAAGGTGGTGGAGTTGATTTCTATGTTTGACAGTAAAGGAGAAGTGTGTGAATGGGTTATAATATCCATTTACATATTAGTACAAGTATGGATATGAGATTGAGTTAGTGACTGTGAATATGCCTAACAATAGGGTGAAGACTTTTTGTCTCCTAATAATAATAATATTAATAATAATACTACTACGTAGTTGTTGGAGTAGTTCTTGTTAATTATTTATCATAGGTTTTAGATTTTATAAATTTTGTTATAAGTTTTGATCTTTGAGTTTTGGATTAGTTTGACAATCTTTAGTGAAATTATATTCAAATTTAGAATCGGTTTATATAGTAGTTTATATTAGAGAGTTAAATATTAATTTATAATATTAACTTTAACTTATATACTAATCATAAGTCACTTAAATTTGGATGTGTTTAATTTGTTTAGTTATCCAATGGTTTTGAAGAAAGCGAGATCAAGTATTCTTAACACATAGCGTTTCGTACTCACATGTACCTATATATATTGGCTGGTAATAAACCTAAACTCTCGAAGACCCATAGAATTTTAAACTTCCTACTTCGTTCATATATATGTTCGAGTCGTTTAAAATTATCACCAACGTCCGTGTTCGTCGGACCAAATCCGAAATTTTGAGTAATTTAAATAAATAAAAATAAATTATGTGTATGCAATGTATCGTGTATATGCGACCTATGCTAGACTCGTCGTGATTAAACTTAACAAAATTTAATCATATGGGAATTAACGTTAAGAAATCATATTTAGGCATTGTACGGAAAATGACTTGTTTACGGAGTGTCACAACACTAATAGTTAGTTAAAGTTAGTCTAAGTTAAACTATGAGTTGGGCTAAGCTAGAGTAAAATAAGGTAAATAATGGTAAAAAGTAGGCTAGCCGTCTAATTATATATTTTAGTGTTTAGTTAAAAAAATAAAGATAAAATAAAATAGAAGTTAAAAATTTGTACAATTATAGACAATGATTAAATTAAAACTTGGATCGTTGTTAGAAACGTACCGTGTGTCCCCGGCAACGACGCCAAAAACTTTGATGGCGTTTACGCGTAGCTTGTAAAATATAATAGATTGGATATTTACCTTTTGCACAAGATTGTGTTTTAAATTTATAAAAATGATTTCTACAAAGACTAAACACACACAAAATAGGCAAGTGTACCTATCGTATATGTAGAATAGTATTGGTAAGAACCAAGTATCGATCCGTGGACACAAATGTTTCTAATGATAAATCATTGTTTTACTTTAATCGGAGGTTTTAATCATTTTGGGGTTAATTTTTGAACTTTTTTATAAAATATAAATACTTATATATAATATATAGGTGACCAAGACGAGAGATTCTAAACGAGTTGTTCATTTATGCGAAGGTTACCATCTAAGATCAAGAATCCACTCCATTTTAGCATTGATAATTAATATTCAAACATGTGGTAAACTTGCCGTAACAATATATGATAGATAGCTCCTTAAGCCTTAAGTGATCATCTTTGGCACTGAGGAGGTAACATGCACATTTTAAAGTCCACCCTTTCTTAATGTCATGTCACCTCAATGATGTCAATTTAAGTTGGCAAGTACTTTCATAAAGTAGAAAGATTAGGATTGACTTTGATTTCTCAAATACCAATTCTAACAACTTCGGGTGGTTGTAGTTTCGTCACACAACCTCCCCTTGGTTGATTTATGTAGGTTATAATTACACATTCCATTAACATATGATTTCTTTAACTAGCATGATATCCTAAGCAAAGCCATTTTCGGATTACCAAGACTTAGAGAAATACATCATAACTTATATCTCATCATTTCTAAGTACAATATAAGGATCCATGTTTCGATAATGTATCAAAGTATTTCTATCTTTCAAGAACATGAATCGATCATGAACGATTGCCAATAGAATAGACAACCACCAACTTTGAATTAGTGATTGAAGATGGTGAAACATTTCTCATCAAAAGATAATTGTAATATAACCATGTACTTTACTAGACTACACCACATGTTTGTATAATTATCAAGTAAAACAAAGCTTCTTCATAGATTTTAAATGGTAAAAGGAGTTTAGCTCATAATGAGCATGATGATAAACATTAAGATGAATGATGATAACAAATACATGATTAAACTTGAAACAATCTAACCAAATGTAGATGAATCTTCTTTCTTAATGGCGATGATGATGGTTGATGGTGATGACCTCCAAGCCTTCAAACTCTTCACTAAATCTTCTATGTGAGTGTTAGTGTGTGTTTTTATAAGAGAAAACCGGTTAGAATTCTTTTCAAGGCACACCAAATGAGTGCAACATGAGCCGCTATTTATAGGCAATCTGAAGAGAAAGGCACGACCCCGTGTCCACGTAGGCACGCCCCCGTGCTTTTTAGTGACATGTGCTAAATTCATTTTGTCTTTTCTGGTAGACGTCCATGGTCCCGTGGTTGAGAGGCACGGCCCAGTGCTTTTGTTCCCAGTTTTTGTCTTTTCTTGTAGATTTTTGTCTCTTTTGGTGTTCAGAAGCATGGGGGCGTGTTTCTTGAGGTATGGGGGCGTGTTTCTTTGTTTTTCTTGTGTTTTCTTCTGTTTTTCTTTGTCTTTTCGCTTGTTTCTTCGTTTGGGGCTTGGGTTTCACCTGAAATTACATTTTATTCTGATAAGTAGCCTTTTATGCTACGTTATTTGATAGAAATTGCCGTTTTTATAGATTATTTGATGCCAAAAAGATGTATAATTTTATGTACATTAGTAATACTTGGTTGGGTCGCCAGCCCTTGAATAGCGGTAACAAAATTGCGATACTTCGGCCTTAATCTGTGGATGGGTATTCGCTTCATACGAGCATCGCTAACCCGAGACTGTGGATCGAGTTCTCCAATCTCGCGACACAAATTCTTGACCTTGCGAAAATATTGTGAAATTGGAAGATCACCTTGGGAAATAGTCATTAACTCACCTTCTACTAGTTGCAAGAGAGCATTGTTCTTCTTCGTGAATAAGGTCTCCAGCGTATCCTACGCTTGCTTTGGGTATTCGAGATCTTAAATGTGATCAAGAACATCATCATCAGCCATTGTCTTGATGATAAACATCGCCTGACCCGCTTTCACCTACCACTTCCCGATACTACTGTTAATATCGTTTGCAAGTTATCTCGTCTCGATACCATTCCTTACCTGCAAAAGATTTTGAACTTGAAGATACGATTTGACGCACGTCGACCATTGTTTATAGTTTCTCTGATTCAACTTCTTGATTCCTCCTGCCTCTTGTAACTATGGCATTATTTCTGATTCAATAATATCGGATCGAATCTTGCTATAATCGGTTCTTTTCTTCTTGATTGAACAACAACCCCAAATGTCACACCCTAGACCACGACCTAGGTTTATGACACATATGTTGGTACCACATTTGTAAATAAATCAGAGTTACGGTATTGAAAGCAGAAGTCTTATATTTATGTGGATTAAAATACTATATTTACATAATCAAAAGACGGGATATACAACTTTCCTGATTAGTGTTTACAAAAGTTAACTTGTTTTATAACCCACCATTTACATATTTTATATTCATTCAAAATAATATGAGCCATCGGATATCTTTAAGCACTTCGTCATCCCAAGCTTCTATTCTTGATTACCTGCAAAAAAATGTTTAGAAAATACATAAGCAACACATGCTGGTGAACACGCTGAAGTATAAAATATTTTCTTTTACTTGGTTACCCCTCAAGACATAGTTATGCCCGACCCAACGTGGCTTAGGAATAGTCAAGATTTAAAACAACACAATTATAAATAAAGTTTACACAAAACACTCCAGCAAACACCGCAGCGTTCGACACAGTTATGTACCATACGCATACACATGGTCATGCAACCCTCATGGGAAGCGTCATATGACCAGGTGTGGCGCGATGTGCCCACCGTCTTTTTACCACATATGTAAGGATCCATACAAACGTATACGACAGCCTGAGGGCTAGCGCTTACTTTTGTTTATAACGTTTTAGAGACACGTAGTCCCATGTAATTCTTTTCATTTAATTCTTTTGACTCGATTTAAACAAGTTTTTAAAGTTGCGGTGTATTCACCTTTTTCACTTTGGATCAGCTTCAATACACTGTCCGAGGGTCTTTTCCTTTGCTATCTCGCACCTATTGTACGAGTATAAATTTTTGTTAGTTGGATATACAATCCAGCTTAAGACCTTTAGTCTCTTTTTATAATCGTTACCTCGATTATATTTTTCTTTACTTTAAAACCTCTAGTAAAAAAGTATTCTTTCATTTTTTTCTTTTATAAGTTAAACTCTTTCCTTTTAACTTATTTTCTTCTCCTTTCTTTTAAAAGATAAACCCTTTAGTTAATCTTATTTTATTTATTTTTAAAACCCTACGTTTCTACTTCTCTAAGATTATAATGTCGTCGGTAAGTGGCACGTACTTCAAGGAATGTTGAGTTTTGGGCACGGAAATCGAGGTTTTTGGGCACGTTTTATGAGGTGATCGAGGGTATGAATTATATGGCTTAGAGAGATGTTAGAGAGAGAGATGTATGTGAAATTTGGGGTGCAAAATGAGAACACCCGAGCTTGCTATTTATAGAAAATTTCAGAAGCCTCATCGCGATACGCGATGGCTTTTGGCTAGCCCGTCGCGTATCGCGACGTAGCTTTGCGCAGTCACCACTAGGCATACCACGTGGCAGGCGTTGTGTCACATGACACGTGGCGACACCTGGCAGACGTGCTGTAATGTGGTGACGCGTGTCACGCTTGTCAGAATGAGTTATCGCGATACGCGATGTCTTTAGCCCTTAGGCCGTCGCGTATCGTGATCGGCCAATAAGACATAGTTTTCGTTTTTAACCCTGGAGTTTAAAATTTGACATTTTTGGTCCTTTATCTTTTGGAACTTGGCATTTTAATTTTGAAACTTTCACGATGTTACATCCTCCCCACCTTGGAAAGAATCTTGTCCGCGAGATTCGCTCTTAGTACAAGTGGGGGTACTTTTTCTTCATTTTGGATTCGAGTTCCCAAGTGTATTCGGGGCCTCTTCGTGAGTCCCACTTTACTTTCACTATTTTTAATGTTCATCTCTTTAATTTCTTTGTTTTCGAATCTTCGATTTGAATTGGTCGTTCTACGAATTTTAAGTTTTCATTTATTTCGACATCTTTTAGAAGGATTGTTAAATATTCGTTAGCTAAACACTTTCACAGATTATAGACGTGGAATACATCGTGTATCCTTTGCATTTCCTCGGGTAATCGCAAACGGTATGAAACAGTACCAATTCGTTCAAGTACCTCGAAAGGTCCCATGAAACGAGGACTCAGCTTTCCTTTCTTGCCAAAGCGAACAACGTCTTTCCATGGCGAGACTTTTAGAAGAACTTTTTCACCTAAATTAAATTCCAACGGCTTACGACTGACATCGGCCTAACTCTTTTGGCGGTCACGTGCCGTCTTAAGACGTTCGCAGATTTGTAAGACTTTGTCGGTGGTTTCTTGGACTATCTCGGGTTCAGATAATTGATTGTCTCCGGTTTCAGACCAGCACACGGGCGTTCTACATTTTTGACCATATAACGCTTCGAACGGTGCGGCTTGAATACTCGTGTGGTAACTATTATTATTCGAGAATTCCATTAGGGGTAGATGGCCATCCCAACTTTCACCTAAGTCTATCACACAAGCGTGGAGCATATCTACCAACGTTTGAATTGTCCTTTCTCTTTGCCCATCGGTTTGAGGATGATAGGCAGTGCTAAGGTTTAAATTTGTACCTAACGTTTGTTGGAAGCTTTTCTAGAAATGAGACGTGAATTGGCTGTCTCGATCAGAAATTATAGACAACGGTACTCCATACAAAGCAACGATGTTGTACACATAGATACACGCTAATTTATCCATTGAGTATGTCTCGTTGATTGGTATGAAATGTGCGGATTTTGTTAATCTATCGACGATAACCCAAATGGCATTATTTTGACGAGTCGTTTTTGGTAATTTTGTGATGAAATCCATGGTTATTAACTCCCACTTTGAAATGGGAAGTTCGGGTTGCTGAAGCAATCGTGCTGGCTTTTGGTGTTCAGCCTTGACTTTCAAACAAGTTAAACATTTCGCAACATGCGAAGCGATGTCCCTTTTCATCCCATTCCACCAGTAGTTCGGTTTGAGATTTTGGTACATTTTGTCAGTACCAGGATGCATCGCTTCGCCCATGATCTTTTCACGCAAGTCTCCAACGATTGGTACCCAAATTCGGTTTCCCATTCTAAGTATACCGTCGTCACCTTTGACTAGCGAGTCAATGGTGCCGTTACGTTTTTCGTCGGAGATCATGTTTTCATTGATGCTTGGATTTGAGCTAAACGGATTTGTTCGATCAGATCAACTTGGAGCTCTAGTCGCAGAGCTGGAACTCTTTTTGGATTTTCATGTTCCTTACGACTCAAGGCGTCGACCACAATGTTGGCCTTACCTTCGTGATAGACGATCTCACAGTCGTAGTCATTCAAAGTTTCCATCCAGCGCCTTTAACGCATGTTGAGTTCTTTTTGTTCAAACATGTGTTTAAGACTTTTGTGATCGGTAAACACGAAAAATTTGACTCCGTAGAGACAATGCCTCCATATCTTTAAAGCAAAGATTATGACGCCTAACTATAGATCGTGAGTTGTGTAATTCTTTTCGTGTACTTTGAGTTAACGAGATGCACGGGCGATTATTGTCTTGCGTTGCATTAGTACGCATCCTAAACCCGAGTGGGACGCGTCACTAAAGACAACAAAGTCCTCGGTACCTTCTGAAAAAACCAGTATTGGTGCTTGGGTGAGCTGTTGTTTGAGTATATCGAACGCCTCTTGTTGTTTGGTTCCCCATTCATACTTGATGTTTTTGCGAGCCAAAAAAAGCTAGGGGAACATCGATCGAGAAAAATTTTCGATAAACCTTAAATAATAGCCAGCCAAACCTAAGTGTAACACCCCGTAACCGCAGCGGAAACGTAAACGGGATGCAACAGACACGTCTGATATCAACAGCATTGCTTATAAAGAAAACACCACTACATTAATTTACACCATATTACATTGTTCCGAGTTTAGTTACCGTCTAGGCGTTAACACATCAGTTTTACCAACAGTACATTAACATATTTAATACAAAACGATCATTAAGCTTCCACATGAAGCACGCATCGTCAAGCATGTAGCAATTATTCCAGTTTGTGGGTACCTAGAAAGCATGTAAAGAAAACGGGTCAACTACGAATAGTTGGTGAGTTTCACTAATTTAAATAAACAGTGACAAATCATTATAATGATCATATATTAGCGATGTAATTATGCTGAGCCCACAAGTGAAACCTCTGACTATCCACATACAACCCCGTGGCATACTCCGCCCACGGACCTGCCCCAAACCGCTATGCCTAACATTATATAGCAAAAATATATAACAACAAAATAGACATGTGTAACTGGCTGGGAAACATCAGCAAATCCATGCCGGACCAGTTGGGTTTGTCAGACCAATAGTACTATTCACACTCTACCGGCTTTTAGCTAATCACTCGTGTTACGGGGCCTTACAATGTTAGCAACTCAGACAATTACCATCTTAGTACATTTCCGTACGATTCCCGTACAATAAAATATATATAAATACACGCAAATCTATGCGTTCAGTATGTACTTAAACATTTCAATAGTAACATGCTTTCCGCCCCGGGAAAATATTTAAAAACAATTCAGAAAAAGGGGCTCATGAAACTCACCTTATCGCAAGCAAGCAGGTAACACAGTACGTGAGCTACTAGTCCGGATCTGTAATACGATCCCTAAGTTCGTTACTATACAATCACTATTAATATAACTTTAACCGTGTTAACCGGTACATCTGGGGACACTGTTAACCCAGTACTGTAACCGTTCTGGGGGCAATGTTAACCCAGAAACACTTCTCCGGACTCAGATCGTGATATCATTTAGAGTTCAATAGTTAAAATTACTATTAGTTCGTTTTCCCCGTTTTGCGTGCCTAGCACGGTTATCCGTTTTTACGTTTCAAAAATTAGTTTGGTCACACACGACCCGAAAATAGTTGTTGACTGACAATTTAATTAAAGTTGTGAAATTAGAGCTCGGTTTAGACGCCCCGATTGGCCGCGGGACCCGTTTCCGTCTTTAGTGTAAAGGAAACTGTTAAATCGGATAAAATTACCCAAATCATCCGAATTATTTCCGAATGATTTATTTTTACTTGTTATCCGTTTTTACGTTTCAAAAATTAGTTTGGTCACACACGACCCGAAAATAGTTGTTGACTGACAATTTAATTAAAGTTGTGAAATTAGAGCTCGGTTTAGACGCCCCGATTGGCCGCGGGACCCGTTTCCGTCTTTAGTGTAAAGGAAACTGTTAAATCGGATAAAATTACCCAAATCATCCGAATTATTTCCGAATGATTTATTTTTACTTGTTTAACTCAATTATATGAAAATAGTTCATTTTTAGGGTTTTTATACACCAGTCAGCTCGTTTAGGCGAACTTTACCGGTTTACGCGTTTTAAACTTTAAAGGTTTGTTTTTACACAAATAATTATCCGTTTAATCTCGGATCTTGAAATTTTGCACAAATCACTTTTTGACAGTGGGGAATTTTATAAAAATATTTCCAGAATTAATTTTTATATTTAAAATTTATTTATCTATTTTTAAGCACCATTTAAACACTAAATATGTCGTAAATACCAAACGACCTTAGAAAAATCCCAAATTTTTCCTGGATGACCCCTGCCATCCACATAGTCCCCTGTAATTTTTCCAGAACGAAAATCTCTTTTTACATGCCATTTTCACTAAAACCGAGCTAGAAAATCCTAGAACTCGTTTAACCGAAAAGCCTACTTAGACTTCTCCAACGGACCTAAATTTTTGTGTGTGACTTTTACATGTTATAAGAAGCTTATCTGGAATTTTCCAGATATTTTTCATGATATTTAACTATTTTTCACCATTTTTAGCCAAAACCGAGCATTAAATTCACCAAATATTCATCCTTTGTCCAAAAATTACCAAAATTTCACAGATCTCATATTTTCGTGTGTAGATCATCTCTGTGAAATTTCATAGCCTAACTCTAAACGTACCACAATCTGTCCAAAACACTCATAAACGAACATAAACCGAATATACCTTTTGTTTTCCGCCACTACAAGCTACAAACTCGTCTTTCCGCCTTATCTACCACTAAATACAGAACCTACAACCAACATACCACAATACCAAGCAAGTTACACTCACCATCAAGCCTCTTACACTATAGTTTCGGTTATTGTTTCAAAACTAAAGTTTAAACCGTAAAAATTCGTTTTTTGTTCGTTTAACTCCATTCTTGGACTAAGATCCCTTGTATAACCTGTATACATCACTTGATCATGCAAGAATTGGTTTCATTCAGGTTTTCACCCTTTTTCACTTGAAACCTCATTTTCTTGCAAATAAACTCAAGAAAAGAAGATGAACACGTAAATAACTCGATTTTTACCTCGGTTTTCTTGCTAAAATTCTGGATTTTTAAGTGGAAATGTGGAGAGAAAGAAGGATGATGCAAATGGTTGATGTAAAAAAAAATGAGAAGCAAGGGGTTATACCCCCTTGTCCGATCGGAATTGATAGGGGAGGTGGGGTGGGGCCCACCTTTCCATTCTTAGCCACTCATTCGGATTTTGGGAATCCGGATAATGTTTTGGATCATCTGGTCAGTTCGTTTTCGGTTAAATGTTTAATTCAGCTTAAACGAGGCTAAAACGGTCGTTTTCGGCTTAAAAAATGAAATTTATATAAAACCGATTTAAAAACTTTAAAAACTTAAACCATGACATTTATTAACTTAAAACATCATATTATTAATAATTGCGCATCTTTTTCGGCTTGATCGATTGTCTCTTGCTCGGTTTCGTATTAAAGGTTTCGTTTAACATACCGACGTACCATTAAATCGAAAATTCTTTTTCTGTGCCTTAATTCACTTATCCCGAAGCTTTAATACTTCGTAAACATCACTAAATACCATATATCTCGTCTAAAATGTAATCCTCGATTCATTCGGGCTTCAATAACCGTTAATCGGTTAATCGTATTTCCAATACGATTAACTGTATAATCGAGTATAATTCGTAATGTGAATCATACATACACGTATAAACGCATTATAATTCACATATTCATTATTAAATAACACATAAATAGTATATACCGGCTAGGGTATACCTGATTTTGCCGGAATCGTTACACTAAGAAACTTCGAATCTCGGTTGGCGACTTTAGAATCTCCAAGTTAGAGATAGCTTCAATCTTAGCGGAGTCTACTTGAATACCGTTCACGTTTATGACATGTCCAAGAAATTGCACTTCGTGAAGCCAAAATTCACATTTCCAGAATTTGGCGTACAACTTCTCGGTCCTGAGTAACTCAAGTAAGGTTCGGTGATGTGAGACATGATCTTCCATGGACTTAGAATAAATAAGTATGTCGTCGATGAATACGATAACAAATTTAACTAAGTCAGATTTACAGATTCGACTCATCATGTCCATGAATGCGGCCGTGGCATTAGTAAGTCCAAACGACATGACCGTGAAGTCATAATATCCATACCTTGTTCGAAAGGCGGTTTTTGGAATATCTTCAGATTGAACTTTAAGTTGATGATAGCCGGAACGAAGATTGATTTTAGAGAAATGACTTGCGCCTTGAAGTTGGTCAAATAGATCATCGATTCGTGAGTGGATAACAGTTCTTGATTGTCACTTTGTTCAGAGCTTGATAGTCGATATACATCCTCATAGATCCATTTTTCTTCTTTACGAACAAAATTGGCGCTCCCCATGGTGATGAACTCGGACAAATGAAGCCTTTCTCGAGTAGTTCATCAAGTTGCTTCTTCAACTCCTTTATCTCGGTTGGTGCTAAACGATACGGGGCTTCGATAATCGGAGCAGTACCAGGCATAAGATTGATCCAAAACTCTACTTCACGATCGGGAGGGATTCCAGGAAGTTCATCAGGAAGGACATCGGCAAAGTCGGAGACAATAGGCACGTCCTTTATCTCCTTGGGTTTGGTTTCTTCGGTGACGTAGTGTGACAACCGGTAAATTCCCAAACCCATAAGCTAAGTAATCAACCTAATAATTAGGTGATTGTAAATATTAAGCGCGTGCATTTGTTATGTGCGCCCTGCGCGAGCGCGCCATGTTAGTCAGCGCGTGCAGTTGTTATGTGCAACCTGCGCGAGCGCACCATGTTAAGAACCAGCGTGAGCATTTGTTATATGCGCCATGCGTGAACGTTTTGGCCTTATGTTTTTCATGAAACTTTATGTTGCCTAAATGGGTTGACCGTCACGCATGAGGCTAAGGCGGGTGCATCCCAAAACCAATTATGCGCGTGCGGGAGGGGAACTAACCTACCCGCATGGCGGGAACGTTGAGAGCTAGTTTGTCTGAAGCTCCAAGATGGAATTGACTTCAACATGACTGATCACTATGTTGAAATACCAAGACCACCTGGAGAATCTACAAATGAAACTCAAATGTCCCTAACTGCGAGAAGGTTACGTATCTACCCGCAGCAAAGAAATGTCCTACACGCAGAAAGCTATGCGCACAAAGTTATACGCGCAGAACACTTAGTCTATTCTCCAGTTATAAGGAGATTACTCCCGCCCGAAAGGAAACAGTAGCGTGTTTCAGAGATTTTCCACTTTTTACTGTACACTGACAAAAGTACCTGAAAAAGCACACTGTAACATGAAAAGTCAACTGTCAGCCACCCTATTCTCACCAACCCCAGACCTGCATGTTCTGTCCAAATCAAATCAAAATCTTTTATCCACCACTCCACTCTTAAGTAAATAATAATAACTTCCATACTTTATCATCATTACATTTAGATATGAAAAGATTTCAATCCCCTAAAGCAAGGGACTGTGTTCCCTTGAGTTTGCCTATAAATATGTAACCTAAATCATCCCTCAAAACACACTTCAAAGAACTGCAAACTTGCACTAATCATCTCCCAAGCATCCATTATTTTCGATTCCGTTCCAGTTACTAGGTAAGCCGAGGTTATAAACTTGAGATCTACTTTCCAAACCTTATATTCTCCTATTTCTTATATACTTCTTGCTATTTCATCGTATTCTAGACCTTCAAATTCAAAGACCAACACCAAGAAAACCCGAATCTCGACTAAATCCCTTAACAAGAACCACAGGTGAGTCTCACAGCCCCTATTTTCACTGTTTTCACTGTTTTTAAACTACTTTCGGGGCGAGGGACACGTACTTAAATAATGTTTTATCATGGTATACTTACAAGCTATGCAAACGATTACGTGTTTAAGTTATGTTTCATGATGAGCAATGCGAACAGTTATCTATGGTATTTCAATGTTAGTGCACCAGATTCGAGTAAGTGATCACTCTACCATTGGAACTCTAAGGGTAGGGACTGCTGGTTTGATCCGCCCACTCGTAGGGGTCGCGCCTCTTACACAGACGAGTGCCTAGTATGGTCATGGGGCAGTACTATGGGTTTGAGCCCGCTCGTAGAGGTCGCTCCTCTTACGCAGACGAGCGCCTTGTTTTCCGGCACAACGTCCGCGCGTAACCCGCGGGACGGTATTACAGTATTATTCGCTCGTAGTGGCAGCGCCACTTACTCAGACGAGCACAGTTTTCCAGAAGTGTCCGCGCGTAACCCGCGGGACGGTATTACATTATTTTAGCTCGTAGTGGCAGCGCCACTTACACAGACGAGCACAGTTCCCAGAAATGTTCGCGCGTAAACCGCGCAACGAGTTTATCAGAATATGTTGATAGATCTATGTTTTACCAAGCATGTGTTTAATAATGCTATCAGAATTATGTTTCAGAATGATTTGTATCGAGATTATGATGCAATACGATTTATCAAGTTACTAAAACTTGTGAACTCACTCAGTTTATACTGATTCAAATATTTTTACGTGTCTTTCAGGAGATAACTAGGTAGCGCATGGAGTCACACTTAGAGCACCTCACGCTGAACATCTAAAACTAGCTTTTTGGAAGATTTTAGTTCTATCCCTTCGATGCGCGTGGTTGTACCCGCCGCGCAAAGGGGATATGGCGTGGAAATCTTCAACAGTTTTTATACTTGGATGTTTTTATGTAATCTTTAAACAATGTAATGTATTTGTATTAAACATTTCATGCGCAATGAAAATCTTTGAATGTTTTGCAATGGCCCGTGCTTAATTATCAATCCCCACTCGTGCACGCCCGGCTGTTTCCGCCGCTCAGGGCCGGGTGTGACAGATTGGTATCAGAGCACTGGTTATAGCGAACTAGGAAAAGAAGTTTTAACCTAGACTATAACCGTTGGGGAATTGCATGAAATATTTTTCAAAGAAAATATTTTCAAAAGAAACTATACACACACTTAGGAACACGGGTCACACTGTCTAGTAAATAATGATAACATAATGTACTCAGAGTACATGCGCTAAGTCTAATATATTTTCACCCTGTTTAAGCAAGAATGCCTCCAACCAGAGCCAAGGGAATTACCATGACGCCCGAGGAACTCGCGGAAATAATCGCGCAAGCGATCGCAACACATGAGGCCAGCAAGGCCGAATCAAGTCAGGGTCGTCAGAACGAGACCCCAGAACCCGAATCAGGAGCCTTGGACAAAGGATGCTCCTATAAGACATTCATGGCCTGTAAGCCTTGGCCATTCAAGGGAACCGAAGGGGCCATTGGGCTCTACAACTGGATTGACAAGATGGAGACGGTTCTCTCCATTAGCGGATGTAGTGAGAACCAGAAGGTCCTTTACGCGACCTGCATGTTCCAAGAGGCAGCTTCGTCTTGGTGGAAGCTTCAAACGAAAACTTTGGGGCGAGAAGTTGCTCTCCACAAGACCTGGGAGGAACTGAAGGAAATGATGATGAGAAAGTTCTGCTCTCGCGCAGAAATCCAGAGTCTGCAGCAGGAATTCTGGAACCACACCATGGTAGGAACGGATATCGACGCCTACAACAACCGGTTCAATGAGCTTTGTCAGTTGGTGCCAGACATGGCAAACACGGAGGAAAAGAAGATCGAGAGGTATATTTTTGGGTTACCTCCTGTTGTTAGGGTTCCGCTCAACGCCGCAGCGCCTCCAACCTTTGATGAGGCGGTAGCGCGGGCCATCACCCTTACAAGGGATACGGTCCGTGCGGGTATGTTAACTACGCGCGGAATCGAGCAGCGAACCTCTGATCCCAAGAGGAAGTGGAACTCTCACCACCGAGGGTCCGACTCCAAGCAGCCACCGTTCAAGAAGCAGGAAAGCGCAAGGGTTTACGCGATCCAAGCCGCGGAGCCATCAAGGAAAGGATACAGTGGCCCTTACCCATGGTGCAACAAATGCAAGTTTCACCACGAGGGTGAATGCGCGAGCGTCACGTGCGCCAAATGTAACAGGCCAGGACACAAGACGGTGAATTGCCGTGCTAAAGAAGCTGGAGCCAATGACAACTGCTACGCATGCGGAAAGCCAGGGCATTTCAGTCGGGATTGCCCGCAAAGGGGAAACCAAGCTCGCGGGAGAGCTTTTGTGATCAGCGCGGGTGAAGCTAAAGAAGAGCCGAATGTGGTAACCGGTACGTTTTTGCTTAACGGCCATTTTGCATCTGTCTTATTTGATACTGGCGCTGACCTGAGCTTTATATCTGCTGAGTTTAAAAACTCCCTAGGCTTAGCAACCAGTAGGCTAGACACGCCTTATACTATAGAACTAGCCAATGGTAGGCAGTTATGCGCGAACGAAAGAACTGAACAATGTGTAATAGTCATGGGAGGTCACGGGTTCAATATTAACTTGTTGCCAATAGACTTGGGAAGTTTTGACATTGTGGTAGGTATGGATTGGTTAGTCGAGAACCGCGCGGAAGTTATTTGCCATGAGAAGCAGGTTCGGATCCCACTGTTGAACGGAGAAACCTTGGTAATTCAAGGGGAAAGAAGGGGAGTTGCGACGAAACTGATTTCGTGCCTAAAGGCGCGAAAGTGCCTAAGGAAAGGGTGCTACGCCTTCCTGGCGCATGTCGTAGAGAAGAAAGGAGACGAGCGAAGAATTGAAGACTTACCAGTAGTGCGCGAATTTCCAGAAGTTTTTCCTGAAGATTTGCCCGGATTACCGCCGCCGCGACAAGTCGAGTTTCATATTGATTTGGTCCCAGGAGCTGCGCCAGTAGCTCGAGCGCCTTATCGATTAGCTCCATCTGAGATGCAAGAGCTATCCAATCAGTTACAGGAACTATTGGATAAGGGTTTCATACGCCCAAGCTTTTCACCTTGGGGAGCTCCAGTACTGTTTGTTAAGAAGAAGGATGGTTCGTTCAGAATGTGTATTGACTACAGGGAGCTGAACAAGCTGACAGTCAAGAATCGGTACCCCTTACCGAGGATTGACGACTTATTTGACCAGTTGCAGGGATCCAGTTATTATTCGAAGATAGATCTACGGTCAGGATACCACCAACTTAGGGTCCATGAGGAAGATGTGCCGAAAACAGCCTTCCGAACTAGATACGGCCATTATGAGTTCTTAGTGATGCCTTTCGGGCTAACTAATGCGCCGGCTGTATTCATGGATCTGATGAACCGCGTATGCAAACCATATTTGGACAAGTTTGTGATTGTGTTTATAGATGATATTCTGATTTACTCTCGGACCAAGGCCGAGCATGAGCAACACTTGAGATCGATTTTGGAATTGTTGAGGAAAGAAAAGTTGTATGCGAAGTTTTCCAAGTGCGAGTTTTGGCTTAGAGAAGTTCACTTTCTCGGTCACGTTGTAAACGAGAAAGGAATTCACGTTGATCCTTCCAAAGTCAAGGCCATCGAAAACTGGGAAGCGCCAAAAACCCCAACTGAGGTGAGGCAATTCCTAGGACTAGCTGGCTACTATCGACGCTTCATTGAGAACTTCTCCAAGATAGCTCTACCTCTGACCGCGCTAACTCAGAAAGACAAGAAGTTTGTTTGGGGCGAAAGTCAGGAAACAGCATTTCAATTGTTGAAACAGAAATTATGTAGTGCGCCAATTTTGTCTTTACCCGAGGGGACGGATGACATCGTCGTTTACTGCGACGCTTCACATCAGGGACTCGGATGTGTCCTTATGCAGCGAGACAAAGTCATAGCGTATGCCTCACGCCAACTCAAGACCAATGAGAAGAACTACACAACGCATGATTTAGAACTTGGAGCGGTTGTCTTCGCGCTAAAGATTTGGCGCCATTACCTCTATGGTACAAAGTGTGTAATCTTTACGGATCACAAGAGCCTTCAACATATATTTGATCAAAAGGATTTAAACATGAGGCAACGAAGATGGGTGGAGTTGTTGAATGATTATGATTGTGAAATTAAGTACCACCCTGGAAAGGCGAATGTGGTAGCAGACGCGCTAAGTAGGAAGGAGCGAATAAAAACGCTACGAGTCAAGGCTCTAAGGTTGACCATTCACGCAGATCTCTCTACCCGCATCCGAGACGCTCAGCAAGAAGCCTTGAAACCAGAGTTTGTTAATAACGAATGCCTTGGGGGTATGGTTAAAAGTTTGGAACTGAAAGAGAACGGCAATCTATATTTCGCTAACCGCATATGGGTCCCTCTCAAGGGAGGATTGCGCGAGCAAGTATTAAACGAAGCTCATAAGACGCGGTATTCCGTACATCCTGGCGCAGACAAGATGTACCAAGATGTTAAAACGCTGTATTGGTGGCCCAATCTTAAAGGCGCCATCGCGACGTATGTCAGTAAGTGCCTGACGTGTTCGAAGGTAAAGGCTGAATACCAGAAACCATCAGGATTGCTTCAACAGCCAGAAATTCCCATGTGGAAGTGGGAACAAATCTCTATGGACTTCATCACCAAACTGCCAAGGACACCTGGGGGCTATGACACAATATGGGTTATTGTGGATCGGCTAACTAAGTCAGCGCACTTCCTGCCGATCAAGGAAACCGATAGGATGGAAAAGTTAGCCCGATTGTATATTCGAGAAGTAGTTTCAAAACATGGAGTCCCAGTGTCCATCATTTCTGATAGAGATAGTCGGTTCACCTCAAGGTTTTGGAGATCGTTACAAGGAGCTTTAGGTACTCGTCTGGACATGAGTACGGCTTATCATCCTCAAACGGATGGGCAAAGCGAGCGAACAATCCAGACATTGGAAGATATGCTACGCGCGTGCGCAATCGATTTCGAAGGTAGCTGGGATACTCATCTTCCATTGGTTGAATTTTCTTACAACAATAGCTATCACACAAGCATTAAGGCTGCGCCGTTCGAAGCTTTGTATGGGCGCAAGTGTAGATCCCCACTATGCTGGGCTGAAGTAGGTGACAAGCAAATGACTGGTCCAGAATTGATCCAGGAAACAACAGACAAGATTTTTCAGATAAGGGATCGCCTTAAGACAGCGCGCGACAGACAGAAGAGCTACGCAGATGTGCGAAGGAAACCATTGGAATTTCAAGTAGGGGATAAAGTACTTTTGAAAGTCTCTCCATGGAAAGGAGTCCCCCGTTTCGGCAAGCGAGGAAAGTTGAATCCACGCTACATTGGACCATTTGAGATCCTGGAAAGGATCGGTCCGGTTGCTTATAAGCTCCGTTTACCCGCCGAACTCAGTGGAGTTCATAATACGTTCCATGTGTCCAACCTCAAAAAGTGCTTATCTGACGAAACGTTGATTTTGCCGTTGGAAGAGATTCACATCGACAAACAGCTGCACTTCGTAGAAGAACCTATAGCAGTAACCGATTGGAAAGAACAAAAGTTACGCAGAAGCAAAATCAAGTTAGTAAAGGTTCAATGGAACTCGAGGCGTGGGCCTGAATTCACTTGGGAAAGAGAAGACCAGATGCGCACAAAATACCCACACCTCTTTCAGAGCATGGCTTCTGACAGCAACGTCTCCTAAATTTCGGGACGAAATTCGTTTAACGAGGGGAGAATGTGACAACCGGTAAATTCCCAAACCCATAAGCTAAGTAATCAACCTAATAATTAGGTGATTGTAAATATTAAGCGCGTGCATTTGTTATGTGCGCCCTGCGCGAGCGCGCCATGTTAGTCAGCGCGTGCAGTTGTTATGTGCAACCTGCGCGAGCGCACCATGTTAAGAACCAGCGTGAGCATTTGTTATATGCGCCATGCGTGAACGTTTTGGCCTTATGTTTTTCATGAAACTTTATGTTGCCTAAATGGGTTGACCGTCACGCATGAGGCTAAGGCGGGTGCATCCCAAAACCAATTATGCGCGTGCGGGAGGGGAACTAACCTACCCGCATGGCGGGAACGTTGAGAGCTAGTTTGTCTGAAGCTCCAAGATGGAATTGACTTCAACATGACTGATCACTATGTTGAAATACCAAGACCACCTGGAGAATCTACAAATGAAACTCAAATGTCCCTAACTGCGAGAAGGTTACGTATCTACCCGCAGCAAAGAAATGTCCTACACGCAGAAAGCTATGCGCACAAAGTTATACGCGCAGAACACTTAGTCTATTCTCCAGTTATAAGGAGATTACTCCCGCCCGAAAGGAAACAGTAGCGTGTTTCAGAGATTTTCCACTTTTTACTGTACACTGACAAAAGTACCTGAAAAAGCACACTGTAACATGAAAAGTCAACTGTCAGCCACCCTATTCTCACCAACCCCAGACCTGCATGTTCTGTCCAAATCAAATCAAAATCTTTTATCCACCACTCCACTCTTAAGTAAATAATAATAACTTCCATACTTTATCATCATTACATTTAGATATGAAAAGATTTCAATCCCCTAAAGCAAGGGACTGTGTTCCCTTGAGTTTGCCTATAAATATGTAACCTAAATCATCCCTCAAAACACACTTCAAAGAACTGCAAACTTGCACTAATCATCTCCCAAGCATCCATTATTTTCGATTCCGTTCCAGTTACTAGGTAAGCCGAGGTTATAAACTTGAGATCTACTTTCCAAACCTTATATTCTCCTATTTCTTATATACTTCTTGCTATTTCATCGTATTCTAGACCTTCAAATTCAAAGACCAACACCAAGAAAACCCGAATCTCGACTAAATCCCTTAACAAGAACCACAGGTGAGTCTCACAGCCCCTATTTTCACTGTTTTCACTGTTTTTAAACTACTTTCTGGGCGAGGGACACGTACTTAAATAATGTTTTATCATGGTATACTTACAAGCTATGCAAACGATTACGTGTTTAAGTTATGTTTCATGATGAGCAATGCGAACAGTTATCTATGGTATTTCAATGTTAGTGCACCAGATTCGAGTAAGTGATCACTCTACCATTGGAACTCTAAGGGTAGGGACTGCTGGTTTGATCCGACCACTCGTAGGGGTCGCACCTCTTACACAGACGAGTGCCTAGTATGGTCATGGGGCAGTACTATGGGTTTGAGCCCGCTCGTAGAGGTCGCTCCTCTTACGCAGACGAGCGCCTTGTTTTCCGGCACAACGTCCGCGCGTAACCCGCGGGACGGTATTACAGTATTATTCGCTCGTAGTGGCAGCGCCACTTACTCAGACGAGCACAGTTTTCCAGAAGTGTCCGCGCGTAACCCGCGGGACGGTATTACATTATTTTAGCTCGTAGTGGCAGCGCCACTTACACAGACGAGCACAGTTCCCAGAAATGTTCGCGCGTAAACCGCGCAACGAGTTTATCAGAATATGTTGATAGATCTATGTTTTACCAAGCATGTGTTTAATAATGCTATCAGAATTATGTTTCAGAATGATTTGTATCGAGATTATGATGCAATACGATTTATCAAGTTACTAAAACTTGTGAACTCACTCAGTTTATACTGATTCAAATATTTTTACGTGTCTTTCAGGAGATAACTAGGTAGCGCATGGAGTCACACTTAGAGCACCTCACGCTGAACATCTAAAACTAGCTTTTTGGAAGATTTTAGTTCTATCCCTTCGATGCGCGTGGTTGTACCCGCCGCGCAAAGGGGATATGGCGTGGAAATCTTCAACAGTTTTTATACTTGGATGTTTTTATGTAATCTTTAAACAATGTAATGTATTTGTATTAAACATTTCATGCGCAATGAAAATCTTTGAATGTTTTGCAATGGCCCGTGCTTAATTATCAATCCCCACTCGTGCACGCCCGGCTGTTTCCGCCGCTCAGGGCCGGGTGTGACACGTAGGTCATGAATGCTAATCATCCTTGTTTCAAACACTTGTTAGCTCTAATCATGGAAATTATGCTAACTTGGCCAACGTCTTTATCCCCTTCAATTTGAATAGTTCGTTTATCAGGGGCTTGGAGTTCAACGGTTTTGCTATTGCAAATAATACGAGCGTGGTTGTTTGATAGCCATACCAAGTACAATATCAAAACCAGCAAGATTCATTGGCAATAATTGCATAGGCAGAATATAACCAGCCAATAAGATTTTTCCGTTTTCTAAGGATTTGGTGATTTTGACAGTTTTGCCACTAGCGGTCTCGACGCTTAGGGTTTTATTTAGTTTTATTAAGGGTTCGTTTAATAGACTAAAAAAGCTATAATCCATAAAATTTAAGTTGGCACCCGAATCGAATAAAACCCTAGCATATGTATTGTTAACTAAGAACGTACCGGTGATGGTTTCTGGTATGTCGACCGCTTTTTGGGCGTCGAGCATAAAGACCCTTGCGTTGCCCTTCTTTGTTTCATTCTTCGGGCCACCTCTACCCGCACCACCAGTAGCGGGTTTTTTTTGGGGCATTCAAAGCTGAGATGACCCATTTCCTTGCAATTGTAGCAAGTCATCGTCTTTTTCCAACAATCGGCCGTTGTGTGGCCAGGTCTATGACACGATTCACAGACAATTGCGGTAGAGGACGGAGCGTAGCGGCATTGACCTTTATGGTACTTTTTACATGTCTTGCATGGCGTGGAGTTGGAGTTGAATCCAGTTCTGGGTTGATTTACGTCCTTGCCCTTGAATCGGGCTCTTCCTCGTGTCCTCTTGTTGTCATGGGTTTTGGCACCACCTTCTTATGTTCTTCTTTGTTGCGGATCATGTCGCTCATCAGATATCCAACCAACTCCAACGCAGAGTCAACGGTTTGAGGGAGGTGTGACCTCACTATGTCGCAGATTTCCCGCGGGAGTCCACAAATGTATCTGGTGACTTTGCTGGACTCAGGGGTTACCAGCTGAGGCACAAGTCGACAATACTCATGAAATTTGGTATTATATTCACGGAGATTTGTTCCTACAACTCTATGGTTAAGGAATTTCTTTTGGATTTGATCGGTTTCATGCATTGGGCAGAATTTCGCCATCATCATCTCTTTGAACTCTTCCCACAACAGATTATACAGAACTTGTCTCCCCTTGCTCATTATCAATGTGTTCCACCATATTAAAGCTTCTCCCTTGAACATCTGGGCAGAGTATTGAATCTTTTCTTGTTCAGAACGTTTACTTATGATCACAATTGATTCCATCTCCTCGAGCCATCTACCGTCGCAATGGCGCCTTTATCGCCATAAAATTCCTTTGGTCTAAAATTCTTAAAGTCCTTAAAGGAACAACTATCGATTTTCATCTTTTTAAACTTTTTCTTGATGCCATCACCGGCATTCGATTCATAGACAATTTCCTAAACATGAGACGGGTTAGGACGAGGTTTGGATTTTACAGATTTCCTAGACGGTTCAACAGAATGAGATTGTCTAGATTGAGTCCTAATGTGAGATTCGGCTCTCACAGCTTCTTTAATCATTTTTTGAATTTGGTTCATGTATTTTTCGGGTATTTTTTCTTGCTCTTGTTATTTTTCTTTTCTTTTATATTTGTTATTTTCTGCTTCTTTTCGAGAAGCTTCAGCATTACTTTGGTTTGACATTTCTGAAATTTAAACAATATTCTTTTCTTAAACATACATTTTATTCATTACACACACACAAACACACACACACACACACACACATATATATATATATATAACATTACAACACAGACTTACATACATCTTCATTTGATGTATATACATTCCTATCCGATTTAACGTTCTTTATTCAAACAGACACACAACATTACACACATTACAAATATTACTTCAACACATCAAACTTCCACTTGTCATGCCTTCATCATCTTCTAATCTTTCATAAACTTTTTCACCATTTTAGTCATTTTGTTTCATTTTCGAAGAAGCTTATCTCCTGTCTTCTTCTTCTTCATTCCTTCAACGACTACCTTCTTTCTTAAATCGTCGGTCTCGTGCAAGGCTCGGTCCAAATGCTCCTCTTGAGACTGAGGGATCTCGTTTGGATATCTGTATCTTGGCGGCGGATTGCGGTATCCCATCACGACTATATCATAGTGGTTCTTGGGATCTGGGTATGGCGATGATGTCACGTCGGAGGGATAGTTGAAGAATGCTTCGGCAACGTCATTTTGTTTGCGGATCTCGCTTGCTTGTTCTTCGACTGACGGGATCTTGCCTTGATACGGTGGGAAACTTGGTGGAGACCTGTTCCTTAGGCTTTTAAGGTACCGAACATATGGGTCTGCAGATCCATACTTTAGGTTCTTGTGGAAGAATGGTTGAACGCATCCTTGGCTTGGAGGGCAATCACAATCGGACGGTTCTTCCATTGGGGTTATTTCTTCTTCGGGTTCCTCTTCCTCTTCTGGTTCTTCTTCAAGGTCCTCTTCTTTTTCAGGGTCCTCTTCATCCATCAGTTTTGCAGTGTCCTACATCACCGAGGGTATACGGAAACTTTCATATGGTAGCATGACTCTCATTCTTGGCTTTCGGGATAATCCTTTGGAAGAGTTGGGGGTGAGAATCCACATCATCGAGAGTAGATTTTTCGGTATGCCACCTTCTTTGATCGGAATGGCATTGCAATCAATCGGACGAGTCGGATTTCGGTTCCTCCTTTATTTGTTTATTGGCGAGGAATGCGTATGACGGATGAGGATTCGGCGGCTGATATGCTGGAATGTTGGACGGATGATAAGTTGGAACTTTGGATGGATGGTACGTCGGTATGCTTGAGGGGTGGTAACTTGAGTGTCTTGGGGGATCATTCCTTGGTATTGGTGGATCGTCGGGTAGATTGATCGAACATTGTTCGGTTCCATGGGAGTATCGGCTTGGTTTGGTCGATCGTTTCATCTTGGTTAAAGAAGGCTTCGTAATAGTCCTCGCTCATGTTGTCCTTTGGTAACGGTTCGGGAATTACTGCTCATCTTGCGTCTCACATGAAGCTTTCCATTAGCTTGTGGAATGGCATCTATTGATTTGGGTGGTTTAGATTGAGGAAGGAAAGAAAAGGTTACCAGCCTATCTTATCCCTAAATAATAATTACCTGGTTTAGATAAGGATTTATGGATAACAAGAATTTAGGGTTTCGTCTTGAACAAGAGCTTAAACACTATTATGGAAATCTTAAGTGGTGAAATTGGTTTAGGGTTTAGGTTCGCGACGAAGCAAGGGTTGTTCAGGTTCGTTTAATTGCATTAAGAACGAGTATAAATAGGGTTTTAAGAGAGAAAGAGGTGCGATTATAGTATATGTTAATATTGATTTGATTTGGACATCATGGCTGTCAATAATTCAATGTTTCCTTGATTATGATGTCGTGTTGGTTACGCAAAATTCAAATCCTGGGTTTTATGGGTCAAATTGAAGCAAAACAAGAAGCTGGGGAGTGGGTGTCGGTGTACGCGGCTGGAAAGGGAGGGAGGAGGGAAAGAATTTAAACAAATTTCAAGCAGGTCCTTGATCTTAGGTTTGGTGGTCAGAAATTGTAAAACTAAAGGTAGGGGTTAAATGCACATATTGTATACTTTAAATAATTATAAATATATTAATACAAGTCACGCATAAATAAAAAAATAAAGATACACTCGAATAACATAATTAACAATTGGACTTTTTTATTAAATATAAATATCCGATTACAAATGGGTAATAAAACGGGCACAAACACGAATAAAATTTTGACGAAAGTCACAACATTCCCAACTTTTAAGAAATTTTGATCGAAACTAGGAATTAACATCCCTAGCAAAAAGATGCGGATACTTAGACTTCATTTGATCTTCACATTCCCAAGTGACCTCCGCACCATGCTTAGATTCCCAACGAACCTTGACTAAAGGGATTCGGCTACGCTTGGTTTCCTTATCCATTCGATCCGTTATTTCTAGAGGTCTTTCAACAAAGTGCATTGTCTTATCGATATGTACCACGTTGAGAGGATATGAAGATTCTCGTCGGCTAGCACTTTCGAAGGTTCGAAACATGAAACACATGATGGATGCCTTGAAGCTCTTGCGGGAGCTCGAGGTGATAAGCAACATCTCCGATTCATTCAAGGATTTTGAATGGACCAACAAAAGGGGAGGGATAGTTTACCCTTCATACCGAAACGGACTACTCCTTTCCAAGGTGAAACCTTGAGGAGGACAAGGTCGCCGACTTCGAATTCCAAGGGTCAGCGGCGTTTATCAGCGTAAGACTTTTGGCGAATTCTAGAAATAAGCAGATTATTACTAACTTGAGCTATTTTGTCGGTGGTATATTGTATCATTTCGGGTCCAGTGAGCTGAGTCTCATCGATCTCATTCCAAAAAATAAGAGAACGACATTAACGGCCGTAGAACGCTTAGAATGGAGCCATTTTGATGCTCGAATGATAACTATTATTGTATGAAAACTAAACCAACGGAAGGTGAGTATCCCAATTACCACCAAAATCAAGCACATAAGTTCTTAGCATGTCCTCAAGAGTTTGAATTTTTTTTTCAGACTGACTATCCATTTGAGTATGATAAGCGGTGATAAGATCCAGACGGGTTCCCAAAGTAGTTTGAAGCGAATTGCAAAAATGAGACACGAAACGACCATCACAGTTGTCACACCCCGACCAAAGGCGGAACATGCTGGGGTGCAACGTGATTGGACAAATACACAAGACACTATTTAAAGTGACAATATTCATTTAACTCATTTTATTTCAACAAATCGATAAACAACACTTCTCGTCTACACAAACAAACTGAATACAAGTAATAATTATATTGTTAGCTTTGCTAATATTCTAAAGGTCTTGGTAACGTTTTCCGTCAAGCACTCGAGTCAACAAAAGTCAAACCTGTAACATTTCATAAAATAAAGTTTGTCAACACAAAGGTTGGTGAGCAATTCATAAGTTTGAGCATATAGGTGTATAGTATGAAAATCCACAAAACTTGTATACAAAACAATAATTAAGAGCTATAAACTGGAATAAATAGTTATCGCTAAACAAGTTAGCGACACCTAGCTATTGGCAATTTGTAACACCCCGTAACCGCAGCGGAAACGTAAACGGGATGCGACAGACACCTCTGATATCAACCACATTGTTTATAAAGAAAACCGAATGCATTAATATACTTCAAAATTACATTATCTCGCCTTTCATTACCGTCTAGGTGATACACACATCATACAAAACGGTTCATAATTCTATCTGTTATAATGTGTCCTAACGTCCAGCACGCAAACCTTACACACATCAAGCACTTAGCACGTAATCAATCACTTTATCTTAGTTGTACCTGAAAAGCATGTGAGAAAACGGGTCAACTACGAATAGTTGGTGAGTTTCACAATTTTAGTAAACCATGATAAATCCATATCATAACATAATATTATCTGGGGACACTGTCAACCCATAAATACATTTAATAACCTCTGGGAACTCTGTTACCCCAGAAACATACTTCCAATAACCTCTGGGAACTCTGTTACCCCAGAAACACATTTAATAACCTCTGGGAACTCTGTTACCCCAGAAACATACTTCCAATAACCTTTGGGAACTCTGTTACCCCAGAAACACACTTCCAATAACCTCTGGGAACTCTGTTACCCCAGAAACATACTTCCAATAACCTCTGGGAACTCTGTTACCCCAGAAACACACTTCCAATAACCTCTGGGAACTCTGTTACCCTGGGAACTCTGTTACCCCAGAAACATACTTCCAATAACCTCTGGGAACTCTGTTACCCCAGAAACACACTTCCAATAACCTCTGGGAACTCTGTTACCCCAGAAACATACTTCCAATAACCTCTGGGAACTCTGTTACCCCAGAAACTGTTGCGGGACCTTACAATATTAACAATTCAAACAATTACCATTTCAATACATTACCGTACGATTCCCGTACATTAAACATTATATAAATACATTCATTTCCATGCGTTCAGCACGTACTTAATCATTTTGATAAAAACATGCTTTCCGCCCCGGGAAAATATTTAAAACAGTTCAGTAAAAGGGGCTCGTGAAAACTCACCTTAGCACATGCAAGTAGGTAACAACAATCAATATCAGTTAAATCGTCCAATCTGTAATATGATCCCTACGATCATTATTATACAATTATTGTTTATATAATCTTTAATCTTATCAATCGGTACACCTGGGGACACTGTCAACCCAGCACTGTACCCGTTCTGGGGGCAAGGTTAACCCAGAAACACTTCTCCGGACTCAGATTGTGATGTCGTTTAGAGTTCCAAGGTCACAACTACTATTAGTCGTTTTTCTCGTTTTGCGTGCCTAGCACTGTTATCCGTTTTTATGTTTCAAAAATGAGTTTGGTCACACACGACCCGAAAATAGTGGTTGACGGATAATTTAATTAAAGATGTGAAATTATAGCTCGGTTTAGACGTCCCGATTGGCCGCGGGACCCGTTTCCGTCTTTGGCGTACCGGAAACTATTAAAATAGATTAAAATTACTCAAATCATCCGAATTATTTTCGGATGATTTACTTTTACTTGTTTAGCTCATTTATATGAAAATAGTTCATTTTTAGGGTTTTTGTACACCAGTCAGCTCGCTTAAGCGAACTTCACCGGTTTACGCGTTTTACTTTAAAAGTTTGATAATTAGCACAAATAATTATCCGTTTACTCTCGGATCTTGAAATTTTGTACAAATCACTTTTTAATATTGGGGAATTTTATAAAAATATTTCCAGAATTAATTCTTATATTTAAAATTTATTTATCTATTTTTAAACACCAATTAAACACTAAATATGTCGTAAATACCAAACGACCTTAGAAAAATCCCAAATTTCTCCTGGATGTCCCCTGCCATCCACATAGTCCCCTGTAATTTTTCCAAAACCAAAATCTTCTTTTAAATGCCATTTTTACTAAAACCGAGCTAGAAATCCCTCGAACTCGTTTAACCGAAAAGCCTACTTAGACTTTCCAACGGACCTCAAATTTTTTGTGTAACTTATACATGATATGAAAAGCTTATCCACAATTTTCCAGAATTTTTCATGATATTTAACTATTTTTCACCATTTTTGGCCAAAACCGAGCATTAAATTCACCAAATATTCATCCTTCATCCAAAAATTACCAAAAATTCACAGAACTCATATTTCCATGTGTTTAACACCTCTGTAAAATTTCGTGACCTAACTCTAAACGACCAACAATCTGTCCAAAAACACATACACCGACAAAAACCGAATATACCTTTCGTTTTCCGCCACTACAAGCTACAAACTCATCTTTTCGCCTTATCTACCACTAAATACAGAGCCTACAAAAAACATACCACAATACCAAGCAAGTTACACTCACGATCAAGCCATTTCTTTCATGGTTACGGTTATGATACTAAAACAAAGATTTTAACCGTAAAAATTCGTTTTTGACTCGTTTAACTCATTTCTTGGACCAAGATCCTTTGTATAACCCGTATACATCACGATCATGCAAGAATCGGTTTCATCTCGGGTTTTCACCCATTTTTCATTTGAAACCTCATTTTCTTGAAAGAAAACTTAAGAAAAGAAGATAAACACGATTACTACTCGGTTTTTACCTTGTGTTCTTGCTTGAAAACTCGGGTTTTTGATCAAAGGTTTGAGAGAGTTGAAGGTTTGTTGAGTTGGGTGTGTGAAAAAAAGAAAATGAATGGTTTGTGGGTGTGTGTGTGTTCCGATCGGAACTAGTGGATGGGTGGGGTGGGACCCACTTGTTCAATCTAGTCCACTCATTTGGATTTCCATGATCTAGATAATGTTTTGGATAATCTGGTTCAGTTCGTTTTTCGGTTAAACGTTTAATTCGGCTTAAAACGAGGTTAAAACGGTCGTTTTTCGGCTTAAAAATGAAATTTATATAAAACCGATTTAAAAACTTTAAAAACTTAAACCATGACTTTTATTAACTTAAAACATCATATTATTAATTATCGCGCATCTTTTTCGGCTTGATCGATCATCTCTTGCTCGGTTTGGTATTGAAGGTTTCGTTTAAGGTACCGACGTACCATTAAATCGAAATTCTTTTTCTGTGCCGTACTTTACTTATCCCGAAGCATTAATGCTTCGTAAAATCACTAAATATTATAGATATCCTCTATAATTGAACCCTCGATTCGTTCGGGTTTCAATAACTATCGATCGATTGATCGCATATTCAATACGATGAATTATATATTCACGTACAATCAATACAGTGAACCATGTATTCTCGTACAATTACTATGGTAATTCATGTACCCGACGTTAAATATAACGTAACTATTGTCTACCTGTTAGGGTATACCTGGTTTCGTCGGAATCGTTACACAATTAGTCTAGGATTTTATGACAGTTGCTAATAAGCTTACATTAGCACCACCTAACTACAAGGGGATGCCAAGTAGTCTAGGATTTATAGTTATCGTTAATAGCATACGTTAACGACACCTTGCCATTGCCAAATGGTATAGGATTTATAGTTTCACCATCCAAAAGCTGTAAACACATAGTCAAATAAGCATACAACACCAAATCGAGCAATTATTCAAGTAAGGTATACAATCACGTTTGTGGGTTTAAGATGCAAGTAATTAAAGCATTTAGTTTGATAAGTATGAAATGTCACCCCAAAACGAAATATGGAAAAAGGGGTATAAAAGTACTCACCTCGATTGATGAATTGAGAAACTAATAAGTGATTGACATAAAAGGAAGCTTGTAAACGAAACGAACGAATCCGACTTGAAAGCTAATTGAAAACGGATAAATAAAACATATTAATGAACTTGAACTTTAGTTGAAACTACATTTGAAACATTGGACGAGACGGTTCGGTTGTTAATCGGGTTACCGGTTAGTTTGTTAATGATTAAGGACTCGTACATAATTAATAATAAAATATTATTTTATTGGGCTTTGAAATAGCTAAACCAATATTAAAAGAAAAAAGACGGGTTTAAATCAAGAGTTCGGTTTTATGAAAATGAATATATAATGAAGCTTATAATAATATTATTTATGATGATGATAATAATGATAATGATAATTTTAAAAAGAAATGTTTCATATATATATATATATATATATATATATATGTAAAATAATGACGATAAAAATAATAACCGTAATTATTATTAATAATCCTACTAATAATAGTAAAAGAATAAAGATCTTAGTATTAATTAAAATGTTGTTGACAAAAATAATTATAAAAATAAATATTATTGATAGTAACTAATGATACTATACTCGATGTCAGTTTGATTTCAAAACGAGTTCACAAATAAATATAATTATATCATTGTAAATAAATAAATGATAGAAACATGATCTTTAATAAAAATATTAACAATTTTAATATTTATAATAATAATGATAATAACAATAACATTAACCATAATACTAATACTAGTAATAGTAATAATAATAATAATATAGTATTAATAACTTTAAAAATAAGTCTTTTATATTATATATATATATATATATATATAATGATAATAGTAATAATAGTAGTAGTGATTGTAATATATAATAGTATTAATATGAATTAAATCTAAAATAATAATATAACATTTTATATATATTTATTTTTATATATAAATCCAAGACCGATTTTAAGTGGTTAGTAACCCGGGGTATTCCGTCTAAATAACCAAACCCGATTTGTTTAAGTTTGTCGACAAAACCATTTTTCCCCAAATCAAAACAACACCATAACCCTTACCCGATCAAAGTATATAACCAAATATGTAAAACCGATTAATAACCATTTGAATCCGATAATCGATATACGAAAAACTAATAACACCAAAACCACAAATTAATTTACCTATTAAACGTCCCCGAGTCATGGCTCTACACCGAGAAGGAACCGAGCCGAACCCGTTGGTGACGAAGAAACAGCAGGTCACCGGAGTCGTTTCCGGCCGAAGAAAACAGAAATAGAGAAGAGAGAGCCGAGAGAGATGAGAGAGAGAGAGAGAGAGAGAGAGAGAGAGAGAGAGATGAGAGACGAGCAGGTGAGGCCACGGCAGGGAGAGTGAGGCGGAGCTGCAATGCCGGGTAGGCAGCGGCGGTTTTCCGGTCGCCGGAAAACGAAATCGAAGGAGAATGGGGGAGCTGGTGGCTGCAGGGGAGGGTTTGCAGACCGGAGGGAAAGAAAGCTTGTGGTGGTACGGTGGGAGGTGGTGGCCGATGGTGGCTTTTCGCCGGAATGGAGGTTCGCCGGAAAAACGCTCTGGTCGTCGGAAAATCAAGAGAGAAAGAGGGTGGCGGCTGTAGTTATTGAGTGTGTGATGTTATGTTAGGTTTAGGGTTTGATGTGTTTATATGTGTGTGCATATTTTAACAAAAGGCCCCTCAAGTTTCTGTCATGGTTTAAAACGAGTTTAAAGATTTCCGAAGCTTATAATAACTTTTCAAAACTCAGTTTGAACCCTCTAAGTTTTCTTAACCACACTATATTATGATAAACATCGATTTTTTTAAGATCGAGGTCCATCTTAATATTATAAAATAATACTTAAAGGAAGAAACAAAAGTGTCGAGTCGGTTTTACAAAATAAAAGTTTACAAAACTAATACAACTCGAGACTCAAATTTGACGAATGTCACAGTATCCCCAACTTTTTGAAAATTTCGTCCCGAAATTAAAATAAACTTAAAGAAAAGTAATTATTAATGAATATTGTCTTTAATAAGTTAATTGCATGAACAAATTTTAAGCAAACGAATAACGTCAAATCCTAGCATGACTCGAAAAAAAAAGCTACAAATGAGAACATAATAAAGACACTTATATATAGGAAGTACCAGCGGCGTATCCACCATGCCTTTATCACGATTCGCATTTCCATCGTTTTTTTTGCCATCATCCTTAGGTCTGAGTTATTGCACACAACCGTACTTACCATGACTTCCATACGGGGATTTCGATAATTAAGTGTGCACCCATAATTATTTCGATTGCCGTATGGTCCACATGGTTCGTTCCATTGTGTGGTTTAAGAGACATATTTATTTTGAAATCTTTAAATAATAGATGTGTAAATAAATTTGTTGAATTTTTTACCAATATTGACCAAAACAGTACTAGTGGTTGAGAATTTCGGGATTGACTTTTTAGTAAGTAGGAAAATGGGATAAATAAATGAAACAGTTAAAATCTTAGAGTATAATCAAGGTGAAAATAACTATTTGGTTTAAATAAGTAAAGACGATCAAATAAATAAAATCCATGGTAAAAATTACGAAACGGGATTTAAAGTCAAATGTCATCAAGATAGTTACCAAAGTTTATAAATCGAGGTAATAAATAAAATTGATAAGATGAAACTCGATAGATAGAAATGAAAAATCCAATAAATGATCACATAGAGTTAGGATAAACGATTATACAACTTACAATAACGTCGTATGATGAATTTCACACGTGAACACACTTGAGGTTATAAGTATTTGAGGATATGATTACAGGAAATGTGATAACATGAGAATGAAGTGAGTTTTTTTGGGGTGACGCATACGTGCATCAATATAAATAAAATAGCATTAGATTAATAAACAAAACAATCGATGAAATGTGATAAAACGTGAATACGACCACTATTGTGAAACCATTTATGTAATCGTCATTATAATAACGGTTTCTAATAGCGCCAAAACTTGTAGACAGCCACACATAGGCCGTTAATAGATTAGATGAAATAATATAGAATAAGGTATAAAAATTGAGTTTACATAAATGCTCAAATATAACAACATAGTCATGAAAATATCGTTTAAAAGATAAACGATATTTTTGGCGAAGTTAAAGTTTTGAAAGTATTACACAAATTGTTATTGAATAGCTTGGATTCGGTCAAATCAAACACCAAAATGAAATCTCATGTGCATAAAGTTACCATTTAAACATCTCATCAATGGGAAAGAAAATCGCAATAATAGTGAGACTCGATTAAATGACGAAATAGGTAAATCGAGTTTTCTATGTTCATTGGAAATATAAGAATAACATCGAAATGAAATCTCAAGTAAAGTCGTTTTATTGTTTCCAAGAAAATGAATATAATAATATCAATATATCGCGGTATCGCTGGCTAAAGAAAGGTTTTGATCATTATCAAAAGTAAATCTTGTAAGTCCAATTTGTTAAAGGAGTTTGTATACATAGAGTTATTGTGATGAAAATAAAATATATAAAGTGATGATGCTTGCGATAATAAGAGGTAATAGTCGCGTAAGTTGTTATTGAGTAAAAATTTGTGTTACAATATAAAATATTCATAGGCGCGTCTCAAAAGATTTGCAAAGCCATGATCATTAAGTTTATGCAATATGGTGAAAGTTGTAAATTTTAATTTTTTTTTACTGAATAAACCCCGCATTCATCATTCAGAATGAAACCTCATATTTATAAAGTTATTAAGAGGTTCATCACCTTAGGTGACAATATTTAAAATCTTGAAATCATACATATAATCGTTTAAGAATCTTTGAAAGCAATTCCTCATAATCAAATTTTTGTTGTCATGACAATATTACATTTTACAAAGATAATTTATAAGATATGGACATAACATGTAAACCGTTAATCTTGAAAGAGTTTATAATCTATAAGTGATTATTTGACCACATGAGGTTGTTATACGTACACTAGTTGTATGTAGGTATACATACATTCATATATATATATATATATATATTAAGGGTAAAACGAAACTTGCGTGTGTATGGATAGGTTTTAGGCTTTGAATAGTGAATCGTTTGGGAATTTGGTGAGGAGTGAGTGTGTTTAGGTCTTTTGAGTGGGTTAGGCTTGGATGATTTGTGTGAGTAGTGGTTGGGCTAATAGGTGAGGTTTGGCTTATTTGAGCTCGCGTTAAGTTGATGGGTTGGATAATTCGGGTTAAGTTGATGGGTTGGATAATTTTTTTATCTTGGTTAGTTTGGGTTGAGGTTTGGTCTATACATGTATTTCGTAAGGAGTGTTTGGGTTACTATTTTGACATCAACACTATGGTTGGATGGAAGCGGTGTGGCGATATGGTTTAGATTTGACATAGTATGGGTCGAAGGGTTTTGAGTCTTAGTTGGGTAAACTTTGGTTTGTATATGTTCAAGGCATTTGTGGGTGTGTTTGTCGGTGTCTTTGAAGTATTAGGATAGTGAGTTTGATAGGTTTTCGTGGCGTATAAGTGTCGGTAGTTAGGGCCTTTTGTGGGGTTGATTTTTGTATATCTTGGACTTGCATGGGGTTTGAGTAGGTGTGGATATACTTTTGGATGTTTAGGTTTCGTTCATATTGAGGAAAGATTTGAGTGCGCGGGAAATTTTTAAAGTTGAAGGATGGTTTGATTTAAGGCGGTAGTTTGGGATGGGATACGGGTGTTTGGGAACTTGTGGTTGTGTATAGGGAGGTTTTTTTTTACTAGTAATAAATATTAATGTGAAAATATCATAATTTTATAACTAATGTATGAAGCATCCATGAAAATTTTAATAATTAAAGTTACGAGTTAATATATGTATAAATATATATGTTATATAAATAGAATTTCTTGAGATCTGAGCGTGTGAATCGCACAAATTTTTTTATAAAGGTTAAAATAAATTTATTTATTTATTGCTTAAGGGAAAATTTAAAATACGTAAATTGAATGTTAAAATTTGTTATGAGGTTTCAATATTAAATGATGAATGTAGTCTTGGAAATATAAAGTTGCGAACTGAAATCTATTTTTTTTACCAAGTTCGTTATTTAATATCGTGTAATGAAGAATATCATGGTGAGTTAAAATGACCGGCATTGTAAATCGAGAAATCACAAGTAAACGATTTTTTTTAAATAAAATCTCTATGAGTTTTGCGTGAGGATTTCAAGAAAGTTAAAAACTATAAGTTTGCGAATTTTCTTGAAAAATCAAAGCGAAACTACCATAAGAAATTTAAAACGAGTTGTATCAGAAGATGCAAGTTTTATTGGTGAAAATTTATAATGAAGCATAATGAAAGTTGTAGTAAAATAGATTTTAGGCAATGAGGATCCTACCATGGGTATTTTGTAATATAATTAAAACGTCATGAAAAGTTTAAATAATTAATATTGTTTAAGGATCCTTCAAAATAAACGGAATAGTTATAAAAATAAAATTTTATACAAATTTTTTTTTTGTTGTACAAGGACTTTAAAAATTTTAAGTTTATATAATAGAATATTTACTTGAAAAGTTGAGGTGAAATTTATCATAAAACTTTCTTAATATGATGAACTCTATAAAATAAGATTTTCGTTTGTAACTCGTCTTAATGAAAATAAATGACATATTAAAAATTATTATGTATCGATCAAACTCTATATATACATATATTTATTTATTTATTTTCCTTTTTATAACGAAGAGATTTTTAATGAACGAAATTGCAATAAAAAAAATTTCTTGTGAAATCAAAATGAGAAAATTGGTGTAAAACTCTACCATATAAAATCGAAATATAAAAGAATTATTAACAATGTAAAATTACCTTTATAAATGAAAACTTGTGAAAAGGATTTATAATAATATAAAGTGAAAAATGGTTTAGATTTTTGAAACGTAATAATAATGTTTTAAGATTTAAAGGTGGAAAAATCGCGCATGAACCACCATGACTTGATATTCCGACACTAAAACTTTTTACAAAACTACCACGTTGGGGTCTAAACATGTGCACGAAATCACCGCGACTTTTCATGTTTTAGACTCAAATAACAATGATAACACAATAAATCGAGATACAACGTCACGCCAAAACACTAGTCCACGAAATCACCGTAGTCCTATTGTTTTAACACCAAAAATTAGGATGGCGAACGGAACGCTCGCATTCGACTACTTAAAGTGGTCATCTCCTATGAGACAATCTTTAAGGAGATTTGAAACAACGGGATCCAAGTTAAGCTCGTGATCCATAAAACACAATAAAACTAATGTTTTTGCGTTTTAAGGTAAGGATACCTTGGAGTACTATGAAAATACATGTATGTGTATATTTATGATTGATAAAATAAATAAGTATATAATAGACAAGTGTATTGAACAATCAAGTAGGGTAAACACGTATAGGCAACACGTATAAGGACCCTAAAGTAAAGACTATACTAGGTCGTTACGTCTAACAACCTATCTTATAGTCTTGTGACTCTGATACCAATTTGTCACACCCCGACCAAAGGCGGAACATGCCGGGGTGCAACGTGATTAGACAAATACACAAGACACTATTTAAAGTGACAATATTCATTTAACTCATTTTATTTCAACAAATCGATAAACAACACTTCTCATCTACACAAACAAACTGAATACAAGTAATAATTATATTGTTCGTTTTGCTAATATTCTAAAGGTCTTGGTAATGTTTTCCGTCAAGCACTCGAGTCAACAAAAGTCAAACCTGTAACATTTCATAAAATAAAGTTTGTCAACACAAAGGTTGGTGAGCAATTCATAACTTTGAGCATATAGGTGTATAGTATGAAAATCCACAAAACTTGTATACAAAACAATAATTAAGAGCTATAAACTGGAATAAATAGTTATCGCTAAACAAGTTAGCGACACCTAGCTATTGGCAATTAGTCTAGGATTTTATGACAGTTGCTAATAAGCTTACATTAGCACCACCTAACTACAAGGGGATGCCGAGTAGTCTAGGATTTATAGTTATCGTTAATAGCATACGTTAACGACACCTTGCCATTGCCAAATGGTATAGGATTTATAGTTTCACCATCCAAAAGCTGTAAACACATAGTCAAATAAGCATACAACACCAAATCGAGCAATTATTTAAGTAAGGTATACAATCACGTTTGTGGGTTTAAGATGCAAGTAATTAAAGCATTTAGTTTGATAAGTATGAAATGTCACCCCAAAACGAAATATGGAAAAAGGGGTATGAAAGTACTCACCTCGATTGATGAATTGAGAAACTAATAAGTGATTGACATAAAAGGAAGCTTGTAAACGAAATGAACGAATCCGACTTGAAAGCTAATTGAAAACGGATAAATAAAACATATTAATGAACTTGAACTTTAGTTGAAACTACATTTGAAACATTGGACGAGACGGTTCGGTTGTTAATCGGGTTACCGGTTAGTTTGTTAATGATTAGGGTCTCGTACATAATTAATAATAAAATATTATTTTATTGGGCTTTGAAATAGCTAAACCAATATTAAAAGAAAAAAGACGGGTTTAAATCAAGAGTTCGGTTTTATGAAAATGAATTTATAATGAAGCTTATAATAATATTATTTATGATGATGATAATAATGATAATGATAATTTTAAAAAGAAATGTTTCATATATATATATATATATATGTAAAATAATGACGGTAAAAATAATAACCGTAATTATTATTAATAATCCTACTAATAATAGTAAAAGAATAAAGATCTTAGTATTAATTAAAATGTTGTTGACAAAAATAATAATAAAAATAAATATTATTGATAGTAACTAATGATACTATACTCGATGTCGGTTTGATTTCAAAACGAGTTCACAAATAAATATAATTATATCATTGTAAATAAATAAATGATAGAAACATGATCTTTAATAAAAATATTAACAACTTTAATATTTATAATAATAATGATAATAACAATAACATTAACCATAATACTAATACTAGTAATAGTAATAATTATAATATAGTATTAATAACTTTAAAAATAAGTCTTTTATATTATATATATATATATATATATATATATATATATATATATATATCTAATGATAATAATAATAGTGATAGTAATATGTAATAGTATTAATATGAATTAAATCTAAAATAATAATATAACATTTATATATATTTATTTTTATATATAAATCCAAGACCGATTTTAAGTGGTTAGTAACCCGGGGTATTCCGTCTAAATAACCAAACCCGATTTGTTTAAGTTTGTCGACAAAACCATTTTTCCCCAAATCAAAACAACACCATAACCCTTACCCGATCAAAGTATATAACCAAATATGTAAAACCGATTAATAACCATTTGAATCCGATAATCGATATACGAAAAACTAATAACACCAAAACCACAAATTAATTTACCTATTAAACGTCCCCGAGTCGTGGCTCTACACCGAGAAGGAACCGAGCCGAACCCGTTGGAGACGAAGAAACAGCAGGTCACCGGAGTCGTTTCCGGCCGAAGAAAACAGAAATAGAGAAGAGAGATCCGAGAGAGATGATATATATATATATATATATATATATATATATATATATATATATATGAGAGACGAGCAGGTGAGGCCACGGCAGGGAGAGTGAGGCGGAGCTGCGATGCCGGGTAGCCTGCGGCCGGTTTTCCGGTCGCCGGAAAATGAAATCGAAGGAGAATGGGGGAGCGGGTGGCTGCAGGGGAGGGTTTGCAGACCAGAGGGAAAGAAAGCTTGTGGTGGTGCGGTGGGAGGTGGTAGCAGATGGTGGCTTTTCGCCGGAATGGAGGTTCGCCGGAAAAACGCTCCGGCCGCCGGAAAATCAAGAGAGAAAGAGGGTGGCGGCTGGAGTTATTGTGTGTGTGATGTTATGTTAGGTTTAGGGTTTTATGTGTTTATATGTGTGTGCATATTTTAACAAAAGTCCCCTCAAGTTTCTGTCATGGTTTAAAACGAGTTTAAAGATTTCCGAAGCTTATAATAACTTTACAAAACTCAGTTTGAACCCTCTAAGTTTTCTTAACCACACTATATTATGATAAACATCGATTTATTTAAGGTCGAGGTCCATCTTAATATTATAAAATAATACTTAAAGGAAGAAACAAAAGTGTCGAGTCGATTTTACAATATAAAAGTTTACAAAACTAATACAACTCGAGACTCAAATTTGACGAATGTCACAACGGTCAGGTATAATACTCAAAGGTATACCATGGCGACAAACAATCTCGTTGACATAGATTTGAGCGAGCTGATCGATCGAAATTTTTTCCCGAATGTGAATGAAATGGGCTGATTTGGTTAATCGATCGAAGATTACCCAAATACTATCATGCTGCCTCTTGGTGGTTGGAAGTTTTGTGACGAAGTCCATCACAATGTTTTCTCACTTCCAGACTGGAATAAAAGGTTGCACGAGCAAACCAGCAAATTTTTATGCTCATAACCATGAAGAAAGAAGATTAATCCACATTTGGTTAGATTGTTTTAGTTTGATCATGTGTTTGTTATCTTCATCTCTCTTGATGTTCATAACCGTGCTCATTATGAGCTAAACTCCATTTACCATCTAATTTCTATGAAAAAGCTTTGTTTCACTTGATGATTATATTAAATATGTGATTTAGTTTGGTAAAGTACATGGTTATTTTGCAATTATCCTTTGATGGAAAATGTTTTATCACTTTAATTCAACAAATCAAGGTGATGATTAACAATCATTCATGATTTACTCGTGTTTTTGAAGACTAGAAATGGTAAAAAGAATACCTTGATAACTTATTCACGATAAAACATGGATCTTTATCTTGTACTTAGAAATGATTAGATATAGGCTATGATCGATTTCTCTAGTTTTGATAATTTTGAAATAACATTGTTAACACGGTTGCTTAGGTTATCATGCTAGTTAAATAAATCATATGTTAATGGAATTTGTAATCATAACCTAGTTATATCAACCAAGGGGAGGTTATGTGACTAAACTTTAATCACTAGAACTTGTTAGAATTGGTATTTGAGAAATCGAAGTCAATCCTAATCTTTTTACTTTACTAAACTACTTGCCTACTTAAATTGACATTCTTGTGGTAGAATGAGATTAAGCAAGGATGAACTTGAAAATATGCATGATACTTTCTTTTATGTTATAGAATATGTTAACTTATATATGATGGGCTATTCTATCATATATTATTAGGGCAAGTTTATCACATGTTTACTTATTAATCATCAAGGAAGAATGGAGGGGATTCTTGATGTTAGATGGTAACCTTCATATAATTGATGTACTCATTTAGAATTTCTCTTCTTGTTACCTATATATTATATATATAAATTATTTTATAAAAAGTTTAAAAATCAACCCCAAAATGATTAAACTCTCCGATTGAAGTAAAACGAAGATTTATTATTAGAAACATTTGTGTCCACTGATTGAAAATTGGTTCTTACCAATACTATTCTACATATACGATAAGTACACTTGCCTATTTTGTGTATATTTAGTCTTAGTAGAAACCACTTTTATAAATTCAAAACACGATCTTATGCGAAAGCTAAATCCCCAATCTTTAATCACATCGCGCGCGCGCACCAATAACTTAAGTAAGGTTTTTTTTAGCCATGATATGTTATTTCATAACATACTATGCATCTTTGTTCTTTTTATATTATATGTGTATCAACTTATGAAATATCACAAATATGTGTGATCTGTACATATACCACTCCAACGTATTCTGCTTAAAACCGAAGTGCTACAAAACTACACACATAACATCTTTATGTGTTTTAAAATGTTATTTTTAGTTTGTTAATCTTAAATTTATAGGATATTTAGTTAAGCAAGGAGTTAATTGTTCATATGCTTCGCGAATTTTACACCGTTTTTTCTCGGTATTTAATCATTACACACTTGATCCAAGTAGTTTATAACTTATTACTTGTAGTTTGTTATAGTAAAGTTTTCATGACATTAATAGTCCTTGCCATGGATGGTGTTTAATTTTTTTCCGCGTGCGAATTAAATACTTATGTCACCCTTCGTATTTTATCCTTATTCTATTATAGTAAGCTAAACAATTAGTTTTAATTTGTTTTCCAGCATATTAATATATTCAATGATTAATATTTTTTGTCACTTAAACCCTTGCTGCCGACATACAATCATCACCTTCCGGTCTTCAATAATCAAACAGGTAACATCGATTCACAGGGTAAAGTTAAAATAAAAAAGACAACATAAATGAGAAGTATGAGAAAGAATCTAATCCATTAATCTTAGATTTGGATGATGGAGATTAATTTGAAAATAAAAATTGATGAAAAAGGCATGAAAGTAATAACTCACTTATAATGACTATCTCTCTTCACATGCAAGGCACATGTCAATTCCTCAATCATTTTAAAATGTCTATAACTTTTTCATACGACGTTTTTTTTTTGAATTTTTTTACCATAATAACGAACGTTTTTTATCTTTAATATGAATATCATATTGTTATATAAAAATAAAAAAAGTTGGTGGGTATTTTTGTATTGTGTTATTTGGTTGTCCATTGTGTTTTTTAATTGGGTTTTTCTATGCATTGTGTTATATATTTTGGTCATTGTGTTTTTCAATTGATACTCATATTAAAGATAAAAATTAAAACAAAGATTACGTCATTGTGTCTTTCGTTTATTACCGTGCCTTTGTGCTCAACATTTGCTTTATGTTGATTTTGTTATATTTATTTACCATTGTGTCTTAGGTTTAAGGTCATTGTGTTATATGTATTTACCATTGTGTCATACGTTTAAGGTCATTGTGTTATATGTATTTACCATTGTGTCTTACGTTTAAGGTCATTGTGTTATATGTATTTACCATTGTGTCTTACGTTTAAGGTCATTGTGTTATATGTATTTACCATTGTGTCTTACGTTTAAGGTCATTGTGTTATATGTATTTACCATTGTGTCTTACGTTTAAGGTCATGGTGTTATATATATTTACCATTGTGTCTTACGTTTCAGGCCATTGTGTTGTTATATTATATGTATTCATTATTGTGTTTTACGTTTCATGCTACTGTGGAATATGCATTTATCATTGTGTTTATGTATTAGATAATTTGTTGGTATTTTTCATTATATATATTATTACACAACGGTATTATTAGTATTTAAAAAAAACACAATGATTAGTTGAAAGACACAATGGCGAAAAAACACAATAATAAACAGAAAGACACAATGACGAAAAAAAACGCAATGGTAAGCAAAAATACACAATGACGTAAATTATTTTTTATTCTTATATAACAAAATTATACTCATATAAAAGGTAAAAAATCGCTTGTTATTATGATGAATTTTATTTTTTTTAAAAATATCATATGAAAAAGTTATAGACGTTTAAAAATGATGGGGAATTAACATGTGACTTGCACGTGGAGAGAGAAAATGTGTAATATTACTTTTATACCATTTTTCCTTTGGTCCATACTTGACACATGTCAATTAATTATGGCTTCTCATGTTTCTCATTTTTATTCCCCTTTGTAAAATAACTTGACCCTTAATTCACATTGGTTTATGTGTACCAAATTTTATATACAAAATTATAAATGTTGACCGAATAGCGAGTAATTAATCGGTGCTTAGATGAGATTTTTACAACTATGGCTGTTATGTAACGAAGAAAGTGCAATCTGCAATGACAAACTTTAAAAAGATGTATTATTATCGGGGGAAAGTTAATTGTGAGAATCAAATAAAGTAATTATTTTGTTACAAAGTGTTGTCACCTGTCCTAGTTTTTAATCACCTACTGAAAGATTAATTAAATGAATGCATATAAATTTTATTTTGTTAACAACAAAAATATATAATTTTGAGCTCATCTGCTGCTTTTAAATTTTAGTAAACATAATAATATTTGCTTATTGTTAGGTGCAGCCATTCTACAATGGGCCGATTTGCGTTTGTGTTAATTACCTTATTGTTATCTTTAATGAAGTTGGATTAATGTTAATCTGTTATTGCTCATTTAGTTCTCTTTTCTTATGCCTTTCATAGTTAGCTGTATGGATTTTCTCGACGACATATTTGACCGAAGGCTTTCAAGAAGGCTATGAAGCCGGTTTGGCCTCTGGAAAAGACGACGGACGTGACGTTGGATTAAAAACCAGTGAGGAGTTAGGATTTTACACAGGCTGCGTTGATGTTTGGAACTCTGTGATTCGAGTTGAGCCAACTTGTTTCTCAACTCGAGTTGAAAAGAACATCATATTCTTGTTGCTGCTGAAAATGACACTGCAGCTGGCCCGTTTGTCCATCAAACTACTGTTGCTAATCAGACTTGTTGGTCGAACTTGCTGGTGAACTGATTAGTATTGCTTGATGTTTTATATGTTGAAACTATGTTCTGCAGTTTGCAACTACCCATAGCTCATTAATCATTATCATTTGATATGTATTGAATTTATAATTATTGATAATAATCGTTATAAGCGTAAGTGGATGGTTCACAAAACTAGATTCAAAACTGTTAAAATTTAAAATACAGTTCATGTATAATAAGTAAATTTCAATATTTTTTGAGAATCCCTGGTCCGGATTTTGATTATCGGCGCTTATGTAATCTAGCCGTACCAATCGAATGCGATTTAGCGATTCATGGGCTATTTAAAATTGGTGGAGAAAATGACTTAATTGCCCATCACGTGGAGGGGCACATGGCCCTTATTTAATTGAAAATTGTAACTGGGTTTGGACGAGGGATCAAAACCGTTATAGAATTTATGCCGCATACCCTAGTTCGTACTTTTATTTTGGATTAAAATGGTTAAAAGGATAAATCACAAGGACTAAAACCATACTTTGCTCTTATACTTTTCTGTAAAAGATAAGTTTTTCAAGAATCTTTCAAATTGTGGTAATGAGTTTTATTTATTTACTTTTATTTTTATTTATTATTTATAAAGTTAGGTGTCAATTTTATACATCTGCTTTGCTTAATTACGTAGATTTAGTATCGTTTTTGAAGCAATTGCAACTGAATATTTCATGATAAACAAAATAAAACCATAAACCCAAAATACTAAAAAGTGGCCAAACTTTAATATTGAATCATTTATGCCATCGTATAAAAACCGTTTCTTTAATAATAACAAGTTTGTTGGAGGATATTAACGTGTTAAGTTTCCTTTGGGTAAAGAATAGATTGCGGAGACTTGGGTGTAGTTGGGAAGATTGGCGTCAGTTACGGTTGTAGCGAGTGACTGTGTTTGACATGTTTTGGGGGTTATGTCATTTTTGGAGTGACACTGTGTTGGTTTTTTCTTTTTGTTGGTGGTATTTGTTTTTTGTTGGTGTATTGGTGGGTCTAGCTTCTCGCTAGCATTTATTTCTAATAAAAGTCATTTTGTTAGTCGTTCAAAATAAAATAAAATAATAATAATAACAATAATATTGAAAAAGTCCAAAGTATTTCAAGACTTGGTGGGAGTTCATGAATTTTTGTTGTTGTCAAGAGTCAAGGTCAAAGTGTTTCAAGCGATTTGTCTTATTGCAACTTGGTGCTTGTGTAAAAAAAAGAATGCTCTTGTTCACGAGGGGGTGACGATAACCATCTTTGGTCTAGTTGAGGATATAAAGAATATTGGTTTTCTTTGGACTACAAATAGGGGGGAAGATGAGAGACCTCACTTGAGAAACTTAATGTCGCTTTAATACGTAATTGTTTGTTTCGTCTGGTAGTTGAGGTTCTTTTTCGATTAATCACTTGTTTTCTGGTTGTATTGTCGCGACGGTGGTTTAGAACAAAATTAGCACATGGTGTAATATTCCTCTTAATTTTGCTTCTTTGATTCACAATATATTTGATATTCATAACCGGGTTCCGGATATTGGACGCAAAAGAAAAATGGCGCGCTCGATTATAATGGTGGCTTGTTAGCGTATCTAGAAAGCTCTAAATAAACTGATTTTTTAGAACAAGCCCATCATTGATCGATAAGATTCTCAATGAAAATAAGTGATATGATCATAAATATAATTTAAGTTTAATATATTAATTATGTTTATCTTTCATTTAGTTTCCTTATTGTATTATAATTAGGTTTTCTTATTGTTTATCTTTTCCAATTATTATGTTTTTGGTTTTTCTATATATTGTAATCTTGTTTGAGAAAAAGAAATAGAAAGAATTATTATTTTGGGTCTCTTTTCTCTTCTTCTCTTGTGTTATTGGGAGATGACGGCTGTCTCGAATAAACCGTAACATTAAGGTTCTAAGTTTTATGTGGATTAAAAATAGGTTAAAGAATTTGAATGTAGATTGAAATAGATGGAAGTGTATGTCTTTATAGCTTGTTTGTGTTGTAGCCGGCTCCTACCGGCTTCTCAATAAGATGGGTTTTTGGTTCTGTTTACTCATAGCATCTTGCTAGGATATTATAATCTATTTTGTTAGTCGTATAAAAGAAAAAACAGATAACAGGTAATATAATATTTTAGTGGCCAAACTTTAATATCAAATCATTTATCTATGCCACCGTATAGAAACCGTTTGATTAATAATATTGAAAAAGGCCACGCAAAATGCCAGGTCACCACGCGTAAACACTTCTTCTTCTTCCTCCTCACAAGTCACAATAACTCAATTCCAGATTCATCAATTCAATTTCATTCAATCATCAAACCCTAACCCTAACCATGCACACCCAAATCCCACTTCTTCTTCTCCTCTCCATCACCGCCGCCGCCGCCGTCTTCTCTCCGGCTGACCACCACCTCATCGCCTGCGGCACCGCCGTGCCCTCAATCGTTGAATTTGACCACCGAACCTTCACGGGCGACGGCTCATAACCAACTCTTAAATCGACCAAATCATTAGCCTTAAACAACACAAACCCAGATCCCAATTTACCCCCGATTTACCACACAGCAAGGGTTTTCACCGACCCATCTTCATTTTACAAGTTCAAGATTCTACAACCAGGCTTTCACTTGCTTCGTATTCACTTCCACAAATTCGATTTTAATTACATTGGATCCACGTGCCATGACCAGTTTCATGTGTCGGCTAACGGGTATGTGCTGTTATACAATTTCTCTCTTCCTAAAGGAACCCACCCTGTAGTTATTATTAAGGATTTCATGATCTGGGTTGATCAAAACGAGCTCGAAATTCGGTTTATTCTGGCCGATAAGACCACTTTCACCTTCGTTAACGCCATCGAGCTCATTTCGGCCCCGAAAGATTTGGTTTCGGATGAGTATGTGGGATATGGGTTTGAGAGTGTTTACAGGGTTAGTGTTGGCGGTGTTAAAGTGACTCCTTTTAATGATTCCTTATGGAGAAATTGGGTTTCGGATGACGAGTTTTCTGAAGCTGACTGACGGGTCGAGTAGTTACAAGAACCTTCATTTTGGCGGTCAGATTAATTACCGGGTGGGTGGCGTGTGCCGTGAGGTGGGGCCGGATAATATGTACAACAGTGCGAGATATATTATCGGTTTGAATGGTACGATCCCGAAACTGAATATGACTTGGGTTTTTCCGGTGAAAAGCGGGGGGTTTAGTTATCTTGTAAGGTTGCATTTCTGTGATATTGCGAGTATTTCGATTGGGATGATTTTTTTTAATGTTTATATAAATGGGAATTTGGTTTATGAGAATTTGGATCTCTCGAGTGCCACGAACTATATGCTGGCTTCACCGTTTTATGCTGATTTTGTGGTGGATTCTGATAAGTTTTCTGATGTTATAAGTGAAGAAGCGTGTATCGACTTACTTGTATACGATCAACGTTCCTCGGGTACGAGTGTGCTATATCACCGATGGTTTTCCGAGATACGAGTTCTTCGACCTACAAAACGAACAGCACCGTGAGCTTACCCCTCAGAAAGGGACAGAGGGGTCCTCTTTGGGGTAACCCTCCGGTGTGAGAATCAGGTATTGTAGGAGAAGATAATCAAGATGTGAAAATGAGTAAAGGACTTAGAGTATATTTTCTTGCCTGCCTCCAACTGTGGAGGTGGTGTGGTATTTATAGTATTAGGGTTTCCAATGATTGGGCTCAGACCCAACTAGGGCCTTTTTGGCCTCCTCCTATTGCTTCGCGCCACGTGTACTTAGGACACCTGGTGCTTTTTCATTGATTATTCTCTGACCAAGGTATTTCACCTGACCCATGTGCCATCACGTGGTGGCACATGGGCTTTGCTGAGTTGTCCACCCTTCATTGGCAGCTGTCAACATCAGCACATTCTTTATTCCTTAAAAGATACCTTCTGGAAGGTTGCCTGATGAGTACAATCATGGTTGTCCTTATCCTGATTTGGATTAGACTATTGTCTCATTTGTTGTGTGTCGCTTACGCGCAGCCTTTATGCGCCTATTCCGGGGATGCGCAAGGTCTTCTCTTTATTCTCACAGATGTTTCATGCGCTTGCGCGTATGTGATATGCGCCACGCGCAGATGTTTCATGCGCTTGCGCATAGGTTTTGGCTTTGTGTCTTCATGACATCCTGATTTCAAGCCTCTTGTCTATATCTTGTGGGTTGACCCGCCCCGCTCGATATTAAGGCGGGTGCATACTCCTTCAATAAGGGCTGATATCGGTCCTTCGAAATCGGGCATGCCGCATGCGGTTGATGGGATATTAAACGGGGTGGAGATATGGAAGATGAATAATACGATGAGTAGTCTTGATGGTGAAGTGTGTGTTGGCCAGTTGAAGTTTAAAAATCAGTCGAGTGGTCAGATGAGCCGGTTACTATCGTTGACGGCTGCAGTATGTTTACTGGCTATTGCGTTCCTGGTTATGAGAAGAAAGACTGAGGCCAAAGCTTTAGTTGGATGGTCACGAGTACCAACTGATGTGTCTGAAATTGATCTTAAGTCTAGTTACCCGAAGTCTACTGTGGTTAACGTTTAGTTTCAAAAGTTGATTCAAATGCACGAAGATGTAAGTTGAAGTACGGACACTCAAGTTTGGATATAGCTAGCTACACACCGTAAGTTTATAAAGTTCTTGAACAAATGTTTTGATTTTCCGAACTATCATACTTGGCTTTTGATCACAAACGTACACAATCGTTCTCGAGAAAATAACTAAATAATATATATCCTGTAGTTTGCAAGATGAATGTTGTTGGACAAACATGTGACTATTTGTCTAATGTTATTATTGTGTTTTCTCAAGAACGATGGTTATTTGTGACAAGTCCAATGATGATACTCGAACGTCAAATGCTTGTTTTGGGATATGTTTTTCGGCCCAATTGGATGCATATATAAGTTGTTCTTGTTTTGTTAGATTTTTGAACCTAATATGTTGTTATTGTGGTACTTTATTTATGTATTGTAAGTAATATTCTGTCTCATTTCTATTATTGCCGAACTATACCAATTTTAGTACATTTTTATGTTTATAGTCATAGGTAACTTGAGTATCAACCTTTATAACATCCTGTTACAGCAAGCTTTTTACCAGCAGGCCACACCGTCAGGATAATGGTTTTTAAGAAATGTGTTCACACTCGGTATAATTCAACATCTCTTCAAGTATGTGTAGGAACTGATCTATGGCTTGGTTTTAAATTGCATAATCTATATCTATACTATATATAAAACATAAATCAGAGACCTCTTAAATTTTAAGCGGTAGTAAACTCATTGCTTTATATAAAATACATAATGCATCAAAAATTTATAAATTTAGGGTAATTAAGTCTTTACTCAAATATATTACGTGACTTTCATTCTTTCAAAATATACTTACAACTTTGATCACTCAACTTCATTACTTTTTTTGTAAAGTTTAATAATAATTACACATATGTTACCTAATTCAAAAACATTTTACCCCACGATTTTTAACGGCCATAACTTTTTCAGATGTTAATATTTTTTCAAAAAAAAATTATATCATAAAAACGAGTATTTTATTCTCTTTAATTTGAGTATAATATTGCTATAGTTTTTAGTTTTAAAAATTTAGCATGTTACGTGCATACCATTTAGAATCGGGTAATAGGTCGAGTCGGGCGAGTTCGGGTCATTTGTAAAAATACAACAGGGTCGGAATGAGTCGATACAAAAAAATGGTTATGGTTCGGGTTCGAGTAGAAATGGGCCATGTTAGAACGTTGTCGAGTCGGAACAGGGTTGGGGCCAAAACGGGTTAGTTTAAAAAAATCATTTATTTTAAATTATATATATATATATGGGAATGTTATTTTGAGAACTATTGTGAGTTTTAAGAACTTTAAGAACTCAATTTTGAACCACACATTTAATTAAATGATATGAAATATGTGGATGAGATTAAATTTGATTAAAAAATGAAGCAGGAGAGAGAATAAGTATTTTTGATAATTACACAACTTTAAACGTTAGTTACACATGTGTAAAAAGTCGATTCGGTGTGTAAAAAAATACAGTAATTTTTTGTACATCACTTACACTTACGTATTACACATGTGTAAAAAAATTTCGAAAAAAAAATTTGTTAAGTTGAGTTCTTAAAATTCAAAGTGGTTCTCAAAGGAAATCAATTATATATATATATATATATATATATATATATCAAATTACCGTATATTAGTTAGGCATGTTTTAAAGTCGGTAACGTGCATTCCTGTCTGGTTACGCGCGCTCAATCTTTGATTACACGCAACTGGCTTTGCACGAGTTGCACGTCCAATTTTAGGCTGCGTGTGCACTGTCATCAGGTGACGTATGTACTGACACGAACTATGTGTTCAGTTGAGTTGCGTGCGCGCACCGCTGTATTGCGCGGGTACCCTGCTAGTGTGCTCTGATGCGTTTAGTCAAAAAATTCTGATGTTTAATGCATTATGCGAGCGCATCACGTATGCGAAGCGCTCTCATTTTAAAAAAATGCTAGAAATATGAAGCATGCTTTATATATGCATATTATGTTAATCGCCTAATAATACATGACCCGTTTTCTTATTATAACTCATGACCCGTAAGACTTTATAAATCTTCGAAAAATGAATTATTGTGTGATACATGTTTCGAACTCAAAACTTCATGTTTCAAACAAAGGTGCTTACCAACTCCACTAAAGTGGTAATTTATTAGATTTTTTTACTTAACGTATATAATTTTAATTCTCTTTCAGTATAAAACCTAAATTATATTTAATTGTAACAATTTTATAATTTATAATATCACATGATCTTCTCGTATATCTCTAACACAACCATTTAAGATTATTCATCATTTCTCATTTTATTTTAAAATATAATATATTTTTATTTAATGTATTTTACAACAAAACTTTAGTCTTTGTAAATTTAGCTTGTTATAAATATCATTTTTATACATTTAATATAACAATATCAGTATGAATGTTTTTTTAAATAAAAAAACACCAACGTTTGGTTTTCAACATAAAATTATAGTGCATAATATATCAAAAACCTATTAAAAAAGTCATAAATAAAATTATTATATGAAATAACTGAATTTAACTATTACATATAATAAATTTTGTTTATTATATTTTTTATCTGTTTAGAACACGGGCTCTAACCTACTTATGCTAATACATTAACTGTGACTTGAGTAATAAATATTCAAAAGTAATATCTTATAAAACCATTACTAACTACTTAGTACAAAAAATAAAAAAAATACAAATTATGAAAAATTAAATGTTAAATAAAACTAATATAAAGCACGAACTCCTATTATTAATAATATTAGGATGCTCCACTATTAGTGGAGCAGTTAATTAAATGTAAAAGAAAATTCCCATGTATTAGGGAGGCATTTAGATCATACTAAAACAAAGATACGAACTTCAAACATAAAGTATGACAATCGGAATTGAAGAACTCGCATGAAAATGATGTAGACCTGTCTAATCAGGTTTGAGAATAACTGAAATGGGTTATTCACATTAGTTTCTACTAACCTAATTCCCAGGTAAGACCTATTATCTTAGTAACGATCACGTCAAAACTCAAAATTAAGAAAAAAACCCTGATTCTCTAAACCGCATCTTGCGGAATTCTGTGCAATATTAACGCGTCATGTAATCCCAACGCATCGCGGCATGTGAGGCGACTTTTCCATTGCAACTCCGCATAATCGCAATATGCGCGCAAGATGCTCGCAATTTAAATCCTTATGGACTAATTATCCTCAACTTGTTTAACAAACACAGAAGAATCCCGTGCGAGGGTCTTCTAGATACTTTTGGCTCCATTTTTTTATTTCTTTTTTTTTCTTGAGGCTTTTTCAGATTTACAGGCTAAAGCGCTTTGTTTGTTTTGGTAAAAACAGAGTTAGCATGCTGCACTAATACTCGTAGTGACAGTCTCATGCCTGTTATAAAATTGTCTCATACATGGGCCGATGCTATATTATCATGTCGGACAATTTTGACCGACTAGCCTAAAAATGGGTTTTGTTATTGGGTCAATTCTACAAATTTTGGATTGATATAGGTAGCTATATCTCATATACGGGTTAAGTGGGTTGACATAGATAACACTTTCCAGCCAAACAGGCCAGTAAGGGTTGGTGTTATTTTTCAAACGGTTTAGAATGAGTAGTTGTGCTCTTATACGTCTTGTGACCATGTAACACTAACCATCTCAATTTAGTCGACACCAACATCGAAATGGCTACTTTGGTCAAGTTCACCCTGATTGGATTCTTCTTTGAGGCAAGTAAAAATATGAACCTAAGTGGAAGTATGTAAGGCCGCGTTATTGGTGCCTTACTTTGGACGTTGAATTACTCATAAACACAGTTCTAAATATCAGAGTTAACTAACACTTTCGCGGGATATAAAAACTTCAACCAAAATATATTACATAACTTTTAAATCTTGTCTTATCAAACATTCAGTCATTTAAACATAAAATATAGTCTTTAAAACATCATAACGTTTCCTTGAGATGCCAGTATCTTCAATTCCATGCCATGTGTCCTCATCAAGCGATCAGCCTCATCATACTCACCTGCGTGCATACTAAAAGTCAGCTACGTTAAGTAAGTTCTAGTTAATCAAATAACTTACTTTACGTACACATATACGTGCCCGAAGGTACGCATCACATACTTAACCTGTTCATCATTCTTCCATATACATTCATAACTAACCTTACGTTATAAAGAGCATTTCGCCCTACATACCTCTGATATTATTAGGGTCCGGCACCTTCCATCCTCAGATATTATTAGGGTCTGGTCTCCCTTCATCCTCGGATATTATTAGGGTCCGGTTTCCCTTCATCCTCGGATATTATTAGGGTCCGGTACCCTCCATTCTCGGATATTATTAGGGTCCGGTCTCCCTTTCTTCCATACCATCATGCCATCCTTTCTATATTTATAATTCTAAGTTTCATACGTACATACATCATTCATTCATCATATCCATCAATAATATCATCAAACCATCACTTGGCAGTACATGCAATATCCGAAGATCATTCACGTACCGACAAACATTCATTCATATATAATTATATAAGGCATACACTTACAACTTAAGGTAAGTGTATTAACTAATCACATCGAGTATGCACACAGCCCCAAAAACATAACAAAGAATGGGGCTAGAAACTCACCTAGGTTCTGTTACGTTCTCCGTTAATCGTTATTCCTCTCTTTAACTGTGCTCGGCTAACTGTACATTAATTACATGTATCAATACTTGTCCTAATCACATTATTCAGGTTTCCCCAGAAATGGTTAAGTCTGATCTATGCTAATAGCATTGTATTTGAATACCTTGTATTCGAATGATATTAGAATACATTTGTATTTTAATGATCACGTTGTAAGCTAATGATCACATTGTAAGCTAATGACCACATTGTAAACTAATGACCACATTGTAAGCTAATGGCCACATTGTAAGCGAGTCATTGTAAGCGACTGGTTTCATTGTAAGCGACTAGTTTCATTGTAACCGGCTGGTTTAATTGTATGCGAGTAAAAGCTTGTAAGGGAGTCTAGGGTTTATATTCGAATGAGCTGGGTAACTTGGTCACGGGTTGGTTCTTTAAAATCAATATCTTTACTCGTTTTTAACCCTAACCTCTTATTATGCCGTTTTTGGCCAAATTTCGACCCGAGTGATCATAAAGCTTGGATTTTTATGGCTAAGGATGTTCAAAACTAGTTCTAGGTTTCTTTTTGGAGCCGTTCATAACCGTATGCTCATAAAGTCCATTTTATTCGTCAAGTTTGCAACTTTATGACTTATCTAGACCCGATCTACTCTAGGGTTTAATTTCGTTGCTAACCGTTCATAAAAACATAAACTTTAAAGATCAAGAACATACCTTTACTCGTTTTTAGGTTATGGTTTAGCTTGGTGAAGAACTTCATTCTTGTATCTTGCTTGTAGGGTTAAGATTTATCAAGATTTAGGCTAGGTTCGATCTTGGATCTTCTTCTTCTTCTCACGGCCCTAATGAAGGTTTATGTGTGTGTGTGTATGTTTTGAGTGTGTAGAGAATAAGATAGATAAGAATGAAGTATTTAGGGTTTTAGGGAGGTTTAAGGGATATTTATACCCTCTTAAGCCCATAGACCTAAGGCCCATCCCATCCCTTATTCCATCTTTCCCCCACCCAAGTCCATACTCATTATTATTATATTTAATCTTAATTAATTATTAACACACGTTCCCGAAACATACTTTCCTTTATTTATTATTATAAAATTTTAGGATGTTACAAGTCTTCCCACCTTAAAGAGGTTTCCTCCCCGAAACCTAGCTATTGCTTACACAAATTAGGGTAAAATTTGCGCATCTCATCCTCAGCTTCCCAAGTAGCGTCTGATCCTTTGCGATGCTTCCATATCACTTTCACTAAGGGTATAACCTTGTGACGAAGTTGCTTTTCCTTGCGATCAACAATCTCTATAGGTTGCTCAATGTAGTTCAGCTGTTCATCAACCTCAATATCCACCAATGGCACATGAGACGCGTCATCAGCTAGACATTTTCTCAGATGAGAAACATGGAAGGTTGAATGAATTCCTTCTAACTCATCGGGCAAATCTTGCTTGTAAGCCACTTCACCCACACGATCCATAATCTTAAACGGTCCAATGTACCTCGGACTCAACTTTCCTCTTTTCCTAAAACGAATAATTTCTTTCCAAGGCGAGACCTTGAGCATCACATTGTCACCAACATTAAACTCAATTGGTCGTCGCCGCTTATCAGCATACGACTTCTGACGGTCTTGAGCAGCTTTCATTATTGCCTTGATTTGGTCGAACTTTGAAGAGGTTTCTTTAACAACTTCCCATATCTTTCTGACCGGTCTCCCCCCAACATACCGGGGTTCTACATCGTCTACCGTAGAGCATCTCAAACGGTGGCATACCAATATTTGAATGGTAGCTGTTGTTATAGGAGAACTCTGCCGGATGCAGATGATCATCACAACTTCCTCCAAAGTCTAAAACACATGCACGTAGCATATCCTCAAGGGTTTGGATCGTCCTTCCAGACTGTCCATATGTTTGAGGATGATACACCGTACTGATGTTCAATCTTGTTCCCATAGCTTCATGGGACTTCTTCCAGAATCTCGAAGTAAACCGAGTATCCCTATCAGACACGATCGATAACGGTACTCCATGCTTAGATACGACCTCTTTGATAAACAAACTTGCTAACGTTTCTGACAAGATAGCCTCTCGTATAGGCAGAAAGTGAGCACTTTTGTTTAAACGGTCCACAATCACCCAGATAGTAGCATGGTTTCTAGCTAAACATGGTAGCTTAGTTATGAAATCCGCGATGATGCGTTCCCATCTCCATTCTAGTGTTTCTAATGACTGCACTTTCCCATAAGGCTTCTGATGCTCTTCCTTGACTTGCAAGAACGTTAAGCACTTACTGACATATTCCACTACGTTATTCTTCATACTCGGCCACCAGTAGTGTCTCTTAATATCTTGATACATCACGGTGGATCACGGATGAATCAGGTATCTCGACTTGTGAGCTTCTTCTAATATTCGGTCTCTAAGACCTCCATGGCGAGGAAGCCACATGCGGTCAAATCTAATCTTTACACCATGAGTGTTGTCGATCAGCTCACCTTGCTGTCCAAAGATTCTCTCTTTCTTCATTAGCCTTTCATCTATGAGCACCTCCAATTGCACCCGAATAGTATTAATATCACAATCGTAGTCCTTTATCAGCTCTAACCATCTCCTCTGCCTCATGTTCAACTCCTTCTGCTCGAAGAAGCACTTTAAACTCTTATGATTTCATTCTTCATAACCATAATTGCTGCTGGAGCATTCGCCATTACGAGAAACTCGTAGTATCCATATTGATTCTAAAATGATGTCTTAGGGATGTCTGCCTCCTTCACTTTCAACTAATGATCACCATATTTGAGATATATTCGGGAGAACCAACTAGCACCTTGCAACTTTGTCTTTCTCCTTCACGAACAACACTGGTACACCTTGCGGGGAAGCACTTAGCATTAAAACACCTTTGTAGAGGAGTTCTTGCTGTTGGGACATTAACCCTTTCATCTTGGACGGCGCTCGGCGGTATTGTGCCTTTGCGATGGGTTGTACTCCTGGTATTAACTTGATCTGGAGTTCTTCTCCTCGTTCCGGTGGCAACCTTAGAAGGTTCTCTGGGAACACTTCTTGATAGTCACACACTACAGGAACATCTTTTACTTCTTTTGTCTCGGCCGTAGCTTTGACAACATACGCCAGGTAGGCACTGCACCCTCGTCTTATCAAACCTTCAGCTTTTATCATTGGAATGACTTTAAGACCTTAACTTTCCTTAATACCATAAATCGTCACCGTACTGCCATCTAAAGACTTAAACCTTATCAACTTGCTCTTACATGCTATATGAGCCTTACCTCAACAACAAATCCATTCCCAAACGTCATCGAACTCTCTTAAGGTCGACATAAAGAGTAGCAAGGAACTCACGTCCCTCTAGTTCTACCTTACAATTCTTAACCATTCTCATACGTTAACGAAAGTATCGCTAGTGGTCTCTTCCATAAAGTCTCAGGTTCACAACTATATTCTTCTTAGCGTCTTCTTTCATATTCGCTACACTATGTAGCCTCATGCCTTCATGCATGTTCACTTAGGATATCTTGACAATCACCCATCCTTCTCGATCATCTCCGCTTCCTCATCGTTCGCTTCGTTACCCCCGATCCCAGCAAGTTCCCTTTTGGAGTTAACTATTGCAGGCATACTACATGTCTTGACTCATTCAAGTCGGCTTATCTCCATTTCTTTCATGTTGCTTCCACTTGGATTCCCTAATTTGGGCTACCTTTGTTGCTTTAGCGAACATTGTTGGCATTGTATTTCGAAACAATTGAGCAAATCCCTTAGTGTACATGACTATAGGCTCCAAGCGTGATCCTTCTTCATTACTTCCTAAAGTCGAAGTCCCACTGCTTTCGTATATCGTCTTGTCACACCTTCTTCAACAGGTGTCTGGTTGGCACATGTCTTACCACAGCGTCCAGTACGACCTCCTCGCGCTCGTCCCTTTGTATCAGTCATCTATCTTTTCTCTAAGAAAACCCAAACGTTATCACTCTAAGAATTATTTAGCACATGATTCGTAAGGTAAGTAGTTAATGACAGTGGCCAAGTGTAATTAATTCTTTACATTACTCCTCAGGTTCTACATACTTCCCTTTATGATTTCACTTGTGCTAGTTCATACTTCTCACACAATCATGTAAACATACATATAACCTACATTCCTATCCCTAGCAATTAAGCTAGCATACACTCATTCCTTTCCTAACAATTAAGCTAGCATACAAACATTCTTTCTATAGAAATTAAGCTAACTTCCTTACACATTCTTATATTATACATGAAATTAATCATGTATTTTACCTTTATCGAGCTTGCTTGAGTGACACACGGCTTTCTTGAACTGGCATCTTCTTCCTTTTCTTACTTTAATTCCATTCTCTGTTCGAGTCTAAGCATGCATGATGCTTAAATCTCTCGAACTTTGATCTGATACCAACTTGTAAGGCCCCATTATCGGTGCCCTACTTTGGACATTGGATTTACTCATAAACACAGTTCTAAATGTCAGAGTTAATTAAAACTTTCGCGGAATATAAAAATTTCAACCAAAATATATTACATAACTTTCAAATCTTGTCTTATCAAACATTCACAGTCATTTAAACATAAAACACAGTCTTTAAAACATCATAACGTTTCCTTAAGATGCCGGTAACTTCAATTCCATGTCATGTGTCCTCATCAAGCAAGCTGCCTCATCCTACCCACCTGCGTCCATACTAAAAATCAGCTACGCTAAGTGAGTTCTAGTTAATCAAATAACTTACTTTACGTACACATATACGTTCCCAAAGGTACGCATCACATACTTAACCTGTTCATCATTCTTCCATATACATTCATAACTAACCTCACGTTATAAAGAGCATTTCGCCCAACATACCTCAGATATTATTAGGGTCTGGTACCCTCCATCCTCGGATATTATTAGGGTCCGGTCTCCCTTCATCCTCGGATATTATTAGGGTCCGGTACCCTCCATCCTCAGATATTATTAGTGTCCGGTCTCCCTTTCTTCTATACCATCATGCTATCCTTTCTATATATATAATTCTAAGTTTCATACGTACATACATCATTCATTCATCATATCCATCAATCATATCATCAAACCATCACCTGGCAGTACATGAAATATCCGAAGATCATTCACGCACCGACAAGCATTCATTCATATATAATTCGTATAAGGCATACACTTACCACTTAAGGTAAGTGTATTAACTAATCACATCGAGTATGCACACAGCCCCGAAAACATAACAAAGAATAGGGCTAGAAAATCAGCTAAGTTATGTTCCGTTCTCCGTTAATCGTTATTCCTCTCTTTAACTGTGCTCGGCTAACTGTACATTAATTACATGTATCAATACTTGTCCTAATCACATTATTCAGGTTTCACCAGAAATGGTTAAGTCTGATATATTCTAATAGCATTGTATTTGAATACCTTGTATTTGAATGGTATTAGAATACATTTGTATTCTAATGATCACATTGTAAGCTAATGATTACATTGTAAGCTAATGACCACATTGTAAGCTAATGATCACTTTTTAAGCTAGTGACCACATTGTAAGCAAGTCATTGTAAGCGAATGGTTTCATTGTAAGCGAGTTCATTGTAAGCGACTGGTACAATTGTAAGCGAGTATAAGCTTGTAAGCGAGTCAGGGGTTTGTATTCGAATGAGCTGGGTAACATGGTCACGGGTTGGTTCTTTAAAATCAATATCTTTACTCGTTTTAACCCTAACCTCTTATTATGGCTCGATATTGATCCATAAATATTGATACATAAATGTTTTCCTTAACCGTTTTCGGCCAAATCTCGATCCAGGTGACCATAAAGCTTGGATCTTTATGGCTAAGGATGTTCAAAACTAGTTCTAGGCTTTCATTTAGGAGCCGTTCATAACCGTAAGCTCATTAAGTCCATTCTATTCGTCAAGTTTGCAACTTTATGACTTATCTAGACCCGATCTACTCTAGGGTTTAATTTCGTGGCTAATCGTTCATAAAAACATAAACTTTAAAGATCAAGAACATACCTTTACTCGTTTTTAGGTTATGGTTTAGCTTGGTGATGAACTTAAATCTTGTATCTAGCTTGTAGGGTTAAGATTTATCAAGATTTAGGATAGGTTCGATCTTGGATCTTCTTCTTCTTCTCACGGTCGTAATGAAGGTTTATGTGTGTGTGTGTTTTGAGTGTGTAGAGAATAAGATGGATAAGAATGAAGGATTTAGGGTTTTAGGGAGGTTTAAGGGATATTTATACCCTCTTAAGCCCATGGACCTAAGGCCCATCCCATCCCTTATTCCATCTTTCCCTCATCCAAGTCTATACTCCTTATTATTATATTTAATCTTAATTAATTATTAACACACGTTCCACAAACATATAAACTTTCCTATATTTATTATTATAAAATTTTAGAATGTTACAAAGTATTGGTGATATATCTCTCAACGAAAGAAAATAGCATCATTTTGCACATCATAGGATACATAAATTGGAGCCAACGTTAGAAGCATCCAAATCAAAATGAAAGTGCTTCCACCTCTATCAAAGAATGGGTGATAAAGTGGATTACCTTGTCTAAACACATGTTCCATCTTGATACATCTTAAGTAGCGTTGGTGATTTAGTGCCATCAAACAATTTAGGTAATTGGATGTAGTTAATACCAACGAGGAAATGCGAATAAACATTGATACGAGTTAGAAAATATACGTAACATACTAATTTTGATAATAATAAATAAAAGAATTTTGTTTACTTATTTATGTGTCATTATTAGATTAGGCTAAAGAATAATAATAATAATAATAATAATAATAATAATAATAATAATAATAAAGTTTGGGCTTGAAAAAATAAAATATGGAATAAGGGATGGTGATTAGCCTTAGATCCATGAGTTTAGGGATATTTAAACACCCTTAAATCTCTCTAAAACACTCAACCTTCATTTCCCCATCTTGCCTCCACACACTCAAAAACACACACAAACACTCTCCTTCTAACCCGGATACAAATTTGAGCAATAAAGAGGTCGGTTTGCAGCCGGTTTCCATAGACAAACAAGAACCGTAGCCAGATTCGAGTGTTGAAACAGATCCGAGTCCAGATATGCATCTAGGCTTGCACCCAAATTCGAAAAAGGTATGATTTTTTGTTGAAAGGTCAACTATCTAAGGTCGGATTGATATGAAACTTGTTAGGATAGTGAATCGGACCTTAGAGTGTAGGAAAAACGTAAACTTGATCATAAACAAGTTGTTTGGAATGAATCGGAACAAACGGGTAGCGTTCAGTTTGCGTAAAAATGAGTAGATAGGGTTGTTAAGGCTGCAACTAGTTAGAAAGGGTAAAACGGACCTAGGAGAGATAAAAGAAAACGATTATAGCTGAAAGGCAAAATCAGTTTTTGAATTGCATTCGTAAAAGTCGATTCGATTGGTTCAAAATTCGATTTTGTTTGTTTGTAAAATTCGACATGATTCGTTTGAATATTCGATTCGATTTGTTTGTAAAACTCGAATCGATTCGTTTGAATATTCGATTCGATTCATTTGTAAAACTCGACTAGATTTGATTCATTTGTAAAACTTGATTCGAATCGTTTGTAAAACTCGGCTCGATTCGTTTGTGTATTATTCGTTAATTTTCAAACCTGAAAATCCAACCCGTTTGAAATTTTCGGATTTGTTATATATATATATATATATATATATATAGGATGAGGTTATTATAAAAAGTGAGATGTGTCTAAAAAGTGTAGGAATAGATTATGCCAATCCTTTAATGGCTAAGATTAATTGTGGGTTACAAAGATGGTGTGTTGTATTTTTAGAGTAGTTTTTTTTCTCAAAAAGGGTATTATGGTACTTCTCATAATAAAGTTAATAAAGATGCAATGTATCAAGCCATTAATTCCCGTCCTTTTTTAGCACACCATTAAAAGGTGTAAGAGAAAAAATCCAGCCAAGGGCAACCAGTCTTGTTTTGTTCTTCATTACAATGCCTCTTTCATCCCTCTTGTTTCTGAAAACCCATTTAGGGCCTGTTGCATACTTTCCTCTTGGCTTATCTACAAGTTCCCAGACTTTCAAGTTTCTGAAGTGAGCCAATTCTTCCTACATAGCTTCTACCCTAACAGTTGTCCTTTAAAGCTTGAACTATATTCTTAAGTTCTATTTGGGATAGAAAACAGGAATATAGACATATGTTTGCAGTTTCAGAAGCACTTCTGGTCACTCTCTCATGTAGGTCAGTAATTATGTTTTCAATGGGATAATTCCTTTGTACAGATGAGGTTTGTATAATTGAATTTGAAGTCATATTTGAATCTAAGTTTGAATAATTTAACTCAGGTTCATCAATATTCAAATCTTGTGCATCACTGTTTAAATCAAGTTCACCCACATTTTGATTAGTGGTGTTGGATGTTGAAGCATCATTATTTGAAAAATTAAGATTTTCAAACAGATTTTCAAACATTTTTCAATGGTTGCTTCAGGAACACTTGTTCTGTAGGAATGTTCTTCAATGTCCTCTAGATATATTTTGAAATCCTTGATAAGTTTTTATCAAATCAAAGAGCCAACTTGCACCATCCACTGTGTTTGAAGATTATGTCAGATGATTCAATCACACTCAAGTGATCATTCACATATACTCTGTATACTTTTTACATTATTTCATATTATTAGTAGCTTGAAAAACCAATTTCTGATAATTATCATCATCTTCCATTTTAACGCAAAAAAAACTATATTCAAGGGCATTTTCAAAACTTTTTCAATTTTTTTTAAATAAGAATTAATTAACTACGACTCAAATCTCCTATCCTCACACTTGAATTTTGCATTGTCCTTAATGCAAGAATAAGGACGACTTAAAAAAATAAAAATAAAGTCGGACTACAAAAAACTAAAAACCTAAAAATAAGAATAATAACAAAATAAAAAGTAAATTAGCTAGATAATGGAAAAGAGTTAGCTAGTAATATGCGCATGAAATTCTATACTAAATTCATCTTCTAAAGCTGCCATTCTATTCCAAACGTACTCAGCAAATGGCGCCTCCTTCTCTCATAAACGAATGAAAGCGACATGAAGTCAACAAATCATGTCTCATCAATCATCTCATAAGAAACTCTGTAACAACCTACAAGTAAGAGAGGCAACACCTAGCAGAGCAAAGAAGTAAAACTAAAATAAAAATAAAAATAAAAATAGAATGCAAAGATAGTACCGGGTTGCCTTTGGGGAAGCGCTAAGATTACAAAAGAGTCTTCAGCCGGACTCGCTCCTAAAACCTCAATAAGGAAGCTTCTCCTTTAGTCGTTTCACATAAGTGCGCCTCAACACTCTTCTTTTACAATTATTTGTAAGAAACTAATTTTCAAACTCATGTGGGACAAAAAATATGCATTCAGCTCGATCCACAAATATCCTCCTTCTTGGGGCTCTTGATTTATGTGGCGATCCACGAACAAGTATTTCTAAAAGCCGATCAGCTTCATCGCGTAGATGCGGATGATATTTAACAATAAGATGCAGTTCTTTATTCTCCAATTCTTCAGATATCCCTAGTGATTCCTCTTTGACATTTAGTTTCTTAACTGGCTCCCCGAAACACTTCAAGCTCCTCAATATCTCTTTTAGGATTAAAATCTCTCTCATCCACATCGGCTATATCCACCAAATCCTCACCAAATTCATCCTTTAAACTCGTCCTCCCAATAGGGAATACACACCTTTGTCTTATCTTGCAATCTAACATCCTCAAACTCGATCATCCGCTCACTAAATTGTATTTGATTCATTAAGCATAGCCGAAATTCCTCCATAACTAGTTCATACGTAATTGGTGTATTTGTATTACAACTATGGATGACACGTAAGATATCTCTTAATATCTCTTCTAGATGTGGTATGTGATCCATCATTGCACCACATGAGTCTTTACAACCGAAAACATTCCTCATCTTATCAAACACCATGCAGAATTTAGGCTTGTAGTAGCATTCCATGACTAACACTATAAAGATAAACTTAAACAGAAAAGGATCACGGTCACCAAATACAAGTAATAAACAATATATTATATAATCACTAAACAAATTTAAAGCAATAAAACTAAACTATATTAACCTAACTCATACGACTCAAAACATACTCGTAAAATAAAAAAGAAAAACTACTTACACTCCCACAACTCAAAAAAACAAAACAAATAGCACGTATGTAGCAAGTCTAAAAAAAGCTAATGAACGCAATCACCAAGTCCCCGGCAACGGCACCAAAAACTTGATGTGCTAAAAGTAGTTATAAAATTATTAACTAAATTTACCTAATCTAGACACTAAGTAATACTCTAGACTTTCTAAACCTCGACTAAACTACTAACCAGCAAGTGAACCGATCGACTCTAGTAAAGCTAAGTAAATCTAGATATCGAACCCACGAGACTCTTTAAATTACGTAAATTAACTAATTAGACTCAACAAACCGACACGACTATTTATTTTTATATTTGTTTAAAGGGGGTTTTTTAATTACTATTATTAAACTAATAAATTAACCTAATTTAGAAAAGACAATTAAATAAAATGAAGGAAAATTTAATTCGAATGAATCGGATGATGATTGTTTTGGACAAAAATCTGCTAAGGATAATATATCCAAATCTTTTATGTGAGGTTTAGTGCTAAAATGATAACAACGAATATACGAACGAAATGGAGATGAACACCGTGATTTGTTGCGAGGAAAAACCCCTTGATCTTGTTTAGATCAAAGGAACAAAACCCCGGGTGATGACAAATCGTCTATCACCACTTTATTAATAAAAAATCGGGTTACAAATGGTTGGAAGCTATGATCAACGACTACAATGATGACTAAGGGTGTATCTAATGCTAGAATTATAGAGTAAATCGTATGCTAGGTGGGTTGTGTTCTGTGTTTTTCCTAACTGATCAATAGCTTCAATATATATAAAAAAATAAGCTAACAACAAGTCCTATTTTCATGGCACTGCTCCCACTAGCTTAGTCTTCATTTTTGACCACGTGCTGAAGGTGTCTTGCAGCGAAATATTAGGTAGACCACTTCTTGGAGCCGTTTTATCTATCAAATATTAATCTACACATAAGAAACAATCGTTAACAATACCAATTACTGAGGATCCTTGATCCTGACATAGCTCTGGAACTCTTCAGAAGAATAATTGATCCAGACACGTCTTCAAGAATAACATATCCTCAGTACTCAGTTATTTGTGACTCAACAAGAAGTCCTATAAATCCGCCATTATTCCCACTAAACGTGTTACAGACATTTGACCACGTGCCATATCTTTTTAACTGCGAGTTAGTGGATAGACTGAGTCTTCTAACCGTTACACCTGCTAAATACAAGACTACACATGAGAACAACTGTTAATTAGTAATAAGTACTGAGGATCCTTGACCTTGATATGATCTGGAATGCATGCTAAGGATAACTGATCCAGATATATGTTAGGATAACGTATCCACAGTGTCAAATTTCCGTGCCCTAAAAATTGCCCCCAAAATGGTGGTTGTGATAAGATCACAACTGTCATTTTGCCTTTGAATTCAAACTTCATGCAACAACAGATGATATATAATTGTCATATATCTATAAAGTTTCATTGGGAACTTCCCTTCCGGCTATATATCCAACTCCTCTTATCCCTGCAAATCATGAACAGCTAGTAACACATGTTTAACCCAGGTGGATGGCCCATCTTTTGTATGGTGAAATCCAGGCTAAGGATTTTGGATAAGTCCTGGTGACTTATGTTTAATAATATAAAACTTTTGACTATTTGCTTGTTATTGTGAAAGTTTGTTTGATATAGCTTTAGCTTTATTGAAAGTTTTGAGAAATATCTTTGAATAAAAAAAAATTTTAGGATAGAATATCCTTGTAAAAAATAGGTTAAGAATTTCATATCCTTAAATAATAGAATTTACAAAGATTTTAACCAAATAAATGTAAATTGACAAGTAGAAATCATACCATAAGATCTAATTAGACCTAGGTTACCATAAGTAATGACCCTTCTGTGATCCTTGTAGAAGTGATTTAAGGATTTTGAATCCGTAAGACTTGATCTTCGTAATTGAACTAGGATATCTGTTGTAAACAACTTATAAGATTAATTGGGGTTAGACCCATTAAGCTGGGGGCAAGCCCATAAATAAACAGGGACAAGCCCGTGCAACTTGGGATAAACCCGTGAATTGGGGACCAGCCCCAATATTGGGGACAAGCCCAAACTGGGGACTGGCCCAAGGATGCGGATGTCAACTGGGGACTTGCCCAAACCGGGATTTAGCCCAAACGCGAGTGACATGAAAACGCCAAAACCTTAGTTAACATGATAATGTTAAAAACCTTTGTCTTGAGATAACATGAAAACGTTATAAACCGTTGGTATGGTATGTCTACCATAAATTGTGGGATCCTCCATATAGCCGAAGACAACGAAATTGTAAACCACTAAACGTGTACTGGTCCCGCTGCCCCGGACTATACTTTAGATAGCGTGCTCTCCATGCGAGAGTGTAGAAACTCTAATTTATAAGAAAGGTGAAAACCTTTAAACCTTGGAGGATATGACCATCGGGGGTCATATCCAATCATGGGCTAGGCCAAGGGAAATAGTAAAGTACCTTAAATGTAAAGGAGATGTGGCCAACTTCTTGATCATCGAACATATTACCAGAACCCTGCATTGTTACTTAAAACTTGGAAAGAATAAATGTTAAGAATATGTTATCCTTAAACTAATAAGAATCTTAAATGAATAAGTAATTAGATAGATATTACCAATTTTGGGATCCTTGATCCTTTAACGATACTTGATCCTCAGAGGATAATTGATCATGGTCAGAAAAAGTACTTCTTGAGGTGGATAGCATTCTATGCTCTTGGTAACATGTGTCCTTCCGTAGTGAGCAAATGATATGCCCCCTTCCCTGTTTCCGACTCAATCAAATAAGGACCTTCCCACTTAGGTGCTAACTTCCCATCTGCCAGATTGGTTGTGTTTTGGAAGGTTTTCCTCAAGACTAGATCTCCTTCTTGAAATCTTCTAATCCTTATGCTTTTGTTGTATGCCCCAGCTACCCTTTGTTGACATGCCGCCATTCTGATCTTGGCTAGGTCTCTGAGTTCTTCAACAGTATCCAAGTCTTCGAGAATTATTTCTTTATTGACCTTAGGATCACGGATACTTGTTCTGGCTGTAAGAACCACCATCTCTGTAGGGATTACTGCTTCTGATCCAAACACCAATGAGAAGGGTGTTTGGCTCGTTGCATTCTTGGGTGTTGTCCTGTCAGCCCAAAGAACATAAGGTAGCTCTTCGGCCCACTTTCGTTTCTTGGATTCTAGCTTCTTCTTCAAGTTGTTGATGATTATTTTGTTGCAAGACTCCGCTTGACCATTAGCTTGAGGATGCATTGGAGTAGAGGTAATCATCTTGATGCCCCAACTGTCACAAAAGTTAGTGGTTCTTTTCCCGATAAACTGGGAAACATTGTCACAAATAATTTATGAAGGGATACCAAATCTAGTAATAATATTTCTTTTAATGAAAGATATCACCTCTTTTTCGCGTACTTGAACAAAAGCTTCTGCTTCTATCCACTTTGAAAAGTAATCAGTCATTGCGAGCATGAATACTTTTCCTCCTGGTGCCTTATGTAGTTTACCCACAATATCCATGCCCCATTTCATGAAAGGCCATGATAAGGATATAGGATACATAGGTTTTGCTGGTTGATGTAGGATGTTTGCATGTTTTTGACAAGCATTACACATCTTTGAGTATTCCATGGCGTCTCTCTTCATTGTTGGCCATAAGTATCCTGTTCTTAGAATCCTAGAAAACAGAGCTCTACCTCTAGTGTGATAACCACAATCATCTTCGTGAAAGTCCTTGAGCACCTCCTGGATTTCAGGATCCTCGATACACCTCAAGTATGGACCTACAAGAGATTTCTTATACAACATATCATGTAATAATATGTATTGTGATACTTGAGTTTGAAAGACTTAGGATTCTCTGTAGCTGGAATTTCTCCATCTTGAATGTATTTTTTGATTGGGAGGATCCAGGATCCTTGGTTTCTTCTAGTTGTTGAACCTCCAAGTCAGCTTCTTTCTGCATGTCGCTAGTGAAATCAGCCACAAAGTCTGCGAGTGCTTGTGACTTGATGGCTGTTCTGGGCTCATACTGAATATCATATGCACTCAGTTTCATAGCACACTTGGCCATTCTACCTGATAATTCTGGCTTTCTAAGAACATTCTTAACAAGATAGTTAGTTCTCAATATAATAGTATGAGTCTCAAAATAATGTCTTAATTTAGTAGAAGCCATAATAAGTGTAAGAATTATTTTTTCTAAATGAGAATACTTGGATTCTGCATCTAAAAGACTTTTACTTACATAATAAACGTGATGTTGTTCACTTTTATGATCCTTTACGAGGACGGCACTTACTTCATTTCTTGAAACAACTAGGTATAGATATAAGAATTCTCCATCCAAAGGCTTCGTCAAAGCTGGTGCCGTGGATAAGTAATCCTTTAAGGCTTTAAGCGCTACTTCATGTTTCTCCGTCCACTCGAACTTCTTGTTTTTCCTAAGGATGTCGTAGAAATCTTTACACTTCTCCGAGGATCTGGAGATGAATATGTTGAGACCAGCTGTTCTTCCCGTCAGCCACTGCACATCCTTAGCATTCACAGGGGATTTTAGATTGATGATGGCTTCTATCTGCTCGGGGCTTGCTTCTATCCCTCTTTTAGTCACCATGTATCCTAGAAACTTTCCAGCCTTAACACCAAAATGGCATTTTGACGGGTTCAGTTTCATGTTGTGATGATCCAGGATCTTGAAAGATTCTTCTAGATCTCTAAGGTGATCCTCTGCCCTTTTTGATTTCACTACCATGTCATCTATGTAGACCACCATAGTCTTGCCTAACTGATCCTTGAACATCATGTTGACAAATCTTTGATATGTTGCCCCTGCATTTCTTAGTCCGAATGGCATAGCAATATAACAGTATATGCCGGTAGGAGTCATGAATGTTGTACCCTCTTGATCAGATGGTTATATCTGAATTTGTTAAATCTAGAAGAAGCATCCATAAAGGTAAGCATCTCATGTCATGCCGTTGCATCCACTATGGAGTCTATATGTGGTAACGGGAAAGGATCCTTGGGGCATGCCTTGTTTAAATCAGTGAAATCGACACACACCCTCCACTTTCCATTCTTTTTAGAAACAAAAACCACATTGGCTAACCATCAAGGATACTTAACCTCTTTGATCATACCGGCCTTAAGAAGTTTTTCAACTTCTTCTTGTATGATCGCATTCCTCTCAGGAGCGAATTTTCTTCGCTTCTGATGGACGAGTTTAACAGATAAATCAAGGCCTAACTTATGAGTAATTACCTCCTTAGAAATACCTGTCATGTCTGAATGTTTGAAGGCAAAGGTGGATTTTCTTCGCCTTAGGAAGGATACTATATCCTCCTCGATCTCACTAGGGATACTCGATCCTAGGAACACTTTTACATCTGGATCCTCAGGATCCAAGGATACTTCTTTTATGTCTTTCTCCCGAGCTTCCAGCACGTCCCTAGGATGTTGTTGTGGTTGCTATGCTATCGTCTGTTTGGTTGCTGGCTTCATAGATGAAGAATAATAGTTCTTGACTTCTACCTGATCACCATCTATCCTTACAACTACCCAAGGGGTCGGTAATTTGATGCATTGATGGTAAGTAGAGGCCAATGCCTTCATCCCATGTAGCCAAGGCCTGCCTAAAATAACATTGCAAAAGGAAAGGTTATCAATAACACATAATTTTTGGTAAGAATTTAACCCTTCGATGTATATCGGGAGATTAATGTCCCCCAATGTTTTCTTGGTCTCGCCACTAAAACCGACTAGTATCGACGTCCTTGGGATAATCTCCGAGTCTGGTATATTCATCTTCTGAAGCACATCGTGTTGGATGATATTGACCGAGCTTCCACCGTCGACTAGGATCTTGCGTACATAATGGTTAGCAATAAACAAAGTAACAATCAAACCGTTATGGTGTGGATCCTGGATGTTTGATTTATCTTCTTCAGCTAAGAATATCCTTTTGTCAGTCATCAAAGTGGTGGATATAACCGGTCGTTCCCCGTTATCCAACTTGGTCTCCTTGACGAGCCTCTTAGCTGCGGAGAAGGAGGTGCCGCATATGTATGAGCCTCCAGAGATGAATTTGATCACTTGAGCATCTGGTGGGGGCGGAGTTGCTTTTTGAGGAACCTCTTCAGGATCCTGGATCCTGGACTTTTTTCTTCCCAACAGTTCCTTAAAATGGCCCTTACTCAGGAGGTATCCAATTTCCCTCCTTAAACTGATGCAATCGTCCGTCATGTGGCCAAAATCCTCATGGAAAGCACACCATTTGGATTTGTCTCTGAAGGTTGTTGACTTCTCGTTCTTTTGAGGCCACCTTGCTTTCTCCCCTAGATCCTTCATGGCACAAATCAAGCCATGGGTATCTACGGAGGAGCAATATTCTGAGATGCGGGGGTAATCTTCATCATCATCTCTTTCTTCAACTACTCGAACGTTTTGATTTTTGAATTTGGAGTACGGCTTCGGGTTGTTGTTTTTGTATGAGGACCCTTTATTCTTGTGAGGGGATTCTTGCTTTGTCTGAGCCCCTAATCGTTCTTGGATCCTTTTTTCTTCTTCTAGCCGTATGAACCTCAGTGCTCTGTTCCTTACTTCATCTAAAGATCTGCAAGGAGTCATCACAAGATCATCATAAAAGGGGGAGCCCCTTTAAAGTCCCATTTTGTATGCTTCAACAGTAGTAGCCATGTCAGATCGGGGATTTCTAGGGCTTCCCTGCCAAACCTTGTAACAAAATCCCTAATGGATTCATCACTAGGTTGGATAACTCAGTATAGATCATTAGTTAACTTCTCAGATTTCCTACTACAAGAAAATTGACTATTGAACAAGTTAACTAAGTGTGAGAAAGAAGTAACAGAAAAGGGAGGAAGACTTAGCAGCCATTTCAAAGTAGATCCTGATAGTGTGGCTCCAAAGCCTTTGCATAGACAAGCCTCCTTGAGCCTCTCAGGAATCGGATTGATTTCCATCCTTTCTCTGTATTGAGCTACATGCTCTTCAGGATCAGTGGTTCCGTCATACACTTTCATATTGGGGGTTTGAAAGCGTTTCGGGATTTCTGCGTCACAGATTGGTGGAGCAAATCTGGACAATTTGTGGCTTCCTTCTGGTATCTCAGGAATTGGACGGATTACCCCTGGTACACTGAATATCATATCCTTGAGTTTCTGTAGTTCCTTAGCCATTGCTTGGTTGATACATACATCCTGCATGGAACCACAGTTAGTTATAAGGATATAAGGTCATGCATGTTACCTCCCTGTTGTGTAAAGTTCGGCATTCCATAAGAGTGGCTGAGATAAGAAGCGTCTGCTACAGGAGTTGGTCCACCGGAAGCTATGGTCCGCTTGGGGATTATATCTCCTTCATGGACCTCAGAGGACCGCTGATGTTGAACCCCTGAGAATCCTTGATCCTGAAAGAAGGATCCTTGATTATGGTCGAAGTATCCTAGTGGTTGGGAGTTGAAGGATCCTTGAAGATATGATCCGGAGGATCCTGGTTGAAGGATCAATGGTCCTTGCTGAAAGGTTGAGGATCCTTGAGTTGGTTGACCCATGGACCCCTGGTGAAGGATAGATGATCCTTGCTGAAAAGTTGAGGATCCTTGAACCTGTTGACCAATGGACCCCGGGTTAAGGATAGATGATCCTTGATGGAAAATTGAGGGTCCGTGAGTCTGTAGATTCATGGCTCCCGGTTGAATGATAGATGATCCTTGAGTAGTGTTAGGGCCCAAATTTTATAGTCGGATCTATGCTCAGGATCCCAAATATGCTCAGGATCTCGAATATGTTCAGGATTCTCGAATAAGTTTAGTATCCTGAGTATTAATACTAATAAATAGATATTTCTCTTTGTGTTGATTTATAATTGCAGGTATTAATTGTTGATTTACTCCATGCGAAGTACACGGTTGGTGGTTACATAAAACGTGTGGAATGGGTTGTAACAGCTAGGATTAAGGGCCAAGTAATGGTTGATGGTTAAATGTTGACTGTTATCCTGAAATCTCGCACTTATATTTAATATTAGCACGTGTGGGACCACGTTTGATGAGTAACTCCCAAAAGAATAGGTCAAAGACTGGGATGAACATTGAAGAACGTGGATAGAATCAAAAGAAGAGTTCCCCAACGGCTATATTTGAAGACTCTTTCAGTTCCGGGATACTCGGAGAGTTAGTTAGGGATTTCAACCTATCCTGCCGATGCAAGTATTCTGAGGATTATACTTCGGGATATCCAACTGTCCTTTATTATTTTTGTTTGCAGATAAGACCACGTGTTTAATGTGCTAATGAGAACGTGGGTTTGTAACGGATATTAATGAGGCTTCGTCAACTCAAACGTGGGCAGCAATAAAGACTTAGTCTAGGGTTTCCGGAATAATCGGAATAACAGTTGTAACCTTCTTATTATAAATATGAGCTGATAGTATTGTTAGGTCACACACAACACACTTGTTTAGCTGCTAGTACTCACTGTATCACTTAGCTCACGATCACTTATCAGCTCCAACCTTTGTAATCACCGATTTTATTATTAATAATATTGACGGTGATAGTTTTCACCGTCCGGGGGTTTTTTGTGCCGGAGATCATAATAATCAAGCGTTAATTCGACCAAAAGTTAAGTTCATAATCCTTAACCGAAGCAATTCGACTAAGGATTAAGTTGTAAACTCTTGACCGAAACGAAGATTATCATAATCAAGGGTTTTTCCCCTCGTAATCATATCTTTGTGTTCGATTTTATTGTCAACAAGCACTTCACCTCACGCACTAATTTGATCAAAAGTTGCTTTGTCAATTTTTGATCGAAACAATTTGGCGCCCACCGTGTGGCAAACGGTGCTTTGATCGTTATGCACTCTCAAACTAAACCCTACTATCAATATCCACAACATGTCTTCCCAACCCAAGATTGTTTCCTCTTCTGCCGTAGCCTCAGAATCCTTAGCGAGGCCGCCTATTCCTCTCCCTCCTGCTGGTGGTATCCCGAAAAAGCCTGACAATGCTTAGAAGAAACCTGCTACTCCTGTGTTCTCAGGTTCGAGGCCATCTCCTCAGGATCCCGTCATGGTGTCCAACAACGACCTTCTGTCTCTGTACAAACGGCTACAAGAACAGATGGATCGCCAGAACTAGACCAACCAAATGCTCGTGAGGGAATTGGAAGATTTCAAGAAATCCAAGAAGCCAGCGGAAGAATTCATACCACTAATCCCGAGATCTTTGGATTTTACTCCTCCAGGATCCTCAGGATTGGTGCATCCAGAGCCAACCACGGCGTACAACTCTGGACCCCCATCTTTCCAACATTTGGGGTTTGCGGGATTGCACTTATCTGGATCTCAAGGGTACCCGTATTCGTCATCTGCTGGGCCTTTTCAACATACAGGATCCTCAGGATTGTCACAGCCGGGAGGACCCTCCGGATTGTTCCAACAATCTGGATCCTCAGGATTGTTCCAACGGTCTGGATCCTCAGGATTGTTCCAACAGTCTGGATCCTCAGGATTGTTCCAACAGTCTAGATCCTCAGGATTGTATCATTAGACGGGGTCCTCAGTTCCTTATCAACAAGCGGTATCCTCGGGATTTCTGCAAGGGTCCGGATCCTCAGGATTGTCCCATCAGACTGGTCCCTTTCAGCAGGCGTCATCTTCAGGATTAGCTCAAGCTTAGCAGACTCCAGGATCCTCTGATGTGCACCAGGGAGACTTTATCCCGATGCAGGCTAACACTCCGACAGCTCCGTTTACCAACCCTGGAAATACTATGTTTGGGAATACGAGCAACATCGCCCAAACCGCTCCTCAGAATGTTAATCAGGGTAACTCTTTCAATATGATTCCATTTAATGCTAATTAAGGATTTTTGCACGATGTAGGCATAAGTCCGGGCTTAGCCCGAGAATTGCAGAAACTTAAGAACATGATATCGAATGTCCCCGGCGTAATCCGTCCCATAGCTGAAGTTCCCACTGATAGTCACAGGATATCCCGGTTTGTGCCATCGATTAGCGACGCACAGATCCCAAAACAGTTTCAAACTCCAAATATGAAGCTGTATGATGGCTCAACAGATCCTGAGGAACACGTCGCACAATATAGAGAACGTATGGAGATCAATCCAATCCCTATGGAAATCAAAAAGGCATGTCTTTTCAAAGGGTTTGGATCTACCTTGACCGGAGCAGCCATGAAATGGCTACTGAGTATTCCTCCTAACACTATCAATTCTTTTTCTCATTTAGTTAACCTGTTTAATAACCAGTTTTCTTGCAGTAGAACTTTTAAGAAAATGACAGGTGATCTTTATAGGGTTACCCAAAATCCTAGGGAATCCTTAAGAGATTTTATTACCAGGTTTCGTAAAGAGTTGTTGGAGATCCCGAATCTAAACCCAGGTGGCCAAGTTGGGGTTAGAAAAAGGCTCCTCTTTCTATGATGATTTCGTTATGACTCCATGCAAGTCATTAGACGAAGCAAGAAGCAGAGCTCTGAGATTTATCAAGCTAGAAGACGACAAGAAAAACTCTAAGGCCGATATCCCGAAGTATGACCAGACGAACAGGAAATCCGAATCCCCGGGAAAATCATATCGAGCAAAGCCTTACTACAAGCCTGATAACCCCAGGATTAATGCAGTAGATGAGGAAAATGATGATGAATATCCTAAGATCTCTAAATATTGTTTTTCTGTTGATATTGATGGATTAATGTGTGCTATGCAGGATTTAGGTGAGAAAGCCAGGTGGCCAAGGAAAACGGAGAGACCAGGAGCCTGGAAAGACAAATCAAAATGGTGTGCCTTCCACAAAGACTTTGGGCACTTAACTGATGATTGCATTGCACTCAGAAGGGAGATCAGCTATCTTCTCAGCAAGGGCTACCTAAAAGAACTACTTGGCACGAAGAAGGGAAGAGTGCAGGATCCCGAGAAAATTCCTGAAAAGCCGACTCCACCACCAACAGATGCAAGAACAATCATGTTCATATCCGGAGGATCCGACATCTGTGGAACCTCTTATTCTGCTGCAAAGAGAAATGCTGACCAAAGAAAGTTAGAAGTGGCTGACAGGCTAACAAAGACATCTATTCTCACTAAAGAGAGGATTATATCCTTCGATGAAAGGGATAGAGTAGATGTTTAGGATCCTCATCATGATAGTTTGGTAATAACTTTATATGTGGCTAAAAATTATGTTCGCATGATCCTCATAGATGGCGAAAGCTCTGTCAACATTATTCAATCAGACATGCTGAAAAAGATGAATATTCCTGAGGATGAGATCGTCCCCAGTTCATCAGTATTGATCGGATTCAGTGGAGAAACTAAGAACATAATTGGGGAGATTAAGCTCCCAATATATGTCGAAGGGGTAAATAAAATGCAAAAATTTTGTGTTATTGCCTGTTTATCTTGTTGCAATATTATATTAGGCAGGCACTGGATACACGAGATGAAAGCAGTTTCCTTCACTTATCACCAATGTGTGAAACTCCCAAGTCCGTGGGGAGTTATCAAAATCATCAGTGACCAACAAGACGCAAAGAATTGCTACACCTCTTCCATGAAGTGTACTGCCAAACCCTAGCAGGCATAGCAATTACAGAAGCCAGCACGAGGCATAATGGAGGCCAGGGAAAAAGAAATCAAAGAAGTACCTCTTTATCCCGAGGATCCTGAGGTCAAAGTGCTGATAGGAACTAGCATTCCTGAGGATATTGAGTCAAAATTGCTCGATTTCCTCAAATCAAGGCTGTCAACATTTGCATGGAAAAATGAAGATATGACAGGTATTTCCAAAGATATTATAACACATAAACTTGGAATTGATAATTCTTTCAGGCCAATCCATCAAAAAAGAAGAAAATTTGCACCTGAAAGAAACATAATTATTCAAGAAGAAGTAGAAAGACTCTTGAAGGAAAAAATGATTAGGGAAGTTCAATATCCCCGATGGTTAGCAAATGTGGTGGTCGTACAGAAAAAGAATGGCAAATGGAGAGTTTGTGTGGATTTCACAGACTTGAATAAGGCTTGTCCTAAAGATCCATTCCCTCTACCACACATCGATTCAATGGTGGATGCTACAGCCGGCCACGAGATGCTGACATTTATAGACGCATCCTCAGGATTTCAGCAAATCCAGATGGAGCCCTCAGATCAAGAAGATACGGCCTTCATGACTCCCACAGGTATTTATTGTTATATTTCTATGCCCTTTGGACTTAGAAATACAGGTGCAACCTATCAGAGGTTAGTTAATATGATGTTCAAAGAGCAACTGGGGGACACAATGGAGGTCTATATTGATGATATGACGGTGAAGTCCAAGAAAGCTGAAGATCACCTTCAAGATCTCAAAACAGCATTTGATATCCTCGACAAATACAATATGAAGCTGAATCCTTTGAAATGCCATTTCGGAGTGAAGGCTGGAAAATTCTTGGGATACATGGTCACCAAAAGGGGGATAGAGGCGAGTCCAGAGCAGATACAAGCTATCCTGAATCTGAAATCCCCAGAATCAGTCAAGGATGTTCAAAGGCTAACCTGCAGGATAGCGGCACTCAACAGATTCATATCCAAAACCTCAGAAAAGTGCAAAGAATTTTACGATATCCTGAAGAAAATCAAGAGGTTCGAGTGGGCCAGTAAGCATGAGGAAGCTTTATCATCCTTAAAAGCTTATCTTTCTTCTGCTCCTCTACTGGTAAAACTCGAGGAAGGTGAGTCTCTATCTCTATATCTTGCTGTATCAAATAATGCTATAAGTGCAGTGTTGGCTAAGGATCTCGAAGGTCAACAACATCCAATATATTATGTAAGTAAAAGTCTCTTGGATGCTGAAACCAGGTATTCTTATCTTGAGAAATTAATTTTAGCACTTATTATGGCATCTACTAAACTTAGACATTATTTTGAAACTCACCCTATATGTGTTAAAACTAACTATCCTATTAAATCTGTTTTGAGAAAACCAGAAATGTCAGGTAGAATGGCAAAATGGGCAGTAAAGTTAAGTGCATATGATAAAACATATGAACCTAGGACTGCTATCAAATCCCAGGCATTAGCAGACTTTGTGGCTGATTTCACCAGTGAAGTTAAAGAAAAGGCAGACTTGGAAGTCCAACAACTTGAAGAAACCAAAGATAAGTGGACTCTATACATTGATGGTGCTTCAAATGTTAGAGGAACAAGTCTCGGGATTCTGCTGAAATCGCCACAGGGGGACATTATACCTCAATCCATATCCTACGGATTTCAAGCCACAAATAATGAGGCAGAATACGAAGCTTTGATAGCAGGATTACAACTAGCAATCGACATGAAAATCAGGTTTATTCAAGTACATGTTGATTCATTATTATTAATTAATCATTTTAATGGTTCTTACACTGTTAGAGGAGAAAGACTAATGAAATATCTAGAGCTAGTTAAAAACTAGCAAAGTGTTTCGAAATGTTTGATATTTCACAGGTACCTAGAGAAGAGAATGTTGAAGCAGACGCCCTAGCATATTTAGCTTCATCCTTCAGGATACCAGAAGGTGTCAAGATCCCTATCATACATATCCTGAGCCCAGCAATAGAAGAGCAAGGTGTCAATGAAATATCAAAAGATGATGAAGATTTGGGAGCCAAGAATCCTGAGAATAATGAAGTTCTTGGATTATCCCAATAAAGGAATATATTCAGGATGGGGTTATCCCCAAGGATGAAAACCCAAGAGTTTTTCGCATAAAGGTAATCTCATATACTATAATGAATGATATATTATACAGAAAATCTCTTGCAGGACCATATCTTAGGTGCTTGGAGAAGGCAGAAGCTCAAGAAGTTCTTCAAGATATCCATGATGGAGATTATGGGAATCACACTGGGGGTAGAGCACTATTCTCCAAGATCCTAAGGATGGGGTATTTCTGGCCAACGATGAAGAGGGATGCTATGAATTATTCTCAGAAATGTGATGCATGCCAGAGACATATCAACATTTTGCACCAGCCAGCAGAACCATTATATCCTATTATATCCCCTTGGCCTTTCATGAAGTGGGGGATGGAAATCGTGGGAAAACTACCAAGAGCTCCGGGAGGAAGAGTCTTTATGTTGGCTATGACAGTTTATTTCTCGAAGTGGATCGAAGCGGAAGCCTTTGTTCAAGTCAGCGAAAAAGAAGTCATCTCATTCATCAAGCGCAATATCCTGACCAGATTTGGGATTCCGGCAGAGATAGTGTGTGACAATGGCTCACAATTCATCGGCAAGAGAACAACTAACTTCTGTGCAAGTTAGGGAATCAAGATGATCACATCAACACTTGTCCACCCTCAGGCTAATGGACAGGCTGAATCAAGCAACAAAATCATCATCAATAACCTGAAAAAAAGTTGGGGTCTAAAAAAGGAAAGTGGGCCGAGGAACTTCCTTTCGTTCTTTGGGCAGATAGAACCACTTCGAAGAATGCTACTGGTCAGACTCCTTTCTCATTAGTGTTTGAAGCTGAAGCAGTTATCCCCACAGAAATGGTTATCCCAACGGCCAGAGTCACTCATCAAAATCCCGAGGATAATACTCGAAGTCTACTTGAAGACTTGGATGCGGTAGAAGAACTCCGGGATTTAGCAAAGATCAGAATGGCTTCTTATCAACAGAAGATAGCAAAGTCCTACAACAAGAATATCAGAGTTCGAAGGTTTCAATAAGGGGATTTGGTTCTCCGAAAAGCTTTTCTGAATACTACCAATCCTACGGATGGCAAGCTCGCACCAAAGTGGTTAGTTCCTTACCTGATCGATTCGGAAGCAGGAAAGGGGGCATACAAATTATCTACTTTGGATGGTGACTTACTACCAAGGGCTTGGAATGCTATACATCTCAAAAAATATTTCATGTAAGATTTCTATTCCGAGGATAACTGTTATACTAAACAGTCAAGGTATGTACTCAAACTTATACTTTTATTCATTTTTAATATTATTATTCTTCAAACAAGGTATTGACTTAAGCATCGGAGGGGTGTTAGCAAGGCTAACACCCACCCCTCACTTAGAGTTGACTGTTTTGTAGATATGAGAGAATAAAGTTATCTTGGGCCTTCGTCGCCAGTATCTAAAGGCCTCTTCGCCAGCTTATCCTTAAGGTATAAGGGGTTTTCACCTTTTCTAAGGTTTGAGGGATTTTCATCTCTTCTTAAGTCGCCTGTAGAGCACGATTATTCAGCCTTAGTTTGAGAGGCGGGGCTAGCATATGAAATATAGTGACTTGTTACCTCGTCATCCTCGGCTATTGGTTTGAATCACAAGTTTATGGTAGACGTACCATAATCTAAGTTTAAAGAGATTTATGTCTCTTCTAAAGGGCCTCGTCGCCAGTTCATTCTTAAGGTTTAAAAGGTTTACATCTCTTCTAAAAGGCCTTGTCGCAAGTTCGTTTCAAATGGTTTAAGAGATTTTTCATCTCTTCTAAAGGGCCTTGTCGCCAGTTTATTTAGGCCTTGTCGCCAGAACTTCTAAAAATATTATCTGGATAATACTAATACTACAATTCTATTGCTATATCCTCAGGATTAGAGGAGCATTTTAAACAATGGTCTTATTGCATGATTAAGATGATTTAGACAATATCCAGGTTAATTGATGTACGGTTCTGGTATGATTTACTATTTGTGAATATTTCATCTTTCGTATTATTTACAAGATAAAGTTTATGACTTGATGTTGGTTTATTGAATTAAACTTAAAATGTTATTAAATAATTCCATTCCTAATAAACTCAATTTTTTCTCTAAAGATTTAATAAACAGGGATTTCGAAGAACTGATCTATTCTCGTAATGATGTCAACTTTAGTCGGTGCTAAATCATAAAATTTTGGTGCTACGTGGAAAACAGTTTATCATTAGAAAATTTAATAGCTCAAATTGGTAAAAAGCAGCTGTCAAATTTTGAGGACAATTGTTAGGGCCCAAATTTTATAGTCGGATCTATGCTCAGGATCCCGAATATGCTCAGGATCCCGAATATGTTCAGCATTCTCGAATAAGTTTAGTATCCTGAGTACTAATAAATAGATATTTCTCTTGGTGTTGATTTATAATTGCAGGTATTAATTGTTGATTTACTCCATGCGAAGTACACGGTTGGTGGTTACATAAAACGTGTGGAATGAGTTATAACAGCTAGGATTAAGGGCCAAGTAATGGTTGATGGTTAAATGTTGACTGTTATCCTGAAATCTCGCACTTATATTTAATATTAGCACGTGTGGGACCACGTTTGATGAGTAACTCCCAAAAGAATAGGTCAAAGACTGGGATGAACATTAAAGAACGTGGATAGAATCAAAAGAAGAGTTCCCCAACGGCTATATTTGAAGACTCTTTCAGTTCCGGGATACTCGGAGAGTTAGTTAGGGATTTCAACCTATCCTGCCGATGCAAGTATTCTGAGGATTATACTTCGGGATATCCAACTGTCCTTTATTATTTTTGTTTGCAGATAAGACCACGTGTTTAACGTGCTAATGAGAACGTGGGTTTGTAACGGATATTAATGAGGCTTCGTCAACTCAAACGTGGGCAGCAATAAAGACTTAGTCTAGGGTTTCCGGAATAATCGGAATAACAGTTGTAACCTTCTTATTATAAATATGAGCTGATAGTATTGTTAGGTCACACACAACACACTTGTTTAGCTGCTAGTACTCACTGTATCACTTAGCTCACGATCACTTATCAGCTCCAACCTTTGTAATCACCGATTTTATTATTAATAATATTGACGGTGATAGTTTTCACCGTCCGGGGGTTTTTTGTGCCGGAGATCATAATAATCAAGCGTTAATTCGACCAAAAGTTAAGTTCATAATCCTTAACCGAAGCAATTCGACTAAGGATTAAGTTATAAACTCTTGACCGAAACGAAGATTATCATAATCAAGGGTTTTTTCCCTCGTAATCATATCTTTGTGTTCGATTTTATTGTCAACAAGATCTTCACCTCACGCACTAATTTGATCAATAGTTGCTTTGTCAATTTTTGACTGATACAAGTAGGTTGAGCTAAGGGTGCTGGAGTGTTAAAATCCAATATCCTAGGCATCAGAGGAGTTTGATCATCCACCGGCCTCTTAGTCTTCTTCAAGTCTTCTATCTCTCGAAGGATCCTTTGGTTAGTCTTGTTTTGTTGCTCCATGTAAGCCTTAACCTGCAAAAACATAGAGGAAATATCATTGTTAGTATTAACCACCGAAGTGGCAGCAACGGTTTTCGAGCTATGGAAGACTGGTTGTAATAACCAAAATTTTAAATTGTTTTACAGAAATCAAATAATAATATTATTAATAATAATATAAATAAAGCTAGTTAATTAAAAAATAACAAATGTGTCTTATTATTAGATGTTATATAAAGTATATGACAGTACGTATCAAAAGAAAAATTGAAACAACCAGATAAGATCCAAGTTAGGTTTGGATAGAAATAAAATAATAATAATAATAATAATAATAATAATAATAATAGATAACAAATTGAAAAAGACTCCATTCTGTGTAGATAATAACAATTCATCCATATCCCAATCTTCACTTGAAAGTAACAGTAATTATAAATGCATATGGAACCTTTCAAGTTTCAACATTCACACACTCACACCTTCCAAACTCGACACTAAATTCCGATGACGAGTCCAGCAAACCGATATGAACCCAAATAACAAAACAGTTCCTTGTTCACTATCTCTATTCCATAACCAACCCCCACCACCTCTGGACCACCACCGCGTGACATCACAACGAAACCGGTTAACCGACAAGCCAATATAAACTCAACACAATATCTTTTATACCATATGTCCATCTCCATGTTGAATACCAAGAAAAGAGTAAATACAAGAGTTGGATTATAGAACTTCCACTATCACACCTCAAATTTATTCCCGTTAAAGTTCCGACGACGGCGGCTTTGCGACCTTCGGCGAGCCAAAAACAAACTAACGCTACATATTATATTTCGTTAATGATATTGGGTCATAACGTTATGTTCAAAAACCTCTGGTAGGACTCAAAATAATTTCCGCGCAACTTACTAATTTTCCGGCAAAGCATTGAAGAAGAATGAGTATTAGTAAGGTTTATTTTAAAATCTTATTATTTCATCAATTTACTAAACTTGAGCTTAGTCAAATTGGTTAAGCCAAAAACCATATTAAACAATTGATCAGTGGTTCAAAACCCATCCCCCACACCCTCTATTTATAATTTTTGAGACATATTTTAAAGTTAAACCACTTTATTGACCCATTATGATTTAAATTCTTATAGTTATATAATATATAGAAAACAAACTTTTCCATGCAAACTCGTATTAATATATTTTTAGATGTCATGAACTATGTTAAAATAATTCTTACATAAATCATAGAAATATAATAGTAACTATAAATATATCATAGGATACGTATAACTCTATTTTACTTTAGACAATGAATATTATTATATAAAATACAATGTTCTGTTTAGATTAAAGAAAATTTTTTTCATAATTTTATGAACTTATTTTAAATATAAAATAACTAAAATATTATTTATTTCTTTTAATAATAATCATTACTAATCAAAAGAAAGTTATATCAAAGTAAATCAAAGAATACGTATCAACAATAGATACATTAACATATAATATTTTAAGTCTAAAACCACCATTTTGGTTACAGAAAGCTAGTTTAAATAAATATACGGAAGATTTAAATATTATAAATATTATTTTAATAAAAGATATATAACTCGTATGTAGATTACAAAACTCGCGAACAAGTTAGCATTACTTGGAACATTAAAGGTATGAATCCTTAACCCTACTCTTCATTGCTTTCATATTCAATTGATATAAACCCATTGATTTAATGTATATTTTATAACTCCTTACATCTTTGAATTATCAATTCACTTGGATATCCGTTATATTCCAATTCTGATTAAACATTGGATTTAGCTTTCATGTCATGCGATAGTATTATGTTTTATTATACTCATTATCGCAATATATTTTCTATGCGTTATGAGAATAAGATTTGTATTCCGATACCCTGAGTGCCGCTTCTCGTGAAGTGTCCCACGAGCATGTTGTTGCGGCATCGACAACATGTGCACCAACAGTGACGATGAGATCAGTTCACGGCGTCTCTTAAGTACAAGTGTGGTACATATGGCTATTAGGAGGCGTATGGATCGATCATAGGATTAATATTTAGGAGATGGATAACGGCTATGCCAACTCGCCATCTCATGTTATAAATATGCAGGAGTAGCTACCAGTATCTTGTCACGTTTTATGTTCGCTCATGGGTATATCCGTATGATATGTTTTAATTTATTTAATAAGACAAATTTAAGTTCAATCTAATTACATTTCATTAAATCATTAACTATTTGAGCTTATTATTCCGTACTGAGCATTCGGCTCATTCCGTTATTTTTACTTTTTTTATATACAGGTCAACATGTTACTTTGGGCGGGATTAAGAGCGAGGAATAAAACATCAGGATCCTAATATAATATCTTTTCAATCGTGCTAGTGTATAAATTAACCTTAAGTTTTTCTTGTCTAATGTGCTATACCATTGACAGATAAATACATAAAATTGTGTCTTTTGTTCAGAAACCATTTTATTGTGACACGTCAGCTATTCCGGGCCGGGGTGTTACACTGGTAGTTGAGTCTTGTATCCAGCATTAGTAGACCGTGGTGCTCCCATGATTGGAGGAGGCATCGACGGCAAAGTTCTTGATGAGAGAGGAGCCGAAGATGGCATGGTTGATGAAGCAGAGGTTGATTGACAGGCCATTGATGGTGATATGGGTATGAAAGTTTGAATATTAATAAGGTATTTTCTGGATTATAACACCAATTGCCCCACGGTGGGCGCCAAATTGTTTTGGACAAAAATCTGCTAAGGATAATGTATCCAAATCTGTTATGTGAGGTTTAGTGCTAAAATGATAACAGCGAATATACGAACGAAATGGAGATGAACACCGTGATTTGTTGTGAGGAAAAACCCCTTGATCTTGTTTAGATCAAAGGAAAAAAACCCCGGGTGATGACAAATCGTATATCACCACTTTATTAATCAAAAATCGGGTTACAAATGGTTGGAAGCTATGATCAACGATTACAATGATTACTAAGGGTGTATCTAATGCTAGAATTACAGAGTAAATCGTATGCTAGGTGGGTTGTGTTATGTGTTTTTCCTAACTGATCAATAGCTTTAATATATACAAAAAATAAGCTAACAATAAGTCCTATTTTCATGGCACTACTCCCACTAGCTTAGTCTTCACTTTTGACCACGTGCTGAAGGTGTCTTGCAGCGAAATATTAGGTAGACCACGTCTTGGAGCCGTTATATCTATCAAATATTAATCTGCACATAAGAAACAATCGTTAACAATACCAATTACTGAGGCTCCTTAATCCTGACATAGCTCTGGAACTCTTCAGAAGGATAATTGATCCAGACACGTCTTCAAGAATAACATATCCTCGGTACTCAGTTATTTGTGACTCAACAAGAAGTCCTATAAATCCGCCATTATCCCCACTAAACGTGTTACAGCCATTTGACCACGTGCCATATCTTCTTAACTGCGAGTTAGTGGATAGACTGAGTCTTCTAACCGTTACACCTGCTAAATACAAGACTACACATGAGAACAACCGTTAATTAGCAATAAGTACTGAGGATCCTTGACCCTGATATGATCTGGAATACATGCTAAGGATAACTGATCCAGACATATGCCAGGATAACGTATCCACAGTGTCAATTTTCCGTGCCCTAACAATGATTAAAAACCACCTAGGCTAGATACCCTAAAGTTTTAGTTATCAATTAATTGGAAAATACTTGTTATGGAATTTGGATCATAAAATATACACTTAAAAGAAAACCCGAACATGACCCCCTAACCCTCTCAAGAAGACACTTATGGGTTTCTAATGAGTTTTAAGATAGAGTTTTATGTATTAAACTCCCTTACGATTATTTAATTAATTATGAATGGGTACCTTTATAATGAAATCCTACCTTACAGCGTGGAAATCAATGGTAGTTTGATAAATTCAATTGACTCGATAGGCAATGTTAACCAATCAAACCTAGACTGACTCCTTACGAAGAACTAAATCTAGCAATCTTAATTAACAAAGATCTAACAAATTACCTATCACTTTACAGGTCTTTAGGTTAGCAGCACACTTTTAATCTTTTGACTAGTAATATTATTCCTATGATCATATTCGGATCCAATCATAAACTAGTCAAAGCCACACACTAGATGACCTAACAAAATCATGTTATATGAAACAATCATCAAGGATAATGTGGAACAATAAAACTCATCAAAAAAAAAAACAAGCACACATATGCATCAAGTAAATAAAACAAAACTGTTTACTAATTCATAAAACTATAACAAAAAGCATAATCCAAATACAAATCAAATATTAACAATGGTTAATCAACAGCCTAGGCAGTCTATAACGTTTAGCCTAGCATAGGAAAATCAAACAAAACAGTCATAAAAGAAATCATGGTGAAAAACAATATAAATGAAAGATTAAAGGTGATAAACCCGTAGTCTTCGACTTTGATCAAGTAGCACTTCACCAGTTGATTTCTTGCCTTCAAAACCACCAAAATATGCATTCCAAAGCTCCAAGAAACTCCAAAATCGGCTGCTGGTCGAAGGTTTGTTTCAGGTTAAGGTTAAGAGTGTTTAAATAGTGAAATTGGGCCTTAAACCTGACAAAATACAGAACTTTATGGAAAGTTATCTCTAGGCGCTACGTGCCCAAGTAATGGGTTTCTGGCCATGCAGCGTGGCTTGCTCAAAGGCTGCCCATTAGCCAGTCCGACCGGCTGGTTCTTCCGGTTCAATTCTAATTTGTTCCGGTTCTTCGTTTTAGCTTATTTTAACTCGTTTTTTTGCCCTTTTCAACCACGTTCAACTTCCAGAATCTACAAAACACAAATATGTTAGTAGTATACAAATATTAACTAAAGACAAACAAAATAATACAATAAATATACAATGGAAATATATATAAATATCAATCAGTATATCAAAAAGTCTACCTTATGCTGAAACTAAGTGTTTCGGTCAAAAATTAACAAAGTAACTTTTGATCAAATTAGTACGTGAGATAGAGTGCTTGAACGAAAAATGAGTGAACACAACGATTTGATTACGAGGAAAAAAGCCCTTGATGGTGAGAATCTTCGGCACAAAAAACCCCCGGACGGTGAAAACTATCACCGTCAATTTTGTTAATAACAAAAAGGTAGTTACAAGTGGTGGAGCTGATAGACGATCGTATGCTATGTATTACAGTGAATGCTAGTAGCTAAACAAGTGAAGGTGTGTTCTAATGATCTTATCAGCTCGTTAATATAATAAAAGAATACAACAGAATTTCCGAGAAATCCAGGATAAAACCTAGACTAAGTCTTCCACTTATCCCTTGCCTCCCACGTTCAAATTGACAAAGCCTTATGAAAAACCGTTGCAAACCCACGTCCTTAGGAGCACATTAAACACGTGTTTATATCTGCAACACAAATAGAACAATAAAGGACAGTTGGATATACCGAAGTATCATCCTCAGAATACTTGTATCGGCAGGATAGGCTGAAATCCCTAACTAACTCTCCGAGTATCCCGGAACTGAAAGAGTCTTCCAATATAGCTGCTGGAGCACTCTTCTTTGAGTCTATCCACGTTCATCAACGTTGATCCCACGTGCTAATATTAACTATAAGTGCGAGATTTCAGCATACAGTCAATATTTGACCGTTAACCATTACTTGGCCCTTACTCCTAACATTTATAGCTCATAATACACGTTTTCTTCAACCACCAACTGTGTATTTTGCATGGACTAAATCAACAATGAATATATGCAATTATCAATTAATGCCAAGAGAGAAATATCTATTCATTAGCATTAATACTCAGGATACTAAACTTATTCGAGAATCCTGAACATATTCGGGATCCTGAGCACATTTAGAATCCTAAGCTGACAACAGATCCGACTATAAAATTTGGGCCCTAACACTAAGTATTCCCGTTTAGAAAAGTTAATTTTAGCTTTAGTTATGGCATCTACCAAGTAAGACACTATTTTGAGACGCATACTATTTTTGTTAAAACTAATTATCCTGTTAAAAATGTTTCGAGAAAGCCTGAAATATTTAGTAGGATGGCTAAGTGGTCTGTTAAATTGAGTGTTTTTTATTTAGTTTATGAGCCTAGGACAACAATTAAATCCCAAGCTTTAGCTTACTTTATGGCTGATTTCAGTAGTGATATCTAGCAGGAAGCTTTGACTAGGAAGTTAAACATTTAGACCAGGATAAGGGTAAATGGATATTATTTATTGATGGGGCCTAAAATGTTTGGGGGGGGGGGGGGGGCAACCTTAGGAATCATCCTAAAATTGCAACAATGGGACTTAATACCCCAAGCAATCAGATATGATTTCCAAGCCACCAATAATGAAGCTTTAATTGCTGGTCTTCAGTTGTCTAAGGATTTAGAAATTAAAAAGATTCATGTATTTGTGGATTCATTATTGCTTGCTAACCACTATAATGACTCTTATTCCTTTAGAAGTGAAAATCTAACTGAATATATTAATATAGTTAAAAATCTGGCAGAGAAATTCGATTATTTTATTATTGAACAGGTACTGAGGGAGGAAAAGCTGAAGCAAACGCCTTTGCAAATCTTGGATATGCCTTTAGGATTCTGATGGAAATGAAAGTTCTGATCATATATATCCTGAATCCAGCTACAAAGATGCCTTCACTCGATAAAAAGGAAACAATAAAAGATGATGCCAAGTAGGATGCCAAGTAGGATTCTGAAGATACGGCTAATCAAGATCCTCAACCTAATCAGGAATCCTGGATTCAACCTATCAAGAGATATTTGAAACACAACGAGATCCCTAAGGACGAGAATCCTAAAGCTTTTTGTATGAAGTTATCCAAATTTGTAATCTTAAATGATATTTTCTATAAGAAATCCTTTACAGGTCCATACTTGAAAAGTTTGGAGGATCCTGAAATACAAGAAGTGCTAAAAGACATCCATGAAGACAACTGTGGGAATCACATTGGAGGTCAATCATTGTTCTCCAAAGTCCTTTGGACTTGTTACTATTAGCCAACCATGAGAAAGGATGCAATGGTCTATGCTCAAAAGTGTGATATTTGTCCAAGACATAGCAACATTCTTCATCAATTGCCTGAACCTATCCATCCGATCGTATATCCTTGGCCCTTCATGAAGTGGGGAATGGATATTGTGGGTAAACTACCAAAGGCTCTAGGACGAAAGGTTTTCATGTTAGCAATGAAAAATTACTTTTCCAAATGGATTGAAGCAGAATTTGTCCAAGTTAGAGAACAAGAAGCGATCTCCTTCATCAAGATATATACCATGACACGTTTTGGAATCCCAGCCGATATCATTTGTGACAACGAGTCTCAATTAATTAGCATTAGAACCACTGGCTTTTGTGTCGCATGGGTAATAAAGATGATTACTTCCACACCAGTACATCCTCAAGCCAATAGATAAGCGAAATCTTCAAACAAGATCATTGTCAACAATCTGAAGAAGAAATTGGGGACAAAGTAAGGAAAGTGGGCTGAAAAGCTACCATTTGTGTTGTGGGTAGATCGAACTACAAGATCCTGCCTCCAGAATCCTTTCTCTTTAGTGTTTGGGAACAAATCAATGATTCCAACCGATATGGTGATCCATACTGCAAGATCCTGTCTCCAGAATCCTGAAACCAACAATCAGGATCTTGCCAATGATCTTGACGTAATAAATGAACTCAGAGATTCAGAAAGAATCTGTATGGCAGCATATCAGCAAAGGATCACCAAATCCTACAACAAGAACATCATAGTAAGAAGATTTCAAGTGATAGATCTAGTACTAAGAAAGGCATTTTAGAATACAATGGATCGTAAGGATGGAAAATTAGCACCCAAATGGGAAGGACCATACAAGATAGAATTTGAGGCAAGAAAATATGCATATCAATTATCTGCTACGGATGGTAGGATCCTGCCAAGATCCTGGAATGTTGTTCACCTTAAACTCTACTTCGTGTAAGTTAGAAATTTATTTCTAACTTGGTATGGAATGTATTCTAACTTTACTATTTTAATTATTTTTATTATTATATATGAAGCCCATTACTGACTTAATCATCGGAGGGGTGTTAGCCGATCTAATACCCACCCTCACAAAGGTTCAAGTGTTTAGCAGAATTGAGATCCCAACTAAGAAGTGAATGCATTCCTAGGGGTTTGGCCACCTCTCTAAGTTTAAGGTATAAAATCCCTTCAAAGGTTTAAAGGTTTCACCTTTCTACCAAATGGGTTTGAACACCTTTCCAGGAGCGCACATGTTCACATGTAATTCAATATTGTGGGACCAGTTCATCTTAGTTGGTGGCTGACAATTTCGTTGTTGTTGGTTACTGTTTCGATCAAAAATTGACAAAGCAACTTTTGATCAAATTAGTGCGTGAGGTGGAGTGCTTGTTGATAATAATATCGAACACAACGATATGATTACGAGGGGAAAAACCCTTGATTATGATAATCTTCGTTTCGGTCAAGAGTTTACGACTTAATCTTTAGTCGAATTGCTTCGGTTAAAGATTATGAACTTAACTTTTGGTCAAATTAACGCATGATTATTATGATCTCCGGCACAAAAAACCCCCGTACAGTGAAAACTATTACCGTCAATCTTATTAATAATAAAATCAGTGATTACAAAGGTTAGAGCTGATAAGTGATCGTGATCTAACTATTACAGTGTATGCTAGTTGCTAGAAGAGTGAAAAGTGTGTGCTCTAAGATATTATCTGCTGGTATTTATAATAAAAGATTATAACTGTTATCCCGAAATAACCGGAAACCCTAGACTATTTCTTTCATAATCCGTTGCTTTCCCACGTTCCATTTGACGAAGTTCAAGCACTAGCCATTGTAAGTCCACGTTCATATTAGCATATTTAACACGTGGTCTTATCTGCAAAAACAAATAAAAATAATATAGGACAAAATATCATCCTCAGGATATTGACACTGGAAGGATAGCTCGGAATCCCTAGCTAATTCTCCTAGTATCCCGGAACTGAAAGAGTCTTCCAATATAGCCGTTGAGGAACTCTTCTTTTGAGTCTATCCATGTTCTTCAATGTTCATTCCACGTCTTTGACCGATTCTTTTGGGAGTTACTCATCAAATGTGGTCCCACACATGTTAATATTAACTATAAGTGCGAGATTTCAGCATAATAGTCAATTTTTTGTGACACTCGTCAATTTCAGGTTAACTCCGTTAATCCAAACTCCGTCAATTCAAACTTAAGATCACTTGATCTATAACGCACATCTCATTACATCTAAAACTAGGGTTTTAAATGACGCTTGACAATCACTACACATGTAGTCTTTCGGAATTGCACCGAAACGCACACGAGTTGACTCAAACCATTGGTGAACAAACGACAAACATCAAAACAACAAATACGTGATAATTATGTGTTAACCTATATGTTACTTGATATGTATGTGAATTATTAAACGCAAGAGACAAGAGTTATTGTTTTACACTAGAGTTTGAACAACTAGAAGTAGAGGGACCATTGTGTAACATTATTAATATTAAATAATAACAAAACCCTAACCCCCTACCCCCTCCCCATAACCGATCTGCCTTCACCCCTTCTCCCTCTCCTTTTGCAGCCGTCAGCACATACACACATACATACAACCTTGTTTCAAGTTTTGTTGAAGAATTAAGGTGCTAGGAAGGTAATTAACAACTACTCTATGCATTCTATGTGTTTAATTTTAATATTGAATGGGTTAATCAAAACCCTAATTCTCGAAATCGATGATTAAGATGAGTTAGGGTTTGATTATATGCTTGATGATGAATTGCTAATGAAATTGATAACTAGTTGTGTTATTGTTGCTTGTTAATCACTTGTTCTTTGATTTTAAACTTTCAAGAAAAACACTTAACTATGTGTGTAATGTGAAATTGATATGCATGGTTGGTTAATCTTGTGTCTAGAGTGTTATATGCATGGATTATGATTCATAGATTGTTGTTATGTTGAGTTTTGATGTAAACTGGTACTAGACAGATTGTTAAATTTATGTTTAGACGACTGTAACTGAATGTTAATGTGGTAATTGGTCGAAATTATTAACACTACAGTGTACTAGGTTGAGTCTAGTTTCTAAAAAGTCCAAGTTTGTAATTTTTGGACGTGTAAAAGTTAACCTTTATTATTTTACAAAAACGTAGTGCAAGTCTGAATTGTGGGGTCTGCTGTTAGGCTGTTTTGAAATTATCACATCTCATAAACTACAAGACCAAATGGGTTAGTTCTACTTCTGTAAGTTAACATATTGAGTTAAGAATCTAACCCAATTGGTCTTGCATTAATTGGATTTGTCATTTAACGGGAATAACAAATAAAATTCTGTTGCGCATGATAACGATTGCTGTGTGTTTGCTGTGATGTTTTGATCTTTGTGTTAAAAAAATATATGATAAAAATATAATAAAAATAGGTTTAGAAACCTAACTCACGTGTGCTTCTGTGATGATTTTTGGTGATTTATTTGACTTGTTATAATTTATTAATAAGAGTAATCTTGTCGAGTGAAAATCTGCATGGATAATTTAGCTGCTGTATTATTTAAATTGTCATGAAAAGTGCATAACCGATCGATGTTTGCTATGTTTTGACCAAATTGCCCTTTTGGGGGATAATTGCTAGTAATGTACAATGTTAATACTTGACACTTAAATAGTTGTTCACACATGTAACGTATCACCAACGTGTTTGTCGAGTCACACTTATTTCATAAACGAAACACGAAACGCATCTCATGCATAAGTTGTATGTGTCGAGTCTAGGGACTCACTCGTAGTTTAAATACTTAGAAAATCTCGTTTTTGTTTTTAGAACACTAGTGAGGATTTTCTGTGACGCACACCTTTTTCTCGGATCTTTTTGGTTATCTTCGCAAACAGTGAGTTTCACGTCCCCTTTTTACTCTTTGTAAACGCTTTTATTTGGGGGAGATAACATACTCCAACGCTGTAGATTTTGTTTAGTTTTTGTATATCACTTGTAAGGCTAAGTGGCAAACAAACCAACCAAAGTCCTTCATAACATCGAACCAGTTAATATTTGGATAATAGCGAGTCACTGTTGAGTAGTACTACTGGGTTTGACAAACCCCACCCAACTCTAAACTCGACTGTAGGTCGAGTGGGTGTAATTTTGGCTAACACATTACCATGGTCGTGGTTGACATGGTGGCAAGGCAATTGATAAACAGTCAGCTTCGGTGTCGAACACTTATTAATACTTTTTGATAGGTTAGCTACCTATTGATATATAAATTGACTTAACACTATCTGGTAACGCAAACGCAAACATAAACGCAAACGCAAACGCAAAACATAAACGCAAACGCAAACGCTTTATTTATATAAACTTGTGAACTCACCAACCCTGTGTTGACACTTTTAGTATGTTATTCTCAGGTAGCCGAGGCGGGCGTGCGGTTTAGGACATGCATTCGCTAAACATCATTGTTTTAAAAAAAACTGCTTTTAATTTATGTCTTGACAACTTGTGTTTTTAAGTCGTCCTGTGTGACGCAACTGTTTTGGTTTACGATTTACGCTTCCGCATTTTTACTTAAGAATTGATGTCTTGGTTGTTTGAAAACTTTATTTTTGGTGTTTGATTATAACTAATGATTCCGATCCTGTTAGTTCACACTCTCTGACGGTAAAACTCCGTTAGTGGATTTTGAGGGTGTGACATTTTGACCATTAACCATTACTTGGCCTTTAATCCCATCAGTTATAACTCATTCCACACGTTTTATGTAACCATCAACCGTGTATTTCGCATATATGAAATCAACAATCAATATCTGCAATTATAAATCAACACCAAGAGAGAAATATCTATTTATTAGCATTAATACTCAGGATACTAAACTTATTCGAGAATCCTGAACATATTCGGAATCCTGAGCATAGATCCTACTATAAAATTTGGGCCCTAAAGAACGAAAGGTAGTTCTTCGGCCCACTTTCCTTTCTTAGACCCCAACTTTTTCTTCAGGTTATTGATGATGATTTTGTTGCTTGATTCGGCCTATCCATTAGCCTGAGGCTGGACAGGTGTTGATGTGATCATCTTGATTACCCAACTGGTACAGAAGTTAGTTGTTCTCTTGCCGATGAATTGCGAGCCATTGTCACACACTATGTCTCCCGGGATCCCAATTCTTGTCAGGATATTTCGCTTGATGAATGAGATAACTTCTTTCTCTTGGACTTTGAACAAAGGCTTCCGCTTCGATCCACTTCGAGAAATAATCTGTCATAGCCAACATAAAGACTTTTCCTCCTGGAGCTCTTGGTAGTTTCCCCACGATATCCATTCCCCACTTCATGAAAGGCCAAGGGGATATAATAGGATATAATGGTTCTGCTGGCTGGTGCAAAATGTTGCTATGTCTCTGGCATGCTCTTGGTAGTTTCCCCACGATATCCATTCCCCACATATGCACTTAGCTTTACTGCCCATTTTGCCACTCTACCTGACATTTCTAGTTTTCTCAAAACAGACTTAATAAGATAGTTAGTTTTAACACATATAGGGTGAGTTTCAAAATAATGTCTTAGTAGATGCCATAATAAGGGCTAAAATTAAATATAAGAATACCTGGTTTTAGCATCCAAAAGTCTTTTACTTACATAATATATGGGGTGTTGTTGACCTTGGAGATCCTTAGCCAAAACTGCACTTATAGCATTATTTGATACAGCAAGATATAGAGATAGAGATTCACCTTCCTCGGGTTTTACCAGTAGAGGAGAAGAAGAAAGATAAGCCTTTAAGGATGCTAAAGCTTCCTCATGCTTACTGGTCCACTCGAACCTCTTGTTTTTCTTCAGGATATCATAAAATTCTTTGCACTTTTCTAAGGACTTAGATATGAATCTGTTGAGCGCCGCTATCCTGCCGGTTAGCCTTTGAACATCCTTGACTGATTCTGGGGATTTCAGATTTAGGATAGCTTGTATCTGCTCTGGACTCGCCTCTATCCCCCTTTTGGTGACCATGTATCCCAAGAATTTGCCAGCCTTCACTCCGAAATGGCATTTCGAAGGATTCAGCTTCATGTTGTATTTGTTGAGGATATCAAATGCTGTCTTGAGATCTTGAAGGTGATCTTCAGCTTTCTTGGACGTCACCACCATATCATTAATATAGACCTCCATTGTGTCCCCCAGTTGCTCTTTGAACATCAGGTTAACTAACCTCTGATAGGTTGCACCTGCATTTCTAAGTCCAATAGGCATAGCAATATAACAATAAATTCATGTGGGAGTCATGAAGGCCGTATCTTCTTGATCTGAGGGCTCCATATGGATTTGCTGAAATCCTGAGGATGCGTCCATAAATGTCAGCATCTCGTGGCCGGCTGTAGCATCCACCATTGAATCGATGTGTGGTAGAGGGAATGGATCTTTAGGACAAGCCTTATTCAAGTCTGTGAAATCTACACAAACTCTCCATTTGCCATTCTTTTTCTGTACAACCACAACATTTGCTAACTATCGGGGATATTGAACTTCCCTAATCATTTTTGCCTTCAAGAGTCTTTCTACTTCTTCTTGAATAATTATGTTTCTTTCAGGTGCAAATTTTCTTCTTTTTTGATGGATTGGCCTGAAAGAATTATCAATTCTAATTTTATGTGTTATAATATCTTTGGAAATACCTGTCATATCTTCATGTTTCCATGCAAATGTTGACAGCGTTGATTTGAGGAAATCGAGCAATTTTGACTCAATATCCTCAGGAATGCTAGTTCCTATTAGCACTTTGACTTCAGGATCCTCGGGATAAAGAGGTACTTCTTAAATTTCTTTTTCCCTGGCCTCCATTATGCCTCCTGCTGGCTTCTGTAATTGCTACGCCTGCTAGGGTTTGGCAGTACACTTCATGGAAGAGGTGTAGCAATTCTTCGCGTCTTGTGGGTCACTGATGATTTTGATAACCCCCCACGGACTTGGGAGTTTCACAAATTGGTGATAAGTGGAGGGAACTGCTTTCATATCATGTATCCAGGACCTGCCTAATATTATATTGCAACAAGATAAACAGTCAATAACACAAAATATTTGCATTTTGTTTACCCCTTCGACATATATTGGGAGCTTAATCTCCCCAATGGTGTTTTTAGTTTCTCCATTGAATCCAACCAATACTGAGGAACTGGGGACGATCTCATCCTCAGGAATATTCATCTTTTTCAGCACGTCTAATTGAATAATGTTGACAGAGCTCCCGCCATCTATGAGGATCCTGCGAACATAATGGTTAGCTACATATAAAATTATTACCAAACTACCATGATGAGGATCCTGAACATCGACTCTATCACTTTCATCGAAGGATATAATCCTCTCTTGAGTGAGAATAGATGTCTTTGTTGGCCTGTCAGCCACTTCTAACTTTCTTTGGTCAGCATTTCTCTTTGCAGCAGAATAAGAGGTTCCACAGATGTTGGATCCTCCGGATATGAACATGATTGTTCTTGCATCCGTTGGTGGAGGAGTCGGCTTTTCAGGAATTTTTTCGGGATCCTGTTCTCTTCCCTTCTTCTTGCCAAGTAGCTCTTTCAAGTGGCCCTTGCTGAGAAGATAGCCGATCTCCCTTCTGAGTGCAATGCAATCATCGGTCAAGTGCCCAAAGTCTTCGTGGAAGGCACACCATTTTGTTTTGTCTTTCCAGGCTCCTGGTCTCTCCGTTTTCCTTGGCCACCTAGCTTTCTCACCTAAATCCTACATGGCACACATTAATCCACCAATATCAACAGAAAAACAATATTCGGAGATCTTAGGATATTCTTCATCATTTTCCTCATCTACTGTATTAATCTTGGGGTTATCAGGTTTGTAGTAAGGCCTTGCACGGTATGATTTTCCCGGGGATTCGAATTTCTTGTTCGTCTGATCATACTTCGGGATATCGACCTTAGAATTTTTCTTGTCGTCTTCTAGCCTGATAAACCTCAAAGCCCTGCTTCTTGCTTCGTCTAATGACCTGCATGGAGTCATAAAGAGATCATCATAGAAAGAGGAGCCCTTTTCTAATCCCAACTTGAGAGCTTCCACTGCTGAAGCTGGGTTTAGATTCGGGATTTCCAGCGACTCCTTACTGAACCTGGTAATAAAATCTCTTAAGGATTCCCCAGAATTCTGGGTAACCCTATAAAGATCACTATCATTTTCTCAAAAGTTCTACTGCAAGAAAACTGGTTATTAAACATGTTAACTAAAAGAGAAAAAGAATTAATAGTGTTAGGAGGAATACTCAGTAGCCATTTCATGGCTGCTCCGGTTAAGGTAGACCCAAACCCTTTGCAAAGACATGCCTCTTTGATTTCCATAGGGATTGGATTGATCTCCATACGTTCTCTATATTGTGCGACGTGTTCCTCAGGATCCGTTGAGCCATCATACAGTTTCATATTTGGGGTTTGAAACCGTTTTGGAATCTGTACGACACTAATTGATGGCACAAACCGGGATATCCTGTGACTATCGGTGGGAACTTCAGCTATGGGACGGATTACGCCAGGGACATTTGATATCATGTCCCTTTTAGCTTCTGCAATTCTCGGGCTAAACCCGGATTTATACATGCATCCTGCAAAAATCCATGATTAGCATTAAATGGAATCGTATTGAAAGAGTTACCCTGATTAACATTCTGAGGAGCGGTCTGGGCGATGTAGCTCGTATTCCCAAACATAGCATTTCCAGGGTTGATAAATGGAGAAGTTGGAGTGTTAGCCTACATCGGGATAAAGTTTCCCTGATGCACATCAGAGGATCCTGAGGGCTGCTGAGCTTGAGCTAATTCTGAAGATACCGCCTGCTCATAAGGACCAGCCTGATGGAACAATCCTGAGGATCCGGACTGTTGGAACAATCCTGAGGATCCAGACTGTTGGAACAATCCTGAAGATCGTCCAGGCTGTGACGATCCTGAGGATCTTGCATGTTGAAAAGGTCCAGCAAATAACGCATACGGGTATCCTTGAGATCCAGATAAGTGCAATCCTGCAGACCCCAAATGCTGGAAAGATGGGAGGTCCATAGTTGTACGCCGTGGTCGGCTCTGGATGCACCAATCCTGAGGATCCTGGAGGAGTGAAATCCAGAGATCTCGGGATTAGTGGTGTAAATTTTTCCGCCGGCTTCTTGGCTTTCTTGAAATCTTCCAATTCCCTCACGAGCATCTGGTTGGTCTTGTTCTAGCGATCCATCTGTTCCTGTAGCCGTCTGTACAGAGACAGAAGGTCATTGTTGGACACCACGACGGGATCCTGGGGAGATGGCCTCAAACCTGAGAACACAGGAGTAGCAGGTTTCTTTTGAGCATTGTTAGGCTTCTTCGGGATACCACCAGCAGGAGGGAGAGGCATAGGCGGCCTCGCTGAGGATTCTGAGGCTACGACAGAAGATGAAACAATCTTTGGTTGGGAAGACATGTTGTGGATATTGAGAGTAGGGTTTAGTTTGAGAGTGAATAATGATTAAAGCACCATTTGCCCCACGGTGGGTGCCAAATTTTTTGGGTCAAAAATTGAAAAAAGCAACTTTTGATCAAATTAGTGCGTGAGGTGGAGTGCTTGATGATAATAAGATCGAACACAATGATATGATTACGAGAGAAAAAACCCTTGATTATGATAATCTTCGTTTCGGTCAAGAGTTTACGACGTAATATTTAGTCGAATTGCTTCGGTTAAAGATTATGAACTTAACTTTTGGTCGAATTAACGCTTGATTATTATGATCTCTGGCACAAAAAACCCCCGGACGGTGAAAACTATCACCGTCAATCTTATTAATAATAAAATCGGTGATTACAAAGGTTAGAGCTGATAAGTGATCGTGATCTAACTATTACAGTGTATGCTAGTTGCTAGAAGAGTGAAAAGTGTGTGCTCTAAGATATTATATGCTGGTATTTATAATAAAAGATTACAACTGTTATCCCGAAATAACCGGAAACCCTAGACTATTTCTTCCATAATCCGTTGCTTGCCCACGTTCCATTTGATGAAGTTCAAGCACTAGCCGTTGTAAGTCCACGTTCATATTAGCATATTTAACACGTGGTCTTATCTGCAAAACAAATAAAAATAATATGGGACGAAATATCATCCTCAGGATATTGACACTGGAAGGATAGCTCGGAATCCCTAACTAATTCTCCGAGTATCCCGAAACTGAAAGAGTCTTCAAATATAGCCGTTGAGGAACTCTTCTTTTGAGTCTATCCATGTTCTTCAATGTTCATTCCACGTCTTTGACCGATTCTTTTGGGAGTTACTCATCAAATGTGGTCCCACACATGTTAATATTAACTATAAGTGCGAGATTTCAGCATAATAGTCAATTTTTGACCATTAACCATTACTTGGCCTTTAATCCCAGCAGTTATAACTCATTCCACACGTTTTATGTAACCACCAACCGTGTATTTCGCATATATTAAATCAACAATTAATATCTGCAATTATAAATCAACACCAAGAGAGAAATATCTATTTATTAGCATTAATACTCAGGATACTAAACTTATTCGAGAATCCCGAACATATTCGGAATCCTAAGCATAGATCCGACTATAAAATTTGGGCCCTAACAGTTACATGGAGTATTCTCAAGTATATATTTTCAATGGAATAACATGGACATGTTATACAACCGTGGCTCGTACCAAGTAATTACATAAGGTTTTGGCATTTTCATGTCACTCACGATTGGCTTGCCCCAAGTTTCTACATAAGGTCTTGACATTTTCATGTCACTTATCCTAAGTCTCCAATATTTATCTGATTAAATCAAGATCAAAGTTGTTTTCAAAATTATTCTCGGGATTTTTCCCATTAAAACTGCTTTTGGGATCTTCCCCGGGATCCCCAAGATCATTTAGCAATCTCAGCTATCATGCTAATATTATTTTACAGGAATTTCAAACCAAGATAGAAATTATGACGATTGATTGGAATTTTGGGAATTTAGAAGTCTATCAGAGTAAACCTTATCCTACCCCTACCAAGTTTGATCATTTATTTACTTTTCTAGATATGTGGTAAAGAGCTATTCTTCTAAGTATATTTTTTCAACTAACCCTTTTTACCAATAATCCTCTAACTAGTAAAATGAGATAGACATAAGTAAAAGCAAAAGGTTATAATAATATTTATCAATTTTAAAATCTATGACTTCCATCTGAGATGTTCGAAAAGTTTTTCTAAATAAACTAAGGAAAGTTAAGGCTTCATCCTGAAAATCAGGATACCTCCACCTTAAACATTCTATTGTCTTAAAGGCATAAACAGTAAATTTATCAAAAGACCACAACCACATAATAGGAAAAGTAAATTGTTCAAGAGTACAACCATATCGAAGTCATCAGATAAAGAGGGGCTTGGGCCTTGTCTTCATCATCCTCACTACCCTTCCGAGAAACTAGTTGATATCCCAGCCTGCACCACCTTGTCTCCATCTCCAGCTTTCACCCTAGCATCTCTAGCCTTCTCCTCAACATCCTTGCTTGATTTTACAGGATACTCCTCAGAAGCCAAGCCCAATTCAGCCTTGATCTTTGCCTCCCTCAGCTTTAGCCCTTTAAGGTCTCAATAAAATGCATCAAAGTCAAGCTTTCTGGACTCATCTATCAGTTTGATCTTGGCACAACATTTGGAGTGAGCAACATGCTTCCTGCGTTAGGTCTTTGAGTCACTAAGCTCCTTGACATAGGCGGCTTTGAGGTCAGCTTGCTCCTTCTTCAGGCGATCAAACTCCACGACCATCTTCTCAATGTAAAGAGACTTAGCCTCGGCTATGCTGCTGAGATCAACTGCTTTCAGCTTCTGAACTTCGACCTCATGGAGAGCATCTCGATAAATATTGGTCAAGTGTTGGAGGCCCTACGACAACAAAAAGGTATGATTAGTATAATAGTTACCTACAACTAACGAAAGTTTTTGGATCCTAACATGAATGAGGAGTGGCTCCGCATTTTCAAAGTTGAGCAAGTCAGCAGTAGCTCCTGGTTCTCAATTGCTTTCCTCATCTTGGAGGTAGAAGCTCTGGTCCGAGAAGCTGGGGGAAGCATCTTGGTAACCTCTACGATGGTGGGTTTCATCTTGGAGATAATGCAATCAAGATCTTCCAAACCTAATACTTGGCCTGCTATAACACAAAGTTAAGATCCTAAAGATAACAACATCTCAAATAACTAGAAAAGATGAAGATAATAATCTCACCTGCATGGTTCCATTTGTTGACTGCTCAAATTCTGAAGAAAGTAAGACTTGAAGCTGGAAGGAGCAATCTACCTTGGGGATCCCCAAAATGGCTGGAATCCTCCTCAGAGCAGCAAACGTTGGAGTCACGAGATTAGAAAAACTTCACTTGAAATCAGAGATAAAAAACAAGATATGTATCAATTATGTTCTTTATTTCTTAAAAACTCTAAATTTACTTCCTACCCTTCTTAAACAACTAGTAAGGAAGTTCCTCGCCTCCGGGAATAAAATCCCTTTGGACGAAGAAGAATATCATGTACCATTGCCCATCATTTCTCTTTGTTTCTAGGATCGGGGGAACTTGATCGGATTTCACTTGAAGCAGGAAACGACTAAAGCCATGGGTTCTAAGATTACAAACATCGACCAAGTAGGAAACTTTCAATTCGATGTTACGACTTGTGATGAGCTTTTTGAGCATATACAGGACCCTCCACAACATTAGCAAAGCTTGAATGTAGCTAATACCTGTAACTTTGAAGATATAAACAATGAAATCAGGAAAAGTTAGGGTTAAGCCAATGGTGAAGGGACAAGAAAGAAATCCGACCCATTTCATTGATATGCAGTCGGAACGGATGGTTTGGTCAAAGGAATGAATTTAGCTCCGGCAGGGAAAGCGTTACCGGACCAAAGATATGAAAGATCAAGATTAGAGAAAGTACAAGATTCAAAATCAAGCTCAATGATGATATATTGACATTCAAAGTCAGGGTGTACGCTCACACTACTAAATGCGGACTCTTGGGATCGTTTTCTGATCACGATCGGTAAAAAGGGGGGAAATAAGAAACACTAAAGAGAGAGAGGAATATTACCTGATGAAGGGAGATGAATGAGTATTTTAAATGATGGAGGAGTAATTATAGGGCTTCTCTCGAGATAAATATGAGGCGTTCAATTATCCTCGGAAGTTGCGCTCAAGTCTTATTAGGGCTGTGCAACGGTTCAGAACCACGAGAACCGAACCGGAACCGAACCGAACCGGAACTGAAAATGACTAAAAGTTAGAACCGGAACCGGTTATAGTAAACCGTTCGGTTCCAGAATCGGTAAAGTCAGTTCCCGCTAATCGGTTCTGGCCAGAACTGTTTCCGCTGTATATTTATCAAATATGTTGTGCAAACTTTGCAAATTACAAAAAAAAAAAATTATATAACTGTATGTCTTCTTTCATGGTAATTTAATTTAGATTATAACATTGATCGATGTCGAAAGGTCAATCAAAAACATTTGTAAAATACCTTTACTAGCTAGGGCAAGTAAGGTGTCGAATCCACAGGGAATCAGTGGAAAGTCCTAATCAAGTTCAATACTTAATAATTAATTAACTAAGCGGACAAACGATGTCAAGCGGTTTAAAAGTAGTTTGTAAAACAATAATATGAAAATAGTGACCACACTTCAGGTTCGGGATATGCAATAAACTGAATGACAATAATTTATACAAATCGGGAAATCACATAGACATGATTCGTGTATTAGAATAGATAAATAATTACTAGACACAATAGTTTGGTTATGATGATTCACAGAACTTAATCCGAAGAATTGACAAAACTGAACACGGTCTACTTAATTACCAGTTCATTAATATAAAATTTAGCATCTATCAATGATTAATGATAAACGGTTCAATGACGATAAGAACTTAATCCTAAATGTTGATGAACACAAACCAAATAATTGATGATAAACGAAAGTCCCAAAAACACAACTGTTTAATCAATTCCAATAAACATATAGATTCAATCAACCAAAAGATTAATCAAAACTAAACCCCAATACATGTAATGTTCATAAAAATAATCAGTTCATATGCAAACCCTACACCTAAAGTGGTCACAAGTGGTTTAGCCTTGCCTCTGCATCACGATTGACTCGAATATGGATTGGAAGGATGAAACCATGGATGATTTGGTGATTGAGAGGTGTTAAGATGATGTATGATAGCCTCCAAGAAGTCACAAAACTGAATATGATTGAATGAATTCGACTCTAGGGTTTTTGGGCCTTAAATATGGAAGAAAATCAATAAAAAACCCTTTTTCCGTCAGACCAGACCGTAAGCTACGGTCTGGCCACCGTAAGCTACGGTCAAACCGTAGCTTACGGTCAGACCAATCTGCCTTACGGTCTGCCAGCATAAATCTTGTTTTATTCATAGAATCTTCGTTTCAACTCCGTTTTCCTCCCCGTTTGTGGCCACGTCTTCGTATTTCAATTCTCTATCTTCTCATGGATCATCACTTTCATTTCCACTCCATAATGAATGCTCTAAATTAGCTTCTTTAAGCTCCGTTAAGCTCCGCACACCTGTAACCATAAAACCTATCAAAGTATTTATGTTCGTTACATATAAACAAGTAAAACACACAATATAAAACACTTAAGGCGTGTACTTTTACCCACACATCACATCCCCACACTTATCATTTGCTTTCCCTCAAGCTAACTCTCATGTAACACATACACCTCGATCGACGGTTCATCAATTATCAATATTAATACTAGTGAGGTATAAGGTCATACCCAATTCCCAAGAACTGACACTGTCAAGGTTGAAAACCCACCAAATAATTTAATGATACATTTTAAAACTATGAAACCGCCCAAACGAGTGTACTTTGTTTCCGGTTAAGGCACACATGTTCATACCCCTCATAATATAAGATCTCTCCTCTCAGTTTAATATCTGGACCATCAAAAAATGTGCTAGTATCTCTCTGCCCTCAATACCAAGTATGAACACAATGTAATAAGTTTGGTAGAAAGTCATATCTCCACCCATTACCCACCGGTTGCATAGAGAAAAGAACTAAGGGTTTTGCTGTGGCTTAGGTTGGGGTGTGAAAGTGGATTTATTTAGTGACTTATGGTGGATGAACCCCAATTTATTGACACCAACAAACAAACGAACAAACAAACTCACTAACTATTATTTACAACCAATAACGACTTTAAACACAACTCTTTTTGAGTTTTTCTTTGATTTTTTTTTCTTTTTTTTCATTTTTTTAAACAAAAACTAATATCAATATACACAAACAAATGACCCGAGACATACGTAAATTGTGTACTATGCTCGACAAACAACTTAAATACAACTCTTAACATACCAAGTTTCATCCACAGGGTTAAAAAAAAAGGCCAAGGCAAACACGGCTTGTAATGTGGGTTTAAACAAACGAAAGGGAAAAAGCACAAGCTTGACTCCTAAGGGATAATGTAGGGTATTATTATTATTATTATTATTATTATTATTATTATTATTATTATTATTTTAATGTAAGGCCAATATAAAGTGGTTTTCTACAGTTCTACTTCTCCATATAGGTGGTGGTATTAAGATCTCGAAATGCATGAGACAACCAAGTTCTAGATATCATGGACATACCAGTTACTCTCGATAATGGCACTCAAATGACGTGTATATATACTATATATTATATGTGTATTATATATAAAGCAAATCTCACACACATACCGGAGGAATTAGGCTGCCGATATGACACATGTGTACCTGTCCCCATGACTCGCTATCCCCATCTAAACGGTTCATTTTAATTGTCTAACTTTTGAAAAACATTTGCATGGGAAGACTTTCGAGAAGCTTAAAAATTGACCATGACCAAAGACCTCTACTTGGCATTAATACTAACAATTAACAAATTACAATTTTGGCTTTTGCGCACAAGCAAGCTACTCTTAAGGCTAAAAATTTTTAATTTCTCCATATTTTTCCATCCCCACACTTGAGATTTACATTGTCCACAATGTAACTCAGATTTTCAAAAACAGATGCAAACACGGGATCTTCATACCAATTTCAATTCAAGGGATAACCAATTACCCATCTCCGAATTTGAATAAAGTTGCATACCATAAAATAAACACATAAAGTTTTAAACATAAGCATAAACACCACCCGCACTACCAAAAAGTTCATCACGCCACCCAACCACCCATAACAAAATTATTAAACAGTCAATATCAAATAAAAGATAGGGAAAAACACATGGACCTGATTCAAATCTCTTATGTCAAACGGGTCCTACTGATGAGTACTTTTGCAACCTTGACCCGCACTTCTTGAATTATGATATGACGATATCTACACCACCGAATCTTGACAAAGCCACCATGAGCTTCCCCACACTTAGGCTTACTATGACCATAAAACACAAAAAAAAGTAACACGCAAAAAGAAAACCAAAAATAAAGAAAACATTACAAAAGGTCGGGTTGCCTCCCGATCAACGCTAAGTTTTTGTTAAGGTCTTCAGCCAGACCGTTACCTGATTTGGCGGTTATGGTGGTCGCATGGAACATTTACCTGTTGAGTTTCCTATAAAAGCACGGTAGTTGACACGCCAGGGTTCTACTTCTTTCTTCATGTTCAGCATGTCCGATAAACCAAAGCGGGCCGGTGCAACTGCATATTTACCTTCATAATTTCTAGCATAAGCTCGGTAGTGAACACGTTGAGCCCACACACTATTTCTTATCTTTAAATTATCAAATACTGATCGGGGCCGAACCAAGCATTTTCCAATCGATTTTCCCATGTATGCTCGGTAGTTTAGGTGTTGTGTCCATAATTTTTTTCTTGTGGTGGACACATCAGAAGAACCAGAACCAATATGGGCCCATTTCTTAATACTTCGCCCACTATCCTTCACCTCCACTTTCCTCTTCTTGAAAGGTACTTTTTCTTCAACTCGGTCTACACATTCAACTATATACTCCAAAAGGTCTAGACCCTCTCCCTCAACATCCTCATCGGCAACCGCAACTAATGCATTCATTGGCTTTTCAGTAACTAGAGGAATTCGTGTGGTATTATTCTCCATGGCCACCTCCTCAAATTCATTCTCCGAAAATCAATAACCTCATTTATTACCTCATCATTCACCACGACATAACTAACCAACTGCTCCTGATCTCGTTTAATTTGGGCCACATCTTCAAATAGTTTACTCATCAGTTCATCTTGGGCAGCATTAGACGTTTCCTGGAGTTCTAACCTGTAACACCCCGTAACCGCAGCGGAAACGTACACGGGATGCAACAGACACATCTGATATCAACAGCATTGCTTATAAAGAAAATACCACTACATTAATTTATAACATATTACATTGTTGCGAGTTTCGTTACTATCTAGGTGTTACACACAGGTTTTACCGATAAGACATTAATATATGTTCATTACAAAATATAGAGCAGCAAGCTTCCAACATGTAGTACAGATAATTAAGCACATATCAATCATTCCAACTTGGGCATACCTAGAAAACATGTAAAGAAAACGGGTCAACTACGAATAGTTGGTGAGTTTCACTAATTTAAATAAACACTGACAGATCATTTTAATAATCATTTATTAGCAATGTAATTATGCTGGGAACTATGTTTCCCCGGAACATTTATAACCTCTGGGAACTAAGTTGCCCCAGAACAATAATAACCTCTGGGAACTATGTTACCCCAGAACAATAATAACCTCTGGGAACTAAGTTACCCCAGAACAATAATAACCTCTGGGAACTAAGTTACCCCAGAACAATAATCACCTCTGGGAACTAAGTTACCCAGAACAATAATAACCTCTGGGAACTAAGTTACCCCAGAACAATAATAACCTCTGGGAACTATGTTACCCCAGAACAATTCCACACGATAAACAATTTATATATATTCTGTGCATCAAATCATATATATATAAATATACAAGTGTTTCCATACGATCGGTATGTACTTAAATACTTTAATAACGACATGCTTTCCGCCCCGGGAAAATATTTAAAACAGTTCAATAAAAGGGGCTCGTGAAAACTCACCTTTCTGTGAGTCGGGATGTGATACAATGAACTGCTATAAGCCTGGATCTGTAATATAATATCTAGTCGTTACTATATAATTCCCATAAATTATATACGTATCAATCGGTACATCTGGGGACATTGTTAGCCCAGTTACTGTACTCGATTCGGGGACAATGTTAACCCTGTGACACTTATAAGGACTCAGATTGTGACATTGCTTAAAGTCTGACGGTCAAAATTATCATTTTTATGATTGATTTCCTTGATTTGCGTGCCTAGCACGGTTATCCGTTTTTAGTTTCAAAAATGAGTTTGGTCACACCCGTCCCAAAATGGTGTGTTTGACTGTTAATTTAGTTAAAGTGATGAAATTAGAGCTCGGTTTGGACACCCCGTTTGGCCGCGGGGCCCGTTTCCGTCATTTAGGTGCCGGAAACAGTAAAATCGGGTAAAATTACCCAAATCATCCGAATTATTTTCGGATGATTTATTTTTACTTAATTTACTTAGTTTTATGAAAATGGTCCATTTTTAAGGTTTTCATATACCAGTCAGCTCGCTTATGCGAGTTTTGCCGGTTTTACACGTTTTAAGCTTTAAAAATTTGTTTTTATGTTCTTTTTAGCACAAATAATTACCCGTTTAGTCTCGGGTCTTGAAATTTTGCACAAAACTTATTTTGACAGTAAGAAATTTTATAAAAATTTTCCAGATTTATTTTCTTATATTTACATTTATTTATCTATTTTTAAACCTTATTAAAACACAAAATATGTCAAAAATACCAAAAGACTTTAGAAAAATCCCAAATTTTTCTGGGATGATCCCTGCCATCCTCATAACTCCCTGGAATTTTTCCAGAACCCAAAACTCATTTTTCAAGCCATTTTCACAAAAACCGAGCTAGAAAGCTCTAGAACTCGTTTTACCGAAAAGCCCCCTTAGACTTCTCCAACTGAGCTCAAATTTTGTGTGTGACTTTTATATGTTATAAAAAGCTTATCCTAAAGTTTTCAGAATTTTTCATCAAGTTTAGCTATTTTTCACCATTTTTGGCCAAAACCGAGCATTAAATTCACCAAATATTCATCTTTTATCCAAAAATTACCAAAAATTCACAGATCTCATATTTTCATGTATAGATCATCTCTGTGAAATTTCATGACCCGACTCTAAGCACCCTACAATCTGTCCAAAATCACTAACTCACACGAAACCGAACTATCTTGTGTTTTCTAGCGTTAGATCGCAAAGATCTTGGTTTCTAGCCTTTGCTAGCCACTAGATACAACACTTACAAGCACAATAACACTATACCAAGCAAGTTACACCAACAATCAAACCATTTCTTTCATAGTGTCGGTTTTGATATAAAAACAAAGGTTTTAACCGTAAAAATCCGTTCTCGACTCTTTTTACTCATTTCTCGGACCAAGATCCCTTGTATACTTGTATACATCTCTTGATCATGCAAGAGTCGGTTTCATCTCGGGTTTTCACCCGTCTTTCACTTGGAAATTCATTTTCAAAGATTCTAACCGTAAAAAATTCGTTATTGACACTTTTAACTCGTTTCTTGGATCAAGATCCCGTGTATAACTTGTATACATCACTTGATCTAGCAAGGATCGGTTCCATCTCGGGTTTTCACCCATATTTCACTTGGAACCTCTTGTTCTTGCAAAACAACTCAAAATAAAGAAATCACACCAAAGATCATGCATTAAAACATGCTTATACCTTGTGTTCTTGGTTAAAATTGATGAGTTTGGATGAACACTTGAAAGAGTTGAGAGATTTGAGAGAGTTTTTGTTGTAAAAAAAAGAAATGGAATGATATTATGTAACCATAGGGCCGATCGGTCCAAGTAAAGGTGGGGGTGGGCCCCACAACTTCAATATTAGCCACATATTCGGATTTCCGTAATCCGGATAATGTTTTGGATAATCTGGCTCAGTTCGTTTCTCGTTTAAACTCGTAATTCGGCTTAAAACGAGCATAAAATGGTCGTTTTTAGGGTTAAAATAAAATTTACATAAAACTGATTTAAAAACTTTAAAAACTTAACCCATGACATTAAATGACTTAAAACTTTGTATTGTCGGTAACTGTGCATCTTTTTCGGCTTGATTGATCGTCTCTTGCTTGGTTTGATGTTAAAGGTTTCGTTTATCGTACCGACGTACTAATAAATCGAAATCCTTTTTCTGTGCTATAATTCACTTATCCCGAAGCATTAATACTTCGTAAACATCACTAAACATTATATACTTCGTCTATAATGTAATTCCCGATTCGTTCGGGTTTCAATAATCGTTCATTGGTTAATTGTAATTCCAATACGATTCACTATATAATCGAGTATGATTCGTTCTATGAATCATATATACTCGTATACACGTACTATAACTCATATAATCAATATTAAATGACACGTAATTAGTATATACCGGCTAGGGTATACCTGGATTTGCCGGAATTGTTACATTCTCCCCCCGTTATAAAAATTTCGTCCTCGAAATTTTACACGTCAACTACTTCCTTTTGAGGAAATAGGTGGGGGTATTTCTTCCGAAATTCATCCTTTCGTTCCCAAGTAAATTCTGGGCCTCGTTGCGAATTCCATCTAACTTTGACCAACGAGATCTTATTGTGTCTAAGTTGCTTGATCTTACCGTCCACTATTTCAATGGGTTCCTCTACGAAGTTGAGCTTATCATTTATTTGAACACCCTCTAAGGGTAACACCGATGTCTCATCCGTCAGACATCTTTTCAAATTTGACACATGAAACACGTTATGAACTGCACTTAGTTCCTCGGGCAGTTCTAATCGGTAAGCTACCGGACCGATTTTTGCGGTGATGATGAATGGTCCAATGTATCTAGGGGCCAACTTCCCCGCCTTTCCAAATCTGACCACTCCTTTCCAGGGTGATACTTTCAAATATACCTTTTCCCCTTCTCAAATGACAACGGTTTTCGACGGGTATCGGCATAACTCTTCTGCCGATCCCGCGCGGCTTTCAGGTTGTTCTTAATTTCAAGAATCTTGCTGGTCGTCTCCTGGACCAGATCGATCTAATGACCTGCGAGTCACCCACTTCAGACCAGCAAAGTGGTGATCGGCACTTCCGTCCATACAATGCTTCATAAGGTGCTGCCTTTATACTGCTATGGTAACTGTTATTATAGGAAAATTCAACGAGTGGGAGATGTTGATCCCAGTTTCCCTTAAAGTCCAGTACGCAGGCACGAAGCAAATCCTCTAAAGTTTGAATGGTCCTCTCAGACTGACCATCGGTCTGAGGGTGGTAAGTTGTGCTTAGGTCAATACGTGTTCCCAATGCTTCTTGGACAGCTTGCCAAAGTTTGGAGGTGAAATGGCTATCCCTATCGGAGATGATCGAGATGGGGATGCCATGACGAGACACTATTTCACTTATATAAATCTGGGCAAGTCTCTCAGTGTTATAATTATTTCTAATCGGGATAAAATGTGCCGATTTGGTTAATCGATCCACGACTACCAAATTGCATCATGTCCCCGGGGTGTCTTAGGGAGGTGTGTCACGAAATCCATCGTGATTTGCTCCCATTTCCATTAGGGAATTTCCGGTTGTTGTAACATTCCGAGGGTTTCTGGTGCTCCGCCTTAACTCTCGCACACGTCGTACACTTGCCGACGTATGTGGCTACATCCTTTTTCATACCTGGCCACCAGTAAATTTTTTCACATCCTTGTACATTTTATCTGATCCCGGATGTATGGAATATTTTGATTTATGTGCTTCGTCCATGATCAAATTACGAAGGTCGTGGAGGGTCGGAATCCAAATCCGATTTTTGAAATAGAGAATTTCGTCCACACGCTGTTCGAAATTCTTTTCGTTACCGTAAAGTCCCTCTTTTTCCAATTGTTCCTCTTTCAACGCCTCGCGTTGAGCGACTCGAATCAAATCCGAAAGGCTCGACTGGACTATCATCCCCAGCGCTCGCACTCGCAATGGCTTAAACCGATCCTTCCTACTCAAGGCATCGGCTACGACGTTAGCCTTGCCGGGGTGATAACGGATGTCACAGTCATAGTCGCTTAATAATTCGACCCATCTTCGTTGTCTCATATTCAGTTCTTTCTGATGGAATATGTGTTGCAAACTTTTATGATCGGTGAAGATGGTGCACTTTGTACCGTAGAGATAGTGCCTCCAGATTTTAAGTGCGAAGATGACTGCTCCCAGTTCTAGGTCATGAGTGGTGTAATTTTTCTCGTGAACTTTTAATTGTCGAGACGCATAGGCTATAACCTTACTATTTTGCATCAATACGCATCCTAACCCTCTCCGGGATGCGTCACAATACACGACAAAACCATCGTCTCCGTCGGGGAGACTTAAGATTGGCGCTTGGCACAATCTTTGTTTTAGCGTTTGAAACGCCGTTTCCTGCTCTTCACCCCATTCATACTTCCGATCCTTTTGAGTCAGGAGGGTTAAAGGTTGGGCGATGCTGGAAAAGTTCTTTATAAATCGACGATAGTATCCAGCTAAGCCTAAGAATTGGCGGATTTCCTTTGGAGATTTAGGCGCTTGCCAATTCTTAATTGCTTCAACCTTACTCGGATCAACGTGTATTCCTTGGTGGTTTATAACGTGACCGAGGAATTGCACCTCTTGTAACCAGAAGTTACACTTGGAGAATTTTGCATATAACTTCTCCTGATCCAGGAGCTCTAGAACTAACTGTAAGTGTTGCTCGTGCTCTTCTTTACTCTTCGAGTATATCAAAATATCGTCAATAAATACAATGATGAATTTGTCAAGATAGGGTTTATAGACTCGATTCATGAGATCCATGAATACTGCTGGCGCATTTGTTAGCCCAAAAGGCATAACTAAGAACTCGTAATGGCCGTAGCGAGTCCGGAATGCAGTTTTTGGGATATCCTCCTTCTGAATTCTAACCTGATGGTATCCCGATCTAAGATCTATTTTTGAAAAGTAGCTCGCACCTTGTAGTTGGTCGAACAGATCATCGATTCGGGGGAGAGGATACCTATTTTTGATTGTCAACTTGTTCAATTCCCTGTAATCAATGCACATTCTAAGGCTCCCGTCCTTCTTTTTCACGAATAAAACAGGTGCACCCCACGGGGAATAACTGGGACGTATAAATCTTTTATCCAACAATTCTTGCAACTGGTTGGATAATTCTTGCATCTCGGATGGTGCAAGTCGGTAGGGCGCCTTAGCAACAGGGCCAGCCTGAGGTAACAGATCGATCCTGAATTCGACCTGTCGGGTTGGCGGTAATCCAGGAAGTTCCTCTGGAAAAACTTGTGGAAATTCGCGTGCCACGAGAATATCGTCCACCCGTTTTTCCTCAGAATCAGCGGCCGTCAGGCTCGCTAGATACGCCACACATCCCTGACGTATATATTTCAACACCTTGAGGTGGGATATAAATGGTATCATGGTGCCGGATTTTTCTCCATGCACTAATACCTCCTCGTCATCCGACACCCGGATCTTGACGGTTTTCTTTTCACAGTTTATTTCTACCCTGTTACGTGCCAACCAATCCATTCCCACTATCACGTCAAAACTACCCAATTCTACCGGTAACAAGTCAATCAGGAAGGATTGTTCGTTCAGAATAAAAGGGCAATCCCGAACTATCCGATTAACTATCATGGTTTTACCGTTAGCGACTTCTACGGTGTAAGGTTCTATGGTTTCGCCAATAGGAAGGTTTGCTATCGAAAGGAATCTAACGGAGACAAAACTTCTATCGGCGCCTGTATCAAATAATACAGAAGCGTAATGATCAGAGACGAGGAAGGTACCTGTCACTACGCTGGGGTCCTGGCGTGCCTCGTTCGCCCCCATCACGAATGCTCGGCCTCTCGCCGGATTGGATGACGATGCCTGACCCGTGAGTTGTCTCCCGTTTCCTCCCTGGTTCAGTTTCGGGCAGTTCCTTTTGAAGTGATCCGTGCTGCCGCATTCGTAGCAAGCACGGCTAGCGGTCACCATCTGGTTTCCTTGCGGGTTCTGCTGTCGGGCTGGTTGAGTTCTAAATGGTTGCGCACGAATAGGTTGCGGTTGTCGGTTCAGGTTGTTCAGATTTGTCTTACAATTTGGTGCGTAGTGTCCAATCCTGCCACACCGGTGGCACACCACCTCTTTGCACACGCCACTATGGTGGTAACCACATTTCCCGCACTTAGGATACGTTCCCTTCTGCGGTTCTTGCCTTCCGCCCGAACTAGTCATGGCATAGCTCTGGGCAGCGGGCCTAGCTCGTTTGCTTTGCTGCTTTACCTGGATTCTATGATCATGTGTACCCCGTTTTCCCCCAGCGGATTCTCCTGTCACCTTTAGTGATCCGCTCCGCAAGAAATCATACGTGACAATGCCAGCCTGTGTCACTGCACTTTCATACGTCCGGTGTCCCCCCGCGTTGACTATACTCCTCACTACTGGAGTAAGTCCCCAAATATAACGTTCCACCCTCTTCGTCTCCGGGGTGACCAACCACGGTACTAATCGTGACAGTTCATTAAACCGATTGGTATAACCCAAGTGGTCCGCCCCCTTCATCTCCAGATTCCACAACTCATTTTCCAATTTCTGCAATTCATTCTTTGGGCAGAAATGTTCCAACACAAGAGCCTTAAGCTCCGTCCAGGTCATGTGGTTTGTCGCCGCCTGACCTCGAGTCTGTACTATGGTGTTCCACCATGTCAAGGCATGGTCGGTGAATGTACAGGTGGCGTACTTAACGACACAATCCTCGGGACAGTTGCTAATATTCACCACTGATTCTATTTTCTCTATCCATTTAACTAACCCATTCGGTCCTTCAGACCCGCTAAACTCTAATGGCTTGCACAACATAAAATCCTTGATCGAACATCCTCTGGATGCACGAATTGGTTCAGTACGGTTTGTCTCTACCGTAGGTATAGGGCCATTGCTGTCAGTAACGACCACCCTAGGCGGTGCGTCATTACTCGGAATAGTGTTATCATTCCTTGGAGGATTAGCATTTTGTTCCCCGTCATTATTTATGGGCGTTTGATTGCTCGGAGGGGTTGGATTGGTCGAGTTGTTAATACTGGCGGCGATGCGCGATACTATATCCGGTATCGCCGCCTCCAACTGTTGAGCAATCAAACGGCTCACATCTACTTCCGATATTTTCGTTGATCGTTTCGGTGCCATTCTACACAACATCAAGAAAATACATATAATCAATACCATCTCAAATCATAAAACACAATACATATTTCATTCATTAGTAAACATTGATACATATTACACAAACATCGGTTTACATACTTTCCAGTCAAGATTACACAACTAAGTTTTAACACAAGGGCCCTATGTCGGTATCATTTCGACATAACCCGTAAAAGGGTCAGTGCTTGAATGATACCCAAAAGTATCTATAATGACATGCCCAAAAGAGACCCACCCTAGGGGCCAGTGGTTGTATCATAACTAAACAAGATTCACTCCGTGTTAGTATCACCACTAACTACTTACACAGAGTATCAAAAAAATGGTCCCTGACTATCCCCATCCAAACATAACTACTAAACACGGTGGTATGCCCACCACATCATCACTGCCACCAACGCCACCACTACTGCCATCACCCCCCGGAGCCACGCCTCTAACCGCTGAACCATCAATAGGGAGTACGAGCTCTCCCTTGTCATCCGGTCGATTGCATACTGGCAATCCAGTATGCGGTCACCAAGGTACACCCGTCTCTGTACCCCCACGGTCAGGGCGGCTGAGTGCTCATTTACTTGCTCTGTGAGCACTCGTAGCCAGGCCGCCGCATCCCGCTCCTGTCTAGGAAGGCCCCAGACAGGTGGAGCCATCGGCTCGGGCTGAGATGAGGACTCTCCCCGACGAGTAGCAGGTCGGGGTGGGGGAGAGGTCGGTGGGACACGCGGAATGCTGATCCGCGCCGTAAGGCGGGGACCAAATCCCGGAGGGACAGAGGTGGCCTGCGGTGCGAGTGGAGTAGGGGATCTGACGATCCAGGCCGGGGAGGATTGGCTCGAGCTCCTGTGACTCGCCTCGCTAGGCTCGGAGTCGGATGACACGTGTAGGCTCCCGGAGTTTCCGGGGCTAACCTCCTCCGGGTCCTCCTCTACTGATAAGCTATGCGGGCTTGACATTTTTACCTGCACACAAGTTAACAAGCATATAGTTCTTTCCATAGTGTAATTCATAATCAAATTAATATGCACTTACTTATACAACTTGACTACATAACAATATTATCACATATTTGCACATATGTTGCCAATTTTACCTATTAAAGTCCCTCGTGACTTCCCCTGAATTCCCTCGTGTAGACAAGTCTGTTATTATGTTCCGGACCATAATAACCCACTTGTCCATCCAAGTTCATCCCGATCTCGTCACAATATACATTTAGTTGATATTCAGATCCTATAATACATGAGCTACTGGTTATATTTTAGGTATCTTTTAAAGACATCCTAATTCTTTATAACCAATGGCTCTGATACCAAGTTCTGTAACACCCCGTAACCAAAGCGGAAACGTACACGGGATGCAACAGACACATCTGATATCAACAGCATTGCTTATAAAGAAAATACCACTACATTAATTTATAACATATTACATTGTTGCGAGTTTCGTTACTATCTAGGTGTTACACACAGGTTTTACCGATAAGACATTAATATATGTTCATTACAAAATATAGAGCAGCAAGCTTCCAACAGGTAGTACAGATAATTAAGCACATATCAATCATTCCAACTTGGGCATACATAGAAAACATGTAAAGAAAATGGGTCAACTACAAATAGTTGGTGAGTTTCACTAATTTAAATAAACACTGACAGATCATTTTAATAATCATTTATTAGCAATGTAATTATGCTGGGAACTATGTTTCCCCGGAACATTTATAACCTCTGGGAACTAAGTTGCCCCAGAACAATAATAACCTCTGGGAACTATGTTACCCCAGAACAATAATAACCTCTGGGAACTAAGTTACCCCAGAACAATAATAACCTCTGGGAACTAAGTTACCCCAGAACAATAATAACCTCTGGGAACTAAGTTACCCCAGAACAATAATAACCTCTGGGAACTATGTTACCCCAGAACAATTCCACACGATAAACAATTTATATATATTCTGTGCATCAAATCATATATATATAAATATACAAGTGTTTCCATACGATCGGTATGTACTTAAATACTTTAATAACGACATGCTTTCCGCCCCGGGAAAATATTTAAAACAGTTCAATAAAAGGGGCTCGTGAAAACTCACCTTTCTGTCAGTCGGGATGTGATACAATGAACTGCTATAAGCCTGGATCTGTAATATAATATCTAGTCGTTACTATATAATTCCCATAAATTAAATACGTATCAATCGGTACATCTGGGGACATTGTTAGCCCAGTACTGTACTCGATTCGGGGACAATGTTAACCCCGTGACACTTCTAAGGACTCAGATTGTGACATTGCTTAAAGTCTGACGGTCAAAATTATCATTTTTATGATTGATTTCCTTGATTTGCGTGCCTAGCACGGTTATCCGTTTTTGGTTTCAAAAATGAGTTTGGTCACACCCGTCCCAAAAATGGTGTTTGACTGTTAATTTAGTTAAAGTGATGAAATTAGAGCTCGGTTTGGACACCCCGTTTGGCCGCGGGGCCCGTTTCCGTCATTTAGGTGCCGGAAACAGTAAAATCGGGTAAAATTACCCAAATCATCCGAATTATTTTCGGATGATTTATTTTTACTTAATTTACTTAGTTTTATGGAAATGGTCCATTTTTAAGGTTTTCATATACCAGTCAGCTCGCTTATGCGAGTTTTGCCGGTTTACACGTTTTAAGCTTTAAAAATTTGTTTTTATGTTCTTTTTAGCACAAATAATTACCCGTTTAGTCTCGGGTCTTGAAATTTTGCACAAAACTTATTTTGACAGTAAGAAATTTTATAAAAATTTTCCAGATTTATTTTCTTATATTTACATTTATTTATCTATTTTTAAACCTTATTAAAACACTAAATATGTCAAAAATACCAAAAGACTTTAGAAAAATCCCAAATTTTTCTGGGATGATCCCTGCCATCCTCATAACTCCCTGGAATTTTTCTAGAACCCAAAACTCATTTTTCAAGCCATTTTCACAAAAACCGAGCTAGAAAGCTCTAGAACTCGTTTTACCGAAATGCCCCCTTAGACTTCTCCAACTGAGCTCAAATTTTGTGTGTGACTTTTATATGTTATAAAAAGCTTATCCTAAATTTTTCAGAATTTTTCATCAAGTTTAGCTATTTTTCACCATTTTTGGCCAAAACCGAGCATTAAATTCACCAAATATTCATCTTTTATCCAAAAATTACCAAAAATTCACAGATCTCATATTTTCATGTATAGATCATCTCTGTGAAATTTCATGACCCGACTCTAAGCACCCTACAATCTGTCCAAAATCACTAACTCACACGAAAACCGAACTATCTTGTGTTTTCTAGCGTTAGATCGCAAAGATCTTGGTTTCTAGCCTTTGCTAGCCACTAGATACAACACTTACAAGCACAATAACACTATACCAAGCAAGTTACACCAACAATCAAACCATTTCTTTCATAGTGTCGGTTTTGATATAAAAACAAAGGTTTTAACCGTAAAAATCCATTCTCGACTCTTTTTACTCATTTCTCGGACCAAGATCCCTTGTATACTTGTATACATCTCTTGATCATGCAAGAGTCGGTTTCATCTCGGGTTTTCACCCGTCTTTCACTTGGAAATTCATTTTCAAAGATTCTAACCGTAAAAATTCGTTATTGACACTTTTAACTCGTTTCTTGGATCAAGATCCCGTGTATAACTTGTATACATCACTTGATCTAGCAAGGATCGGTTCCATCTCGGGTTTTCACCCATATTTCACTTGGAACCTCTTGTTCTTGCAAAACAACTCAAAATAAAGAAATCAACACCAAAGATCATGCATTAAAACATGCTTATACCTTGTGTTCTTGGTTAAAATTGATGAGTTTGGATGAACACTTGAAAGAGTTGAGAGATTTGAGAGAGTTTTTGTTGTAAAAAAAAGAAATGGAATGATATTATGTAACCATAGGGCCGATCGGTCCAAGTAAAGGTGGGGGGTGGGCCCCACAACTTCAATATTAGCCACATATTCGGATTTCCGTAATCCGGATAATGTTTTGGATAATCTGGCTCAGTTCGTTTCTCGTTTAAACTCGTAATTCGGCTTAAAACGAGAATAAAATGGTCGTTTTTCGGGTTAAAATAAAATTTACATAAAACTGATTTAAAAACTTTAAAAACTTAACCCATGACATTAAATGACTTAAAACATTGTATTGTCGGTAACTGTGCATCTTTTTCGGCTTGATTGATCGTCTCTTGCTTGGTTTGATGTTAAAGGTTTCGTTTATCGTACCGACGTACTAATAAATCGAAATCCTTTTTCTGTGCTATAATTCACTTATCCCGAAGCATTAATACTTCGTAAACATCACTAAACATTATATACTTCGTCTATAATGTAATTCCCGATTCGTTCGGGTTTCAATAATCGTTCATTGGTTAATTGTAATTCCAATACGATTCACTATATAATCGAGTATGACTCGTTCTATGAATCATATATACTCGTATACACGTACTATAACTCATATAATCAATATTAAATGACACGTAATTAGTATATACCGGCTAGGGTATACCTGGATTTGCCGGAATTGTTACATAACCTCTGATTTATTTGCTTCAATAACTCCATCACATCATTAATCGACTTTTCTTTGTTACCCGAGGAATCTTCTTGATCTTGCTGATAATTTCTTTGATATGTACCACCATGATCATAATATCGAGGTACTTCCTCGTATAGTGGTTGACGATGTTCATGGTAGTAGTAGTCCTCATCATCTTGATAACTTACAAAACTTTGCGTATCGGTTCTTCACTATCATACTCCGAATCATCCTCAAACTGGTAACCATTAATTCTCTTGTCAGATTGATAACTGCTTTGATACGAATTTTCTTGGTTACCTGTTATTGACCCAAAATAACTATTATAATCAGATTGAGGCAATGAATAATCTTGGTATTGCATGTTGCGATGCTGCTGGTTGAAGCTCCTTTTGTTATAATTATCTGAATTGTAGAACCCTTGAGAGTTTGCTAAAGGTGGTTCTTGATATGAATGTGGATGGTATGAGTCATCATCCTCCACGACCTTATATCCTTCATGTGGGTCATAGACCCGACTCCACATCATCTTGAGTAAGCTGCACACATAAAACACAAGAATACCCCGCGTAAAATCAAACAAATAAAAAAACTAAACAAAACTAGAGAAAAAAGAATAAAAACTAAAACTAGCACTTTGCGTGTTGATTCCCCGGCAACGGCGCCATTTTGATCGATGTCGAAAGGTAAATCAAAAACATTTGTAAAATACCTTTACTAGCTAGGGCAAGTAAGGTGTCGAATCCACAGGGAATCAGTGGAAAGTGCTAATCAAGTTCAATACTTAATAATTAATTAACTAAGCGGACAAACGATGTCAAGCTGTTTAAAAGTAGTTTGTAAAACAATAATATGAAAATAGTGACCCCACTTCAGGTTCGGGATATGCAATAAACTGAATGAAAATAATTTATACAAATCGGGAAATCACATAGACATGATTCGTGTATTAGAATAGATAAATAATTACTAGACACAATAGTTTTGTTATGATGATTCACAGAACTTAATCCAAAGAATTGACAAAACTGAACAAGGTCAACTTAATTACCAGTTCATTAATATAAAACTTAGCATCTATCAATGATTAATGATAAACGGTTCAATGACGATAAGAACTTAATCCTAAATGTTGATGAACACAAACCAAATAATTGATGATAAACGAAAGTCCCAAAAACACAACCGTTTAATCAATTCCAATAAACATATAGATTCAATCAACCAAAAGATTAATCAAAACTAAACCCAAATACATGTAATGTTCAAAAAAATAATCAGTTCATATGCAAACCCTACACCTGAAGTGGTCACAAGTGGTTTAGCCTTGCCTCTGCATCACGATTGACTCGAATATGGATTGGAAGGATGAAACCATGGATGATTTGGTGATTGAGAGGTGTTAAGATGATGTATGATAGCCTCCAAGAAGTCACAAAACTGAATATGATTGAATGAATTCGACTCTAGGGTTTTTGGGCCTTAAATATGGAAAAAAATCAACAAAAAACCCTTTTTCCGTCAGACCAGACCGTAAGCTAAGGTCTGGCCACCGTAAGCTACGGTCAGACCGTAGCTTACGGTCAGACCAATCTGCCTTATGGTCTGCCAGCATAAATCTTGTTTTATTCATAGAATCTTCGTTTCAACTCCGTTTTCCTCCCCGTTTGCGGCCACGTCTTCGTATTTCAATTCTCTATCTTCTCATGGATCATCACTTTCATTTCCACTCCATCATGAATGCTCTAAATTAGCTTCTTTAAGCTCCGTTAAGCTCCGCACACCTGTAACCATAAAACTATCAAAGTATTTGTGTTCGTTACATATAAACAAGTAAAACACACAATATAAAACACTTAAGGCGTGTACTTTTACCCACACATCAAACATGAACATCCGTTATACTTTTGATTAAAACCTAATTGTTTAAGTTAAATGAATCATTAGCAATAATAGATTAAAGGAAGATCATGTCATTTATATTAAATTACCTTGATAGCTTAAATCAATATTGATCATGGTTGCTAGGTTTTGAACGAAAAGAAGGAAGATTTGATTTAAATAATGATTGAATGAATGCGGTTAATAAGTTACTCTATAAAAAATGGGTATTGGTAAATTTAGTTAAAACGTTTTTAGTATATCTGTTCTTCGGTTCCAAGTCTAGAGCCGCCGGTTTTACCCGGAACCGAACCGCAAACAGTTTAATGCCAAATATGAGAACCGATAACCATAATGTGACACCGGTTAACGATTCTGAGGCACCGGTTTGGTTCTGGTTCCACGGTTCTGGCGGTTTCGAACCATTTTTTGCTCACCCCTAAGTCTTATCATGTTACCTCAGGCCGTCAAAATTTGAAATTATTATCAAGTGGGAAAAATGTGATAGCTAGACATTAATAGTTTACGGTTGTAACATTTTTGGGGAAAATTGTTAGGGGTCACTTTATCCGTAACGTGATCCTGACCGTTACCCTGGCAGCTAGGAATCCTAGCTAAAGGCAGGATCCTTAACAAACTAACTATGTTATATTCATGTTATGCTTGTAGGTTACGCGATACTCAAACGGTCTACAACGACTAGATGACTTATTCTACTTAAAAGCTCGGAGAAAACAGCTGAAATACACGTGGGATGAAGACTGAGTCGTTATTTATTCATAGCGGCTAGGGTTCCCGGATTTATAGGATATATTGTTATTTTTCCTTCCTATATAATGAGGCTTAATGAGATGACTTAGAACACATTGTATTCACCCACTACACTCATTATTGTACTTCAGCAGTCATTCTCATCAAAGCTCTCGAATTGTAATCACTTTTTACTATTAATAAATTAAGGCAGGGGATAATTTCCCCTCCCGAGGATCCTCACCGGGATCTAAGGTTTTTTCCTCGCTATATCGATGTGTCAACCTCTACTTTTACAGCATATGTCAACTAAATTACTTACCACTTACCTCACTATGGAAAAGCACACTACCTCACTCACTAATTTTCTCAATTAATGCTTCGGTAATTTTTGACCAAAACAGACATGACTCTTCAGTTAATATTGATAAGTAGTTACTAGACACGGTAGTTTGGTCGTGCCGATACACTGAACCTAATCCGATTAATTCGCACAACTAAACGCGGTCTACCTAATTACTAGTTTGTTAATATAAGATTTTAGGCAAATCAATGATCAAAGGTGATAGCTCAATGTCTATAAGAACTAAATCCAAAATGTTGATAAACACAACCAGTTGATTGATGATAAACCCTAGTCCTAGACAAACAACTGTTTAAACAATTAAAACAAACATAAAGATAGATTAATCATAAAACTAATCACACTTCAATCCAACGATAGATAAGAACCACATATACATTCAGTTTCATACAAAAACCCTTGACCTAAAGTGATCCCAAATGGTTTTGCCTTGCATCTGCATGATGATCAGCTCGATTAGGTGTTGAATTAATGAAAGCATGGAATGATTAACAAACCAGGAGCTCTGAGGTTGTGCAAAATCGCCTCCTAGGCCATAAATGGTCTATGGAATGAAGGATAGGTCGAATGAAGGCTGAAAATTGGTTTTTATAACAATTAGGTTAAACTTTCCCGTCTTTGATCACCTTCGTGTATGGCGAAGATGTAAGCTCATGCCAGTCGCGTATCACGAAGGCCAAAAGACTCGTTTTTTGGTTTGATTCTCCCTCGTGTAGCATGAGGGAGCATGGTTCCACCTGTCGCGTAGCGCGATAGGGCTCGTTAACAAGGAATTTTCGCCATTTGACTCTTTTATGCCTTGAAACGCGTGTTGGTCACTTCCACTCATCCTGAACGTCAATCAAAGCTCGCTTATAGCCTCAATACACATCTTTAGCATTCTACAACCTGAAATACAAAAAAACACACTTGAAATACCACAGTTCACCATATTCAGTAAAACTACACATTTGATACATTAAAATACAAGAAATATACAGTAGATTTGCTTTAGGATATCAACGATAAAGACATATTATTTATATTAATTTTGTTATAAATGTTTGTTGTATTGTATGATGTGTACTTCAATTTTATGAAAATAAAATAGTTAGATATTGTCATTATTATTTAATAGTGTCTTGTGACCTACTGAAAAATCTAAGTCGCGCCCCAACATATTATGCCGTAGGATGGGGTGTGATAGTAAAACCCTGGTATGACCATCTTAAAATGTCTTTTGGAAGTTGCTAATAATCTTGACTAGATTTTTTGACTTCACCAGTAGAACTGATCCTTTAGTAGTAACAGATCTATCTATAGATAATGTGCTATCAGCAATAATTGCATGATTAGCATTGATCAACAACAATTTGGCTTGTCAGCAACAACTGCACTTGGTAGTGACTACGACCAACAACAACTTCAATTAACAGTACCTAGGCTGTCATCACTAACTTTGCAATAGTAGTAACTTTGGAGCAACATCTGATTGATGTCAATTATCAACAATAACTGATTTAGAGTTAGGTTTTAAAGAGTAACTTCTGAAAAGTTTATGTTGACAGATTCTACCAAAAGTATCTGAGTAATTATTATCGTTTTAATTTAAACTTAAACACTTTTTTATCGTGTAATTTCAACTAAATATTGTGATGGTTCTCGAACTAATAAATGAAAGTCTTTAGTCAATTTTGGTCCAAAATTTCAAAACAATAAATACTCACTCGTTGTTTAACATTTATGAAAACTATGATAAGATTTTGAAAGTACCACTGAAATACTTTTTATCTTTTTCTTTTTTTTAGAACGCATACTTTCTTTTTTGTGTTTAGGCCACACACACTCTCCAATTTGGAGAGCCCCGTTTCCTACTATGGTCAGACTATGTTGTCTAAACCGGGTCCACGTTGACTTCTGAGTTTGGTTTGGGTGTTTCCACGGCAAACCATACCACTGGCTGCTACTTGACAGTTATTGTGCAACCAAAAGAGCAGAACTTTCTAGCGTAACATACGGTCAGACGAACACCTGAGTGAGATTGAAATCCGAACTGATAACCTCGGTATCTGAAATTAATTTTATCTAAGAGTAATTCATATACAATTCAAAGTAATATTAAGGGCTTCCCATTATAATTACAATATTCAATTAAGATTTATTAATGTTAGTCTCTTGAACTATAATTATCCTAAAATATCAAGAGTTCCAAGCCCTCCTTTTAGAATCATTCATTAATTTATTTATTTAAAGAATGCTAGAACTTCATTTCTTTTCTTTATTGGCGCCATCCGTGCATAAAAGCTAGAACTTCATTTCTTTTCAGTTTTTTCAAACTTCTGGAAAGATGGTTAAAGAAACTCCGGTAACCACAACCCCAGCTACTGGGGGGAATACCGGCGACTACACAGTTTTTACGAACACTACCCCGGTTACCCAAGCCGGGGAAAGTGCAGTAAATTTTACGAACACTACCCCAGTTACCCAAGCTGGGGCAAGTGCAGTAAATAATCGCTCACTGGGATTCACCGATACCCAGTTAGAGAGACAACGAACGAGGCTCCCCCGCCAAACACTCGATGAAGTTAAAGCGTGGGCGGAAGCACGTCAAAAAGAATTCCAAGCCGAGTTGGATGAACGCTTACGTTCACTCTAATAGCCTGAGGAATTCGGAGAGTACTGGGACAATGATTCGGAGGAATCCGATACTGACGCAAACCCTCGTCATAGAGCGAAAGGGAAGCGTAAGGAAACGGACTCCCAACCAAGAAGGCGTTTTGGAGAAACCTTCAAACCAAAAAACGCAGGTGGAAACCCACGTGACTTCTCCAAAACATTTACACCAGCTGCTGCAAAGGCGGGAACGTCCAAATTTGCAAGGGACATTGCGGAAGCAATCGTCCCGAAAAGTGCCAAACAGATGTCCAACATCGGCACTTACGATGGTATATCTGATCCAGACGATCATTTGAACAGGTTCATAGCGGGGGCAACCGTCAGTAGTTGGACGGAACCTACGTGGTGTTACATGTTCCAAATGACGCTTGTTGGGGCAGCTAAAGCGTGGTTCGATCGTCTACCGGCCCACCACATCTACGATTGGGAAGACTTCCAGCAGAAATTTAGCCAACACTTCAGCCAACAAAGAAAGTATACCGAGGAGCAATGGACAATCCTCAAATGCATTCGAGAGGAAGATGAATCTTTGCCAGACTTCATCACTCGCTTCAACTCAAAGAAGCTAAGTCTGGGTAATATCAGCGAAGATCTTGTTCGCGCCGCTTTCATCCAGGGCGCGAACGACCCAGAGCTCATCTGCACCTTAACGGGTAAAGATGGCATGCCATCCACATGGGATGCCATCATGACAGCAGCAAAACGCTTTGCGGAAACGGAGAAGCAACTGGGTAGAGATCTCCCCCAGAGCACAAACCTCTACACCCAGAAAACAAGAGAAGACAACGTCCTTACCGCCCGATTAAACAAAAAGCGGAAGCTAGGCATTTGGCAGTCAAGGGTAAACTTTGACACCTCATCCGGCTTGCAACATCGGTTAGGCGGAAGAGATAACGTACAGTAAAACCAAAACTCCAGATGGACGCCGCTCACCAAAAGCGTCATCGAGATATTCGCCACTGAGAAGCTCCCATGGCCAAAGGCTCCAATAATCCGACATCGTCACAATGCTGATCGGAGCAAATACTGTGACTTCCACAGGACAAAAGGCCACAACACTGAAGAATGCACAGATGTAAAGGACATGGTCGAAGCATTTGTCAGAGATGGGACGCTCGCGCACCTCGTGGCGCAATGAACGCTGAGCAGGCTGATGAGTGTAGAACCCCAGTTGGGGAAAACACGAATAAAATTACAGCTTCAATGTTGGAGACTACATACTGCGTAAACAACGAGATCCCGAACCAGATGCATATCGGCTCGATGGCACTCCCATCCCAACAACATGGAAGGGAGCTTAATTACACAGTTTGCATGTAGATCAATTCCAAATTTGTAAAGAAAAGGCCCATAGCCACTTATGGAAATGATTCTCCTTAGAACATCGACGCTGATGATTTTACATTTATACTTTTATGAACTTCCAACACTGATGCCGGTTTTCACCGCATACATAAGTGTGAAAGTCGTTGCGTGGGGAAGGCGGCAAAACCCGCATAAACCCAAAAAATGGCAAACCTTCACGCAGGTCAGTTAAAGGTAAAGTTCAGTCATCCCACTAAATGAAAGTGCCGGTCTATCCGCATGAATCATGATAGAGGAAACTGAACACTAACCTATTAACAACCGCGCGTCGAACGGTTAATTTATTCAACACTGATGCCGGTTTTCACCGCATACATAAGTGTGAAAGTCGTTGCGTGGGGAAGGCGGCAAAACCCGCATAAACCCAAAAAACGGCAAACCTTCACGCAGGTCAGTCATAGGTAAACTTTGGTCATCCAACTAAATGAAAGTGCCGGTCCTAACAGCACAAATCATGAGAGGAAACCGAACCTATTGACAACCGCGCGTCGAACGGTTAACTTATTCAAAATACTTATAAAAAATTTCTAACAGGATGAGGAAAACCTCCACGCAGGTCAGATGTAGGTAAAGTTTAGCCATCCTACTAAGTGCAAGTGACGGTCCTACCCGCACAATCACGAAAGAGGAAGCAAAACTTCAACCTATTATCTACCACGTTCAAAGGTTAACTTATCCTAAACACTTAGAAATTTCTAAAAAGATAAGGAAAACCTCCACGCATGTCAGATGTAGGTAAAGTTTAGCCATCCTACTAAGTGCAAGTGACGGTCCTACCCGCACAATCACGAAAGAGGAAGCAAAACTTCAACCTATTATCTACCACGTTCAAAGGTTAACTTATTCTAAACACTTGGAAAATTGCTAATTTAAACTAAAATATGCAAGTCATATAACGTTTATAAAGCAAGGAATCCAGTGAAAGTAGCGGTCTTACCCGCACAAAGATTTATATTTCATAATATTCATTACAAGAATGGCCGGGTAACTACCCGCCTACAAGAATATAAATCTATACAAGCTAAATCTATCCTAGCAGTGGGAAGGGATCTTCAGGATCAAGCTTCAGGGCCACTTCCACTTGGACCAGCACCATCAGTAGAGCGTGGCGGTTCAAGGAAAGCTTTAAGGATAGCTAACCCATCATCAGCAGCAGCAACTTCGTTCACCTTCTCCACCACCGGATGCGGGAAGGCGGCATACTGATTCACTGCTTGGTCGTAAACAGCTTCAGTATCCACATCAAATAAAGGGAAGTTGGAAGGCGGGATGCCTTTCTCAACGAACCCTAGACCAAGCAGGAAGCCGGCCTTTTCCCCATCCTCATGAGAAGCGTTGAGGGCTGCGCTCATAGCATCGTCATAAGACGTATCCGCGAAGACCCGATGCACAACCTACAAGAGAATAAAAGTATCAAAACCTTTTCTATTTACAAAGAAAAGCGTGAAGACATGAAGCTAAACATACCTGAGACAACGCTTCTCGAAGAAGCCATTCCTTGGCAACCAGAGCCTCCTGGAGGGCAGCTTGAGCTTCGTTACGGGCGCGTTCGGCTTCACTTTTGTTGAGGTTGGCAAGCAACACTTCTTTAGCCGCAGCCTCTTCGACGCCCTTTAGCTTCCGCTCAGTGTGGTCAAGCACCCCCCTCTGGTCCAAGATCTCTTGGAGCTTTTTGGCGTCTTCCATCACCAAGGCATCATGAGCCTGCTGGAGAGCCTCTAATTTGGCTTTAAGCTCCTCATTCTCCACGCGTAGAGGCTCAGCAACAGCTTCAGCCTTGGTGGCCCTTTCAGTTGCATTCCTAGCAGTTTCCTTAGCCAGCCGAAGCTGTTCATTAACAGCTTGGGCAGCCTTGGAACGGGCCTCGAGACGGGCCTGAACCTCAACTTCAAGGGCCTTGAACGCCTTCTCCTTCTCCGCAGCCGCGGCGGAGAGCCTCCTATTCTCCTCCCGGACAGCCCGCGCCTGAGCTACTTCTTGAATGCGAGCTGCTTTTAACTTGTCGTTTTCACGACAAAGCAGCTCGACGCGCGGCTGCATCCGGGCCAGGAGAACCCGAAGCTCATTGGTTAGCCTACCCTCCTGGTAGCTAGCCATGGCTTCCCCCAACGCACCACTGGGAGCTGCGTGACGAGCCCACTCCACGCACTCCACAGGTGTGCGAAGGGTTGTTCCTCGGCGGATGTTCCATCGTGGAACATACACTTCATTGGAATCCGATACTGCAAAAAACAAAAAGCAGTTAGGAAAAGATGATATAAAAAAAAATATAGGCCAAAAGAACCCTACGCACCTGTAGGGTCAATAACAGGCCGATAGCCGCCAAACCCATCACCTGAACCCAATGGAAATCTGTCCAAGAGGTCAGGTAGATGGGAAGGAGGCAGAGGTTGGCGAGAAGCCCCATGCATACCTGAAGGATCGGCCGTCGTTGCCGATGACGGAGGAGGCATGGTAAAAGCCCCCGCGGTCGCCGCTGCGGAATCCGCAGCAAAAGTAACCGCCGGCTCAGTGAAAGATGCGGTAAAAATGGCACTGACAGCCGGCGGTGATGTCGTCACAGCTGGAACAGTTGGCTCAATGGAATGAGCAACTGAACCAGCAGAAGCAGGCGCAGCCGCCTGGGTCGTCGCCTCAGGTAGGCTGACCAAGCCTACCGTCATGGGCGGGGGGGTACTCCTCCCCGCTCCACCCTGGAATGCGTCAACATCCACGCCTGCACAAAGAAGATAAGTATTAATGATGGAAAGCTATGAAGTTAAAAATAAAGTTTGTACTTACGGGTTTACTTGAGCCTAAAAGTGCGGACAGGCGGGGATGAACCCGATGGAGCCGGCCTCTTCACGCCGCTCACCGTTGTCATCCTGGGCTCTCCGGAGGTGACAATCGTCGCAGCCTCCGGAGCGGTGGTCTTATCACCACCGGGGTTCCCCGCCACCTCCTCGCTCTCGGCCTCTGAGTCAGACCGAGGCACCTGATCGGCAGTGGAGGCCACCTTCTCCTTCCCCTTCCCGCCGGCAGCCTTCTTCTTCCGCACCAACGGAGGACCATCTGCGGATTCCTCATCAGAACATAAGATTACAGGAATTCCAGCAGAGGTTTCAGCATTGAGGGGTCGAGGGTAGAATAACGCCTTACCTGGCCGTCTGGCGCTCAGAATCTCGTGGCCTAGCGGGTAGACCTCCACGAACCGATCCGCCGTCTGTTCAAGGATGGGCAACTCGTTCTCGTCTAGAGCGCGAGTACCCATCCGAGCGGGACTGTCAGCCTCCCGCGGATACAGGAGCGACTGCAAGTCGTTCCCCTCTGAAATAAACAGGAAAGAAGTTAGAAGAGATTCTAAATCAACAAAAAGAAACAGAGCATACCGTAAGGAACAGAGTTCAAACCGTATTCGAGGACGATCGGGATCTTTCGCGCATCTGCATCCTTCCACACCCGGCTCATCCCGAGCATCACCATCCCGGACTCCGCAAACCGGTAAACCGGAGATTGGACTCGGGATATCTTCGAGAACCATTCCGCCTCCTGGTAGTTGGAGGCGTGAAGGCTTGGGAGAGCTTGCCCATTCTTAAATTTCATGGCAAGGGGGATGGCGCGAGCGGAGATGTAGAAGAACTCCCGCTTCCACGAACGAAGACTGCGCTCGGTTGCGCAAATCTTCAAACCCTTGATTCGGGTTATCAGCGTATACCACCCCTGGATGCACCTCCAAGAGTAGAAGGTCATCAGGCGGTCGACGAAGGGCTCAATGCCCAGAATCCGGCACACCCACTCGAAGTGGCGAATCTTCGCGATCGCCATCGGATGCACCTCGGTCAGGTGTACACCGTGCCTCTCTAGGACACGGTACACAAACTTTGTCAATGGGAACCTAAGATTCCCATAGACAAAGATTGCAGCATATACCCCGATCTTGCCTCTGGGGGCATCATACACCGTCTGATGGGGTTCAGGAAACTCAGGCTCGAGAGACTCGAGCATGAACTTCCTGACGATGTACTGATATAGATCGACAGGCAGAGCACACTGGCACTCGCCAGCAGTACTCTTGTCATCGGCGTACACCCAGCCTCCTGGGCTGTAACTTCGAGATCGTGAGAAGACATCTTGCAGATGAAAGAAGAAAACGATTTCAAGAGAATGCTCGACTAAAAAGGTGAGTATTCGCCGGAAATCGTTTTGAAGATGAAGAGAAAAGTGAAAGTGTGGATTACAAAGAACCCTCTCCCCCTTTATATACTAATCGCAATTAATGCGATGAATTTAATGCGGAAGAGAGAGAAACCGAAGGTGCAATGAAACTATGACACGTGGCAAAAAGCAAGCTGGCAACAGCTGTTGAAAGGACGCGTACCATTAATTTCGCGGCCACGCGCCCGAAAAATCGCGCCCACGCGCCTGAAAAAGCGTCTGGAATGACCATGTACTGTCACGTCACCATAACTTCCTGCACGTCCTGACAGTCAGAAGAAACCGTCGCACGACGTTTCAGAGGTTTGGACTGTTCTTATCCTTTCACCAACTCTTCGAATTTCAAAATTCAAAAAAGATTCAAAAGTAAGCGGGAGAATACCCCTTACCTTGGCAACCAAGTAACTGTAAGACAGGTGCGGGTACAGTGTTAAGGCAAAACCCTTCACATACTTAGCACCTGCAGGGAATTGACGCCAGGAATACCTTGGCAACCAAGTAACTATAAGACGGGTGCGGGTACAGTGTCAAGGCAAAACCCTTCACATACTTAGCACCCGCAGGGAATTGACGCCAGGAATACCTTGAAAGTAAAGTAACCGTAAGACGAGTGCGGGTACAGTGTTAAGGCAAAACCCTTCACATACCTAGCGCTCCGCAGGGAATTGAAATCAAGAAGGATCTTCTGGGCAATGCTTGCGGAAACGGGAATAACATCCCCGCATAGCGAGAACTACATTGTTTGAAGCTCCAAGATGGAATTGGTGGTTTAAACATAATTGATCACTATGTTCAAAACTACCAAAACCTCATGGAGAATCCACACAAGTAGGACTCAACGCTCCTGACTTGCGAGGATGTTACAGACCTACCCGCATCATACCCAAAGATCAAGCAGGAAAGTCGGGAATTTCTGCAAATGACAAGGACTTCCGCGGGAAGAATCCCCATGGAAAACCTTAAAACTAAACCCTTTTCAAAACCCTTTGCTTAAGTCCAAAAGTTCACCTCACTTTATTAAAGATTCATGAGAAGAACATTGGACTGGGGGGACTTGAAGAGGTAGGTCCCAGCAGAGCCCAGTTGGAACCGCAAGACTCACCTTGAAGAGAGACGTCTGCGCAGAAACCAACTGGATCCGCAAGAACCACCATGCTCAGAGACGTGACGTCCTTACGCGCAGTACGCAAGCTGTTCCCGCAGGAAATGCCTCCCAATGGTGAAGTACTCCGCCTGTTCCCGCAGCTGCGGATACAAGCCATCAGGGAAGGCCACCCGCGCAGCAAGGCTACACGCACAAGGCACTTAGCTCTCAATAATTCAGTTACCTGAAGGAATGAGCAAAGCCGGGAGCAATCCCGCACAAGGGCGGGAGGGGGAATACTCCCGCCCAAATAAGCCAGTCCGTACGATACGGGAAAATCTTCTGTACTGTACCTGACGAGGTATGGGCAAAAGATCTGACAAAAGATACGACAGCTTATTGACAACAGTATGGCGAGCAGCATGCTCTTGTACTGTATGTCACTATTAGCCGCTGCCTACTCACCAACTCCTGTCATACCACGTGCATAGCCGGCAGTTGGTGGAAAAGGAATAGTACACAGCAGGCCTGGTCACTGTCAGCCGCTGCCTACCCACCAACTACCAGCATGGCACGTGCGTAGGCCACAGTTGGTAGAACAGGAATACTATTCAGCCGGCTACACCTTTTTGGAAACCTACCTTCGGCTATAAATACCCCAAATGGTATGATCATCTTATCTTATCATCTTATCATATACTATCTTGTATTACATATATACCTGATATCTGCTCTAGCAATCTCTTAATATACATTTATATTCAAGAGCAATCTAGTCTGATTCTCACGCCGGAGGGTGGTCACAAGGAGGAACCCCCCCCCCTTCTCAGTGACGAGCTCACGGTGTCTGTTTTGCAGGTTATCAGAAGAACCATCTTTGCCGGGTCTAACCCCTCGTGGGAAACATCTATCTAACCCCCAGGTTATCTGTAATCTGCCCGGGGTCCGATTAGTGTTTCTTCACTCTTGAACTATAATTATCCTAAAATATCAAGAGTTCCAAGCCCTCCTTCTAGAATCATTCATTAATTTATTTACTTTAAAGAAAAACTCTATGTTTTTGCTATTTTTAAACAATTTGGTGCTTTGGTTGTACAACAATTACAGCTAACTAAAATCGGTCCACACACGAGTGAGTAAAACGGTTTTCTTGAGCGCTAGTGTACCAACAATAATTACTTACAGTCATCCCCTCTTTTTAGTTTTTACTACTATACTTTCGAGGAATTATCATAAGGAAATATTACCTAAACTGTTCTTTTTTTATAATAGCAAGATTTTGGACACTCCAAATAAAAAAGGTGAAAAACACTCATTAATAAGAAATCTCTAGAGTATCAAGGAATAAAGCTTAGCCAAAAGTTAAACAAGTCAAACAAGAAGTCAAACAAGAAGTCAAGATTAAAAAGTCAAACTTATAAATTAAACATGTTTTTTTTTAATTTCCATGTATGCTTTATATAACCAAATCCAACAACAGTTTAACAGAGTTGTTAGAAGAAGTTATTCACTATATCTGTACTGAATGTAAACTCCAACTTATTAATAATGTACAACAAAAACCATTTGTCCATTTGTGTTTAATGTTGATTGTTACACGTACTAATTACTATATGCTTCTTATTCGCATATTGATTCCTATTAAAAATTTTTGATTTTGTTTGATATGTGATATACGAGTGTAAATTCACGTAATCTTGTAACAAATTAAGGCTAACTATGTATTTATAAGATGCACTCGTAATCTTGTAACAAATTTAAGGCTAACTATGTATTTATAAGATGCACTCGTTTAGTATTGTGTATAAACCTTTTGTTGTTGTTTAGAATAATCATCTTCGTGAATCGGCCAACCACTAAGTCATGGGTTTCTTTATCAATCCTGAATTCTATGAAATAATCAAGGGCTTTCCTATCACCATTAACACCCAGTTTTCACCTGGTACCACCACCACCACCACTCTGAGTCATACACATGTGTCTACAAACAATAATTTATTGTCAAGCGGTTGGAATGCAATATTCAACCCAGTTGATGCCTCAATGCCTCCATTTAGCACCGACCCATCGATCTACACTTTCACTCCCGCCATACCACCACTCCGCCTATACCTACAAACCACAATCAATTGTTGGGTGATTGGGGCATGGGTGCAATGGTTGATAACAATCCAACCACAATTGGCCCCTTGTTTACCACTGCCCGCGATGTTACCACATTCACTCCCACTACCGACATCATCCCCCCCTCGGCCGTAGTTGCAAAGAAAAATCAAATTATGGGTGATCGGGATCTAGGTGCAGTACTCAATTGTTTTTACCCGAACCCTAATAACTCTTTGACTTCATATGCCGTTAACACCATGAACACCATCACATCCATTCCGTCCATCACTAACAACACTCTACTTATGCAATATCAAACACCGAACAACACTTTTTATTGGGACCCACATTGGTCAGCCAACATTGTTCCATCCTCATCTTCCTCACCCACAATTTACAATCAAAACCAGAATGGTTGGGAGCAACACGCGATAGTCAATAGTTTCTTGGGTGCAATCACAACCACTGCAATATCCCCTCCATCTATACCTGTACTTGCACCTACAGACCAAGGCCAACAACTTATGAACCCAAATAACCCCTTCCAACGTTCTAAGAACCCCTCTTTCTAGCAAGAATTGGCCTCTATTAACCCTACCTGGTTATGGAAAATTAATCGAGACACCAACCCACAAACAACAACCAAATTTGGTTCATAGAGAAAACGAGTCTCTCAAAATCACCAAACACAAGATCTTTTCACAAAGGAAACATTCTCTTGACATCTTCAAATGTACAAACAAGAATGCTCAGGGTTCATCAAGGTCTGGTGAACGAAAAAAAGATTACTATAATTAATGTTCTTCACTATTATTAAATTCTACAAAACATTATATATGTTAAAATTATTATAGTATATACGTTCGTATATTTTTGTAACCACATTCGATTTCTTTTATGAAAAAAATCATAAATATATAATAAATTAAGGGTTTTTTTTAATAGGAAAAAGGAAAAACGAATTTACAAAATGCCTTTGGAGGCAGTGAAGCATGATGTGTGGTCTTGGAGTAAATTCGATCGAAAAATGGTGGGCTCTCCATATCCAAGGTTTGTCATTTTATTTTTCATATTTGTTTTCTTATCTTACATTTCATAAAAATATGTATGATAATATAATTGGTGTTTCTTGACAATGTTTACGTTTTTATTGTATCAACATAAATAAAGTTAAAATTTTCAATTAGTTGTATTGCCAACTTGTCAACTTTGTTTTCAGTGAAAGTTAACGATTAAATTTGAGAGGATTTAAAAGTCAAATATTATTTTTTAGGTCAATGTAATAACTTTTTTTGTTTCGTGGCCGACTTTGTTTTTTACAAAATTAAAGCTAAAATATACATTAACCATATTAGAGCATTCACATTTTACCCATTAAATTATACGAGTAGGGTTTTTTTTTTATAATTTAAAAGTGATTTAGGGTTTTTTGAGTACAGGAGATAGAAAATATAGTGATTTTTTCGTATTGAAAATTTTTAGTAGCACCTTATAATCCTTTAAATAATTTTTTGAAAGTGGTTGTGAGTAGAGGATAAAAAAAGGGTAATTATAAAGAAAGAGAAAAATATTATTTAATTGAACATGAAAGAGAGAAAACAATAATTTTTAGTGTAATTTTTAATTTAGAGATAAGAAAGGTACGTGAATGCTCTTACACGCACACACATAGGGAAATATAACGTACAAATGAAATTAACGTGCTAAACGTGAAAATCAAATAAAGTAATGGTATATACAACTAGAGTAATTATTTAATTATGTCATGTAACTGCATAGTTAATCTAGTTGTAAATATAATTACTTTACTTGATTCTCACAATTAGCACGGTTAATTTTATTTGTATTTGATCCAAACCCTATATAGATATATAGACGAAACCAAAAAATCTTACGCGTCGCTAGGGGTGTTCTTCAGGTTCGTTTTTCGGGTTTCGGGTTTTTGGGTTGGGTTTTTCGGGTTTTGATGTGGTCTAATATATATGTATTATTATATAGATATTCCTACACTTTTAAGTACTTTTAAGCCACGCTTTTATTAGAATATTATTCTTAGTCGGTTCATATTTATATTCTTTTTAGATTTCAAATAAAGCGTGTTCAAACGACGAAATAGAATCAGTATGATCAAGTTTAAATAAATGAAATTCTATGTTAACAAATAAAGAGAGTCGTACCGTAAAGTGTTTGAAAGCATGTATGATTTTATGTACGTTAAAGTGAATTAATTTGCCTATTCTAAATTATACATGACTATATATGTTTTTAATAGTTATTTGCATAGAATACATTATGTTAGTTAATTGATTTGTGTTCACAGGTAGTAATCACGTGGGCTTCAATTTGTATTTAACAAAGGTTTTAATATATTGGATTTCTTATGAATTGGGCCCTACAAGACGTGAGGAACAAAAAGTTGAGTCGTCTGATTGGTTTTGGCACAAGATACATAATACATATTCTTAAGGGGAGCCGCACAACATTCTGGGGGGTCAGCAGAGAAGAGTCAACGAGCAGAAGGTTCGGTAGAGAAAAAAAGATCCCCTGTTTTCGTGATTAGGAGGACACAAGAGAAAAAAAGCAACTGTTGAGTTTTGGAGTTCGATCAAAGGAAATAAAGAAAAAAAAGCTTTGGTTCGAGCCAAGATCGTTTGGGTTCAACACCTACTCAACCAAGCATAATCATTGTTGGTTTGAATTTATTATTTTAATTATGAGCTTGGTTGTTGAACTTAATTTTTTTTGTTTCTTTGAATTTAAGATGTTAGACTAAACTTATTAGACTACCTAGGTCGTGATGAACCTTAGTTCGGTTTGATTTTTATTTGGATTTCGTTTCGTTATGGATTTTATGTTCTAAGTAAAGTGTTGAGTTTAAGTTGATTAATGCGTATGATTACTTGGTTTTATTTACTTAGATTTATTGTTTCACATTGCCCTTGGTGATTGTTTCATAGGATAGGGTTTTGTTAGGTCATTTACTGTGTGTTCTTGGCTAGTTTGTGATTAATATGCATTAAAATCATAGAAACAATAAAATCAAGTAAATAGATAAAAGTGAACTGCCAGCCTAGAAATCTGTAAGGTGATAGGTTGTTGATTGATCTTTGCTTGTCGGGATTGATAGATTTAGTTCTTCGTAAGGAGTCCGTCTATATTTGATTGTCAGCTTAGTCTATTAAATTAATTGGGTCTACTTTGCTATCTTTTGAATTTCGTGCTGCAAGGTAGGTTTTCGTCATAAAGATACTTAGACATAAATTTTTAAATAACCATATGGAAGTTTAATTCATAAAACTGGTGAGTGTTAAAACTTGTTAGAAATCCATAGGCGTCTTCTTGAAGTTCAAGGGTCCTGTTCGGGTTTCCTGTCAAGGGTCTATTTTATGATCCCGGTTCCATAACTTGAGTTTTCCATTTGATTAATAACCGTAACTTTGGGGATTCTGGCCTGGGTGGTTATCTTTATTATCTGAATTAATATAAGTTTTCTTAATTGTTTATTAGTTTAAAGTAATTAAGTTTAAGTTTAATTAATTAGTTTAAAGTAATGATTATGTTTTATTATTGTTTTATTAATTAGATTTTAATTCTAGTTTATTAATAATTAGTTTAAAAAAACCCCCACAATATTATTATTAAATAGTCGTGTCTTGTAGTTGAGTCTAATTTGCTAGTTTCGTAATTTAAAAAGTCTCGTGGGTTCGATATCCGAACTTACTTAGCTGTACTAGAATCGATCGGTTCACTTGCCGGTTAGTAGTTTAAGTTAAGTTTAGGGGTCTAAAGTATTACTTAATGTCTAGATTAGTATAATTTTAGTTAATAATTAATTGACTACTTTTAGCACATCAAGTTTTTGGCGCCGTTGCCGGGGACACTTAGCGATTGCGTTATTAGCTTTACTTGGACTTATTTGCTACATACGTGCTATTTTTTTTATTTTCGTTTGAGTCGTAGGAGTCTAATTTTTAAGTTTTAGTTTATTTTATTTTATTTTCGAGTCTACCCATTTGGTCTGTTGCGTTTTCAGGTTTATGCCACGTCTTCGTTCGCAAGGACCACCGTTGGAAAACCTAGAATTTTCTCTTTTGAAGTCCGAGGCTAGCTCGTCAGCAGAAAAGCAACTGTCAGAAGCCAGTTCTACACCAAAGTCGTCACCACACAGTTCACCACCAGAAAGTCCTAGAGTCCAACCACAAGTTCAAATGGCCGACCCAAGGACAATTGCTGCTCAAGCCTTCGATGGCTTAACCGGAAACCAGTCATGCATCGTCGTTCATGCGATCGAAAACCCCAACTCGTGGCAAATTCCGTCATACGTCATGAACAACATCGTTCAAACTAATCAGTTCACGGGGCGGGATGACAAAGATGCACCCGCACACATTAACCGACTTTACCGCGTTTTGAAAACTTTTAATTTACAAGTTGCTACCGAAGATGCTATTTTCTTACATCTCTTTTCGTTTTCACTTGCAGGTAAAGCAGTTACTTGTCTTGACACGCAACCACCTGGCACGTTCACCACTTGGGAGGCACTACGTTCTGCATTTATCAAGAGATACTTCCCACCGGCTAAAGCGGCTGTACTTCGCGATCAAATTCACTCGTTTCACATGGAGCCGGAGGAGCAATATTGTCATGCCTGGGAGCGTTTTCAGAGCTTGTTATCTCGATGCTCACAGAATGGTCTCACACCATGGGCTCTCGTGGAGAAATTTTACAATGGGTTGAACTACGAAACCCATGTTCGGTGCGACACGGCCGCGGGAGGAAGTCTACTGGCTAGGAAGAATGTTGCCGAATGTAACGAGATGTTTGAGAGCTTCGCTCAATCGGACCTCGCCAAAGGGCCACGACGCGGGAATTCCACTCCCGTTAGCGGTACATCCTCATCTTCTCGAGGCGTACACCAGGTTAATCTGGATATTACTGTGGCTTCCGCTTTGGAATCACTAACCCGGGAGGTGAAGGAACTTAAGAGTAAGGTTGACAAGTGTGAGTTTTGTAGAGGTGGACACAGCACTTTGGAGTGCCCGGTGATGAATCAGCAAGTCGATTATGTTGGTGGTCAGAATAGGTTTCCCAACAACAATTTCAACAACAATAATCAGAATTGGAACACCTACAAAAACCCGAGTCAGAATAACTCAAATTGGCGTCCTGCGGGCGCACCACCCGGCTACCAAAATTCATACAATCAAGGACAAGGTCAGTACAATAATACTAATAATAGCAATGGTACTAATGTTCAAAATAATGTGCAGGATTCTACTGGAGGAATGGGACGTCTAGAAGACATGATGAAGCAAATCTTGGAGAGGGATCAAATTACACAGAAAAAGTTTGCCGAACACGATTTGCTCCTCAAAAATCAAGAATCCTCCTTGCTTGACCTTCAAAGGTCTGTTGGTGATATTGCTCGTCGTCTCGAATAAAAGCCTCAGGGACAGTTTTCGGGTTCTACTCAGACGAATCCGGCCGCTCAACTGAAAGCGATTACTACTCGTAGCGGAAGGGTTTTTGGTCCCGAGGTTGTTAAAGAAAAGGATGGAATTGAAGAAGAGGAAGCGGTTGATGAAAAAATTGAGATGGAGGCTTCCGGTAAGTCACAAATTAAAACACCAATTATTGAGCCACAAGTTGAGAAAAACCCGGTCGTATTTCGTCCACCACCCGATATTAATATTGCCCATGTTCCTTATCCCGCTCGTCTCAAGAACCAAAAATACACGAGGGAATACGGGCATTTTCTAGATATGTTCCGATAATTGAAAATTAATCTTCCGTTTGTTGAAGCCCTCTAACACATGCCAAAGTATGCGAAATTTTTGAAAGATTTACTCAAGAGGAAGGATCGGTTGGGAGAGGTTTCGTCTATTCCACTTAGCGGGGATTGTTCGGCGGTTGTGTTGAACCGGGTTCCGGAAAAGTTGTCGGATCCGGGTGTGTTTACAATCCCGTGCACTTTCGGAAGTGATATGATGAGTCAAGCGTTGGCGGATTTGGGTGCGAGTATTAATCTTATGACATGTTCGTTGTTTGAGAAGTTGGAGTTGGGTGAACTTACATCGACTCGTATGTCGTTTTCGTTGGCGGATCATTCGGTTAAGTATCCGCGAGGTATTATTGAAAATTTATTAGTAAAAGTTAACAAGTTTGTATTTCCGGTTGATTTTGTGGTACTTGACATGGAGGCCGACGAGAAGGTCCCCATTATTCTTGGTCGGCCGTTTTTGAGAACGGCTAAAGCTCTTATTGATGTGTATGAGGGGCGGATCACACTTCGGGTTGGTGATGAGAATGTTACTTATGATATTGAGAAGTCGATGAAGTACCCAAGTGATAGTGATGATGTTAGTGGTCCATGCCATTCGGTATATTTTCTAAATTCTTTTATTCCGGGTTTTGATAAGTGTCTTGATTATATTTGTGGGACCGATTTGGTTGGGATGGAGTTGGATGACGAGTTGACGGATATTATGGAGGATGATGAGGAGGAAGTGGTAGATGAAGTTTCTTGTTCGGCGGAGATTATGAAGGTTAGGGAGATTATTTGTGAAAAAGAGGCGGAAAAACCCGCTCCGTTGGAATTAAAGGTACTTCCGTCACATCTAGATTATGCGTATCTTGAAGAGGGCTCAGATTTGCCCGTTATTGTTTCGTCTAAGTTGAGTGAGGAAGAAAAGTCAAAGTTTATAGAAGTGTTGAAGATGAATAAAGGGGCGATTGCATGGAGACTTTCAGATATTCAAGGTATTAGCCCCGCTTATTGTGCCCACCGAATTTTGATGGAAGATGAGTATAAACCGGTAGTTCAACCCCAAAGGCGTTTGAATCCGAATATGCAAGAAGTTGTCAAGAAAGAGGTGCTTAAGTTGTAAGATGCCGGAGTCATTTATTCGATTTCGGATTCTCCATGGGTAAGTCCGACTCAAGTTGTTCCAAAGAAAGGGGGGATGACGGTTGTCATGAACGAAAAGAATGAACTTATCCCTTCGCGTACCGTTACCGGTTGGAGGGTTTGTATTGACTACCGGAGGTTGAATGATGCTACTCGCAAAGATCACTTCCCGTTGCCGTTTATTGATCAAATGTTGGAGCGTCTCGCAGGTCAGCAATTTTATTGTTTTCTTGATGGTTTTCAGGTTATTTTCAGATTCCTATCGCACCGGAAGACCAAGAGAAGACGACTTTTACATGTCCGTATGGTACATATGCGTATCGTCGCATGCCGTTTGGGTTGTGTAATGCTCCGGCTACATTTCAGCGTTGTATGGTGGCAATTTTTCAAGATATGATCGAAACGTCCATGGAAGTTTTTATGGATGATTTTTCGGTGTACGGTAATTCTTTCGATCATTGTTTAGTTAATCTTGAGAAAATGTTGAAGAGGTGCATCGAGACGAAGTTGATGTGGAATTGGGAAAAGTGTCACTTTATGGTGATGGAAGGGATAGTCTTGGGTCATAAAATTTCAAGAGATGGTATAGAGGTGGATCAGGCGAAGATTGATACGATTGGTAGACTTCCTCCACCGACAAATGTTAAGGCTATAAGAAGTTTTCTTGGTCATGCGGGTTTTTACCGGCGTTTTATTAAAGATTTTTCAAAGATTACCCGCCCGATGACCCGATTATTAGAGAAAGATGTCCCGTTTGTATTCGATGAAGATTGTTTGAAGGCGTTTAAGTTTCTGAAAGATCAACTTGTAAGTGCTCCTATTCTCGTGTCGCCGGATTAGAATTTACCGTTTGAGCTCATGTGTGATGCGAGCGACTATGCGGTTGGAGCGGTTTTGGGGCAAAGGCGTGAGAAACATTTTCACCCTATTTATTATGCAAGAAAGGCGTTGAATGATTCCCAAGAGAACTACACCACAACCGAGAAGGAACTTTTAGCCGTTATGTTTGTATTTGACAAGTCCCGGTCTTATCTCGTACTTTCAAAGACCACCGTTTTTACCAATCATGCAGCTTTGCGTTTTCTCTTTCACAAGAAAGACGCGAAGCCCCGTCTCATACGGTGGATTCTTTTACTTTTTGAGTTTGATATAGAGATTAAAGACAAGAAGGGGGAGGAGAATGTTGCGGCGGATCATCTTTCTCGTTTAGAAGATCCGAAGAGAGAAGAGATTCGCGAAGAATAATATGGTGATAGATTCCCGCACGAGTCGATTGATTTTGTTACTGTAACACCCCGACCAAAGGCGGATTATACATCGGGGCGCCACATATTGTTTCATTACTCGTGACACTATTGGGTGTCAATATTTAATAAATACATTCATTCGCGCACGCGCAGGGTAAAAGTAGATAACATAAATCATCATAAATCAATATATTATAAATCATAATATTCGAACAGCAATAACTTGTCTTGATACATTTTAATCTAGGTCCAAAATAAAGAAAACTTCCTATGTGTCCACAAGCTCCAAAACAGCTACTGCAACCCTGAACATGTGTTAAAATAAACGTCAAACACTTGCGTGTTGGTGAGAAATCAAGTTTAATACAATACATAGATAACAATAAAATCTGCGCGCAACATGTGTATGTCTGGTTTTCAACAAGGGTGTAATCTGATCGGGACCAACTCTAAGATTCATAAGACTGCCAGTGCTCACAATTGAGCTCACAAACAAGACTAACTGTGCATGTGTAACAAAAGAGAAAATCATAAACGATAGTTCTCCCGTGTTCATCTAATGGTACCATGAAAACTGCGGAATAGACCGACAAGACGGTTAATGATCCACACATACAAATAAACAGCCAAGTCTACGTCCTCAACACATGGGATACTGCGCGACTAAAGTTCATAAACAAGTTTAAGACTCTAAGTTTGTATGAACACATGAACATCCCAAAACATTAAAAGCAAAAAGGGATTAGGTACGAGATTACTCACTTGATAAACGATGCGGTGTAAGATAAAGCAAGAACCAACTTTAAACAAGCACAAGTTAACCTATAAATAAGATTATTGTTTTAATGATTTGTTTTAAGTCTTGATTATGAGTTAGCATAATTAATAAGTAAATTATTATATATAATATATATTACCGGAAAAGCAGGGCAGAACAGGGAGGAAGACGGAGGCAGAGAGGGAGGCGGCAGAGAGAGCAAGGAGAACAGGAGAGATTAAGTGTTTTGTGTGTGTAGTGTAATGAAAATATTATTATTATTTATAGGAAAACCCTAGGAGACATAATCCCTAGAAAAGGGGAAAGGATCTTTAACAGGATCAAGCAAAAGATATCAAAAAGCATAAGAATCCAAAAGCAAAAGATATGGAAAGATATGGCAGCTGCAGAGGCAAGATAAAGCTGTCAGGGAACAGTAAAAAAAAGCATGGGCGGGTAGATAAAGGTACAGGTCAAGCATGGCAAAAGCAGATCTCAAAAGATTATGTCAGTCACTTTATCTGCCAACCAATGGGGTTGGTGCGCATGCTGCGCCGAAAGTAACTTTTCAGACATAAAGCAGATTAGGTCAACAGCTCAAAAGATAAGACAACACAAAAGCAAACGGCTAGATTTAAACAGAAGAAAACTCGAAGGATTCAGCGCGAGAAGGCTAAGGCGCGAAGGCAGACACAGAAGGTCAAGAGAGCGCGAGCGCGAAGGCAGACAGAACTAACCTTAACGCGTCGCGGAAAGAACTACCATTTCTAAGCGCGCCGCGGGAAGAGTCACATTTCTTAGCGCGCCGCGGGAGGAACTAAAATTCCTAGCGCGCCGCGGGAAGAACTATAATTCTTCGCGCGTCGAGGGATGAACTACGATTCTTAGCGCGCTGCGAGAAGAACTACAAATCCTTAGCGCGTCGCGGGAAGAACTACCGTTCTTAGCGCGCTGCGAGAAGAATTACAATTCTTAGCGCGCTGCGAGAAGAGTTCGTCTCGCGTATCGCTGAAACAGGTGGTCTTCACGCAGGATTCCTTGTAAGGGGTCTGGCGCGTGGAGCTGCGCAGACAACCTTAGGCGGGAAGGAACAAAGGACAAGCACAGAGTTAGAAGAAAAAGAGGGAAACAAGGCGTAAGGGCGGGACGGCGACAAGAGGGAAAAGAAGGCGGAAAGAGAGGAGAGGGACGGGACGGCGGAAAGAAAGAGAGAGAGATAGAGGCGGGAAGGAAAATATATTATTATTATTAAAAATAAAGTATAAGTATAAATAAATATTAAATCATAAAAGAAAGAGATCGGGTAAGGGAAACGGGTACCTGGGTCAGGTCGGATCGGGGCAGATGTCACAGTCTCCCCTACTTTAAGAAATTTCGTCCCGAAATTTATCTCGAAGTAGGCTGCGCAGAGAACAGGTGCGGGTACTTGATCTTCATCTGATCTTCCCTTTCCCATGTAAACTCGGCTCCGCGCTTGGACTCCCAGCGAACTTTCACGATAGGGATACGACTGCGCTTGGTTTGCTTTACCTCGCGATCCATAATCTCAACAGGCTTCTCAACGAAATGCATAGTTTCATCAACTTGAACTTCATCAAGTGGAATGTGAAGGTTCTCGTCGGCTAAACACTTCTTGAGATTGGATACATGGAACGTTGGATGCACATTACTGAGCGCGGGCGGCAGGTCAAGTCTGTAGGCAACTTTTCCCACACGCGCGAGAATCTTGAATGGACCAACATAACGAGGAGCAAGCTTACCTTTCTTCCCAAAGCGGACAACACCTTTCCAAGGCGACACTTTGAGGAGAACAAGATCACCAACTTGAAATTCGAGAGGCTTTCGCCTACGATCTGCGTAACTCTTCTGTCGGCTTCTGGCAGTCAGCAGATGATCACGGATCTTGGCGATTTTATCGGTTGTCTCTTGAACAAGTTCGGGTCCTGTGATTTGAGCTTCACCCACTTCGCTCCAACAAATCGGGGAGCGGCATTTACGACCGTAAAGTGCTTCAAATGGGGCCATACCAATACTGGAATGATAGCTGTTATTATAAGAGAACTCAATCAAAGGCAGGTGTGAATCCCAATTACCTCCAAAATCAAGAACACAAGATCGGAGCATATCCTCAAGAGTTTGAATAGTTCGCTCAGACTGACCGTCAGTCTGAGGATGATATGCCGTACTCATGTCCAAGCGAGTTCCTAGCGCAGATTGGAGAGATTTCCAAAAGCGAGATATAAAACGGCCATCGCGATCGGATATGATGCTCAAAGGAGTACCATGGCGGCAGACAATTTCCTTGACATAAAGCTGCGCGAGTTGCTCAACACGGTAGTTTTCACGAATGGGCAGGAAGTGAGCAGACTTAGTCAATCGATCCACTATTACCCAAATGCTATCATGTTTGCTTGCTGTCAAAGGTAACTTGGTAATAAAGTCCATCGCTACACATTCCCATTTCCACGTAGGAATTTCTGGTTGTTCGAGCAAACCAGATGGGCGTTGGTGTTCAGCTTTCACTTTAGAACAAGTCAGACATTTAGCTACGAACACAGCAATATCCTTCTTCATACCGGGCCACCAATAAGTAATGCGCAAATCCTTGTACATCTTATCAGTGCCAGGATGAATAGAATATCGAGATTTGTTCGCTTCACTCAGGATATCAGCGCGAAGATTCTCATCAAAGGGAATCCAGATGCGATTGAGATAGCAGAGAATTCCACTCAGATTAGGCACAAAGAGTGCTTCCGCGCCACACGCTAGCTCGGCGCGAAGGTTACCATTACTGATGGATGCGCGCTGCGCGTCACGAATACGCGATTCAAGGTTGCTTTGAATCGGCGCGAAGTGAAGCTGGGTGCGCGGCAAGATACAGTTAAGTTGGCAGGGTTTTCGGCTGAGCGCATCGGCTACCACATTAGCCTTACCAGGATGATACCGGATCTCACAATCGTAATCGCTGATGAGTTCGTTCCATCGGCGTTGTCTCATGTTGAGTTCCTTTTGATCAAAGATATGCTGAAAGCTTTTATGGTCAGTGTAGAGGGTACACTTAGTACCATAAAGGTAGTGTCTCCAGATCTTCAAGGCAAAAACAACTGCACCAAGTTCGAGGTCGTGAGTTGTATAATTCTTTTCATGAACCTTAAGTTGCCTTGATGCGTAAGCGATAACCTTGCCTCGTTGCATAAGAACACAACCGAGACCTTGGTTGGATGCATCGCAATACACGACAAAATCTTCATTACCCTCAGGTAACGCAAGAACAGGAGCTTCACACAACAAACGCTTGAGCGTCAGAAAGGCTTCTTCTTGCTTCGAGCCCCAAATATACGGTTTACCTTTGTGCGTTAGAGCTGTTAAAGGCAAAGCGATCTTCGAGAAGTTCGAAATGAAGCGCCAGTAATAACCAGCTAAGCCCAGAAAGGAACGGATCTCAGAAGGAGAGGATGGCGTAATCCAGTTCTTGATTGCTTCAATCTTGGATGGGTCGACATGAATACCCATCTTGTTTACAACATGACCAAGAAACTGTACTTCATCAGACCAGAATTCACACTTGGAAAGCTTAGCATAGAGTTGCTCGGTTCGAAGCTTTTGCAACACCAATCGGAGATGTTGCTCATGCTCGGCCTTGGTCTTAGAATACACCAGAACATCATCGATAAACACGATCACGAATTTATCCAAGAAAGGCCTACACACCCGATTCATTAGATCCATGAAAACGGCGGGTGCGTTGGTTAAACCGAAGGACATGACCAAGAATTCAAAATGGCCATAACGAGTACGAAAAGCAGTCTTCGGAACATCTTCATCGCGGATGCGCAACTGGTGATAGCCAGAGCGGAGATCAATCTTGGAGAAACAAGAGGCACCTTGGAGTTGATCAAAGAGGTCGTCAATACGCGGTAAGGGATACCGGTTCTTAATGGTGAGTTTGTTCAACTCGCGGTAATCAATACACATGCGAAACGATCCATCTTTCTTTTTAACGAACAACACCGGAGCACCCCAGGGCGAAGAGCTAGGGCGAATGAATCCTTTAGCAGTCAACTCTTGAAGTTGGCTGGCCAATTCTTGCATCTCAGCGGGTGCAAGACGGTAAGGAGATTTAGCTACGGGGGAAGCACCAGGGACAAGATCAATACGGAACTCGACTTCACGAGCGGGAGGGATACCAGGAAGATCATCAGGAAAAACTTCAGGGAAATCACGCACGACGGGGATATCGCGAAGCTTCTTTTCTTCAGCAGGTTTAACCACATGGGCTAGAAATGCAATACACTTCTTCCGCATGAGTCTTTGGGCTTCGGCGCAAGACATAAGTTTAAGACCGCGGGAGGGTTTTTCGCCGTAAATATGAAGATCACCATTTTCTCGAGGTATGCGAATCATCTTCTTGGCGCAAATAACTTCGGCGCGATTATGCGAGAGCCAGTCCTTACCAATGATAACATCAAAGCTTCCAAGAGGCATGGGGATGAGGTCAATCAGAAAATCGTTTTCGTTAAGATTAAGCGTGCAATCTTTAATCACTGAGTTTATTAAAACAGTTTCACCATTAGCCAATTCAACTGAAAAATCTTCTTTTAAATCGTTGCGCGGTCGCGCAAGCTTCTGCTCGAAGGCGCGAGAAATAAAACTTCGATCGGCGCCAGTATCAAAAAGTACAGAAGCATAAAATCCGTTAAGCAAAAATGTACCATTAACTACGTCATTATTCGCTTGCGCTTGGTGCGCGGTTATGTTAAAAGCTCGCCCGCGTGTCACTTGGTTCGAAATCTGGTTCACCGGATTCGCTTGTGTGATTTGCACTTGTAGTCTCGGGCATGCGTTCCGGAAATGACTGGGATCACCGCAGTTAAAGCACGATCTGGGTCGTGGGTTTTGGTAGGTTGGTTGTGGGTTCTGCGGGTAGACTGGTGGTGTTGGCGCAATTGGATTGGCGGGAAGGACTCTACAGTTTTCAGCAGTGTGACCAGTACGGCCACATCGGTTGCAAAGTCGACACGGGGTTTGGGTTGGGTGGTGAAATCTACAGGTTGGGCAAAAGGGTTGATTTCCTGTGTAAGGTTTCTTAGGTGGCGGGGCAGGGAGTGCGGGATTGGTTAAGGCATAGTTGTGGACTACAGGAGGTGTTGGGTAGGCTGACAGAGGGTTAGGCGCGTAAACTGGAGGTTGGTAAATGGGTTGCTGGACAATGGGCGGGTTGGTAAGCGCATAGGCCTTGCGCCTGCGCTTGAGGTTGTTACGGTTTGAGGGTTCTGGTTTGGTTTCTGTTGGTTCAGGGGCAGTCTTGGTGAGTTTGGTCTTCTCAGTTCCCCGCAGGAACAGGGTTCCTGCTCTGACATGGTTGTCGCTGAGCACAGCGGCCAACTCGATGGCGTCAGAGAGGGTAACTGGGTTTCTGGCCCATACAGAATCTTGAATTTCCATGGGGAGACCCCCAAGGAATTTCTCGATTGCTCGGCGTGAAGGGGTAACAAGGTGAGGGACCAGTAAGCTTAGCTCGTGGAAGCGCGTCGCGTACTCGCGCGCTTCGCCACTGTACTGCTTAAGATTCCAAAATTCTTCTTCCAGGCGCTTAACTTCGTTGGGAGGGCAGAATTCTCGCGTCAGAATTTCCTTAAATTCCTCCCAGAGCATGCTGGAAGCAGCTTCTGCGCCACGCGCATGAGCTACTCCATTCCACCATGTAAGCGCTCTAGATTCCAGGACACTGGAAGCATATAGGGTTCGTCTGTCTGAGGGGCATTGGGTGTGGAGGAAAGTGTTTTCTATCTTCTCGAGCCATTGGAGCATCACGGTGGCTCCTCCAAGACCTGTGAACTTTGGAGGGTTACCCGCGTTAAAGGACTTAATGTTATAACTGGAGGTGTTGGTATTGTTTTGGCTCAAAGCTTGGGCTATTGCGGCGGCCATTTCCTGGGAACGTTGCTGTCTACGCATGCGCGAGGCTTCTCTTCTCTGAAATCGGCGAGATAGCGGAGGCATTCTATAAAAGTTTTTAATTTTAGTTAATATCTTGGTTTTTATCGCAAAGTTTTAATCTTATAAAGCTTGGTTTCACGGAGTTAGAAGCTATCAAAAGTTAAAGTAAAATAAATGACCCTAATTGCAGACTTAATAAAGGTAACAAATTCGAATCAGAAATCGACAATTCATGTATCACCATGACTTTCCGAATTCCCAATTTAAAATATACGAGTAAACGAGTATTGGAGATTGACGATTCATGTATCACCATGACTTTCCAATCTTCAATATAAAATATACAAGAAAATGAGTATTGGAGGTTGACAATTCATGTATCACCATGACTTTTCAAGTCTCCAACCTCAGAACATAATCGTAAATGGAAATTGAAAATCAACTATTCATGTATCACCATGACTTTTCGGATTTTCAAATCCCACAAACGAATATGTAAGTAAAATCAATAAAAATCGAAATTCAACAAAAATCGAAATATCGCGAAATAAAACATAAAATCATATACTGCGCAAGCGCGAGCATACTCATAAATAACGAGTAATTAACAATAAGCGCGCAAACATGAGATTTCTCTCATGCGCGAGAAGGGACTCTTAGGTATTCTAGGCCGTTACGTCTAACCACCTATCCTAAAGTCAACGAGCTCTGATACCAATCTGTAACACCCCGACCAAAGGCGGATTATACATCGGGGCGCCACATATTGTTTCATTACTCGTGACACTATTGGGTGTCAATATTTAATAAATACATTCATTCGCGCACGCGCAGGGTAAAAGTAGATAACATAAATCATCATAAATCAATATATTATAAATCATAATATTCGAACAGCAATAACTTGTCTTGATACATTTTAATCTAGGTCCAAAATAAAGAAAACTTCCTATGTGTCCACAAGCTCCAAAACAGCTACTGCAACCCTGAACATGTGTTAAAATAAACGTCAAACACTTGCGTGTTGGTGAGAAATCAAGTTTAATACAATACATAGATAACAATAAAATCTGCGCGCAACATGTGTATGTCTGGTTTTCAACAAGGGTGTAATCTGATCGGGACCAACTCTAAGATTCATAAGACTGCCAGTGCTCACAATTGAGCTCACAAACAAGACTAACTGTGCATGTGTAACAAAAGAGAAAATCATAAACGATAGTTCTCCCGTGTTCATCTAATGGTACCATGAAAACTGCGGAATAGACCGACAAGACGGTTAATGATCCACACATACAAATAAACAGCCAAGTCTACGTCCTCAACACATGGGATACTGCGCGACTAAAGTTCATAAACAAGTTTAAGACTCTAAGTTTGTATGAACACATGAACATCCCAAAACATTAAAAGCAAAAAGGGATTAGGTACGAGATTACTCACTTGATAAACGATGCGGTGTAAGATAAAGCAAGAACCAACTTTAAACAAGCACAAGTTAACCTATAAATAAGATTATTGTTTTAATGATTTGTTTTAAGTCTTGATTATGAGTTAGCATAATTAATAAGTAAATTATTATATATAATATATATTACCGGAAAAGCAGGGCAGAACAGGGAGGAAGACGGAGGCAGAGAGGGAGGCGGCAGAGAGAGCAAGGAGAACAGGAGAGATTAAGTGTTTTGTGTGTGTAGTGTAATGAAAATATTATTATTATTTATAGGAAAACCCTAGGAGACATAATCCCTAGAAAAGGGGAAAGGATCTTTAACAGGATCAAGCAAAAGATATCAAAAAGCATAAGAATCCAAAAGCAAAAGATATGGAAAGATATGGCAGCTGCAGAGGCAAGATAAAGCTGTCAGGGAACAGTAAAAAAAAGCATGGGCGGGTAGATAAAGGTACAGGTCAAGCATGGCAAAAGCAGATCTCAAAAGATTATGTCAGTCACTTTATCTGCCAACCAATGGGGTTGGTGCGCATGCTGCGCCGAAAGTAACTTTTCAGACATAAAGCAGATTAGGTCAACAGCTCAAAAGATAAGACAACACAAAAGCAAACGGCTAGATTTAAACAGAAGAAAACTCGAAGGATTCAGCGCGAGAAGGCTAAGGCGCGAAGGCAGACACAGAAGGTCAAGAGAGCGCGAGCGCGAAGGCAGACAGAACTAACCTTAACGCGTCGCGGAAAGAACTACCATTTCTAAGCGCGCCGCGGGAAGAGTCACATTTCTTAGCGCGCCGCGGGAGGAACTAAAATTCCTAGCGCGCCGCGGGAAGAACTATAATTCTTCGCGCGTCGAGGGATGAACTACGATTCTTAGCGCGCTGCGAGAAGAACTACAAATCCTTAGCGCGTCGCGGGAAGAACTACCGTTCTTAGCGCGCTGCGAGAAGAATTACAATTCTTAGCGCGCTGCGAGAAGAGTTCGTCTCGCGTATCGCTGAAACAGGTGGTCTTCACGCAGGATTCCTTGTAAGGGGTCTGGCGCGTGGAGCTGCGCAGACAACCTTAGGCGGGAAGGAACAAAGGACAAGCACAGAGTTAGAAGAAAAAGAGGGAAACAAGGCGTAAGGGCGGGACGGCGACAAGAGGGAAAAGAAGGCGGAAAGAGAGGAGAGGGACGGGACGGCGGAAAGAAAGAGAGAGAGATAGAGGCGGGAAGGAAAATATATTATTATTATTAAAAATAAAGTATAAGTATAAATAAATATTAAATCATAAAAGAAAGAGATCGGGTAAGGGAAACGGGTACCTGGGTCGGGTCGGATCGGGGCAGATGTCACAGTTACGGCCGAAAAGCAAGGGTTGCCATGGTTCACCGGTTTTGCTAATTTTTTGTCTACGGGCCTTGTGTTGAAAGGGATGACTACTCAACAAATAAAGAAATTTTTCCGGGATGTCAATCGGTATGTTTGGGATGATCCTTATCTCTTCAAGATTGGTGGTGACCGAATTCTTAGAAGATGTGTGTCGAAAGAAGAAGGGTTGAATATTCTAAAGCATGTTCACGAAGGTTTTACGGGAGGTCATCATGGAGCGCATGCCACGGCTCAGAAGGTATTTGATAGTGGTTTTTATGGGCCATCGGTTGTAAAAGATGTGGTGGAATTTGTTAAAACGTGTGATGCTTGTCAACGCACCGGAAATATTTCATCGAAAAACTAGATGCCTCAAAATCCCATACAAACTCTTGAAATATTTGATGTTTGGGGCATCGACTTTATGGGACCGTTTCCCATTTCCGGTGGTCACAAGTACATTTTAGTGGTGATAGATTATGTTTCCAAGTGGGTTGAAGCCCAAGCACTAGCCACGAATGATGCTCGAGTTGTTGTGAAGTTTTTAAAGAAGTTGTTTACTCGGTTTGGAACTCCACGGGCGATTATTAGTGATCGAGGTACTCATTTTGTAATTCCGTCATGGAAAAAGCCTTGGCTCGTTATGGAGTTACTCATCGCACCTCTACCGCTTACCATCCTCAAACGAATTGTCAAGTCGAAAATGCTAATAGAGAGGTGAAGAGAATTTTGGAGAAGACGGTTAGGATAAGTCGAAAAGATTGGTCGGAGAAGTTGGATGACGCGCTATGGGCATTCAGAACCGCGTACAAGACACCGTTGGGTACTACACCATTTATGTTAGTTTACGGTAAAGCATGTCATCTTCCCGTTGAGTTGGAACATCGAGCTTTTTGGGCGTTGAAGACGGTAAATATTGATCTTACTGAGGCCGCAAGGAAGAGGTATTTTCAAATTCATGAGTTAGAGGAGCTTCGTGATGCGACGTATTCTCAATCGTTGGATATCAAGGAAAAGACGAAAGTGTTGCACGATCGACGTTTAAAGGGAGGTAAAGACTTCAAAAAAGGTGATAAAGTATTGTTATTTAATTCTCGTTTGAAGTTATTTTGCAGGAAAATTGAGATCGTAATGGATGGGTCCATATGAGGTCAAAGAGGTTTTTCCGTATGGTGTGGTGGAGCTAGAGAATCCGGACAATGGAAGTTCATGGAAGGTGAACGGTCATCGTTTGAAGCTATATTTAGGAGGGCCAGAAGAGGCGATCGAGATGGAGGAAACTCCACTCGAACCATCATCTCAAATCACCGCATATATTCTTGAGTGAAAACTCAAGTGTAGAGTTTGTATTCATTACCGTTTTTTTATTTTTTTTTATTTTTATTTTTTTTAGCCGCAAACGTAGTTTTTTGTAGTTTTTCTTTGTTTTGTGTTTTGAAGTTTTGCCAGTTTGAAGATTGACTGAGCTAGAGAAACAATCCCGAGGAAGAATATATTGAAAAAGACAAGTGTGGGGATGGAGTAGCAGTGGAGCCGTATACTTATTATTTATTTATTTGCTTCTGATTATTCATGTTTTGTATTTTTTGGGTTGATTGAAGTACTTTAATTGCATAATATCTATCATTATGATAAAGATACATTTTTAGATATTGTTTGTTGAATTTTTTCCGCTTACGTTCGTGAGAGAAGGAGTTACCATTTTTTGAGCACGTTCGTAGTTGGAGGGCATTCATGGAAGAAGACTTTGGCATCATATTTCATGCGCATATTACCAGCTAAGTCTTTTCCATTTATCTAGCTTGTTAATTTTTTTATTTTTTTTTTCTGTTTTTTATTTTTAGCTTTTAGTTTTTTTGTAGTCCGACTTTATTTTATTTTTATTTTAAGTCGTCCTTATCCTTGCATTGAGGACAATGCAAAATTTAAGTGTGGGGATATGATATTTGAGTCGTAGTTTAAATTGAGTTTTATAAAAAAAATTAAAAAAAAAATAAAAAGTTCGTAAAAAATGTCCCTTGAATCTAGTTTTTTGTGTTAAAGTGGGAGATGATGATTCTTATTAGAAATTGGTTTTTCAAACTACTAATAATATGAGATAAATAAAAGAAAGCGCACTTAACTTGGGATGTGTCGGTAGGCTCAGCCTTGAAAATGAAAGGGCAATTTGATAAAATGGGTCGGAAATCTCTTGTGGGTAAAGCGTTTTGTCCGTAGAAAATAAGTAATGAAAGGTCAGCCATACTCAAGCCTCAATTCTTGGTATGAAAAAGTGAAAATTTATAAAGTTTGAAAAGTTTAAAAAATTTTGAATACGTTATCATATGATGCTTGGGTAGGTTTAACGTTAGAGTATGCCGTGTAGCCTGTGATATAAATTTTAAACTGCTAGTTTTAGTGTTTTACACATCATTGGCGTATGGTTTTATAACCTCAAATCTTGTATTGATGGGATACCCCGGGTCCGGAGACCATGGGTCTGTATGCCGACTATTCATCTGGGTATTCACAATTCCAAATGGGATTGTGAATATTTAAAATTAAGCTAAAAAAACAGAGAGAAAACCCGCAGTTTTCTGCCACATAAGTCTTTAAACATGATCACAAAAAGTACAAAAGTACAAATGCATTACAGACTTGATCATCCACGTTGTTAGCCATGTGGGGTCCCCTTGCTAGCGTCTCATTACCATTAAGAAACGGACCACAAGGGACACGCTACATGTTAGTCCTATAGATGAAATTTTGCATACTCACCTATGGTAATGGTTCGGTGTATTGCTTGATAACGGGGGTATGTCATGTTGTAGGGAACAATAGCTATAAAACAATTGTACCTTAATAATATCTAATGGCTGCTTGGTAGACTTTGATGCTTAAATTAGGTGGATAAACAATACCCTTGATCGTCTTAACTATTCATGAAAAAAATAGAGCAACAAAAGTTTTAAATTTGCTAATTTTGAGGTTTAAGTCAAGTTGGGGTGGTCTGGTCCGGTAAAAGCTGAAAATAAGCGGGTCTTAATTGTGTAAACCACTGAGTACTATTATTGTCGAATCATATTTGTCCCGATAAAGATTAAGGCATGGGTTTAAGTGGACAACAATATCGGTGATCGCGGTTTTTGCGTTATTCTAAAGTTTTAAATTAATCTATATGTTTTTAAGACTGTATTTTCCGATTCTGATTCCATTGCATTAGACTTTTTCAGGGACGAAAAATAGTAAGTGTGGGGATATTTGATGTAGTTTAATATATATATATATATATATATATATATATATATATATATATATATTATATAGATATTCCTACACTTTTAAGTACTTTTGAGCCACACTTTTATTAGAATATTATTCTTAGTCGGTTCATATTTATATTCTTTTTAGATTTCAAATAAAGCGTGTTCAAACGACGAAATAGAATTAGTATGATCAAGTTTAAATAAATAACATTCTATGTTAACAAATAAAGAGAGTCGTACCGTAAAGTGTTTGAAAGCATGTATGATTTTATGTACGTTAAAGTGAATTAATTTGCCTATTCTAAATTATACATGACTATATATGTTTTTAATAATTATTTGCATAGAATACATTATATTAGTTAATTGATTTGTGTTCACAGGTAGTAATCACGTGGGCTTCAATTTGTATTTAACAAATGTTTTAATATATTGGATTTCTTATGAATTGGACCCTACTAGACGTGAGGAACAAGAAGTTGAGTCGGCTGATTGGTTTTGACACAAGATACATAATACATATTCTTAAGGGGAGCCGCACAACATTCTGGGGGGTCAACAGAGAAGAGTCAACGAGCAGAAGGTTTGGTAGAGAAAAAAAGATCCCTTGTTTTCGTGATTAGGAGGACACAAGAGAAAAAAAGATACTGTTGAGTTTTGGAGTTCGATCAAAGGAAATAAAGAAAAAAAAAGCTTTGGTTCGAGCCAAGATCGTTTGGGTTCAACACTGTAACATCCCGAAATTTCAAAGTGATATTAATTATATTACTTACTAATAGAGGGAAAGTTTACTCGGGTTGTCAGGAAATAAATAATAGAGTAGGAGTTGGTATGAGTCGGGCTAGTGTTGGATTAATGGAGACGGGTTAAATGAGAATGAGCCTTAGGTCCATGGGATTTCAGGGATATAAATATCCCCTAAACCCAAAAATATCTTCATTTCCTTACTTGCTACACACACACTCCAAAAACACACACACCATCTACACCGCCGCCGGGCCGAGGAGAGGAACGGGCAGATCCGAGAGAGAGAGAGAGCGATTAGTGTGTTAACAAGTTAAACGAGATCCAAACAAGCTCAAAAAGGTATGATTCTTGATCTTTGAAGTTTAAAGATCCAAGCTTTTTAGTGTATAAGCGGCCGAAAATGGTCGGGAAGCGTAGTGGGTGATATTGAACCATAGCAAGGGTGTTAAAATCGCTAAAAATGCTGGACAGAAACCGAACAGCGGCTGATCTGGACAACTTCGCCTGCAACTGGGCAACTTCGCCTTCAAAGCGATGAACTTCGCCTGCAAGCTAAGTTCGCCTGATGAACTTCGCCTGCAAGCTAAGTTCGCCTGATGGCAACTTCGCTGTAAAGTTAAGTTCACCTAACTGGTAACTTCGCCTGAGGCCAAGTTCGCCTGATGACAACTTCGCCTGAAGCCAAGTTCGCCTGATGGCAACTTCGCTGTAAAGCTAAGTTCGCCTAGCTGGTAACTTCGCCTAAAGCTAAGTTCGCCTAAGGTTAACTTCGCCTAGAGCTAAGTTCGCCCTAGGGTTAACTTCGCCTAAAGTCAAGTTCGATTAGAAAATAAATTAAAAATCTAATGAAAAATGTGTTAAGACAGTTAATGGAAATAAAATTTTTCCAAGCTGACCTGGCAGCTCGACCCCAGGCAGGGGCTCTGCCCCTTGGACCCTGCTAAGGGCTGCCGCCCCTAGACCCCGCTGCCAGGGGCGCTGCCCCCGGACCCCCGTTCGTTGTGGGTAGTAGTTAAGACTGGAAAGATGATATGAGTAGTGATAGTTGTTTGATACGTATACTTGTTATACAGTCAGCCGTGCACAACTGAAGAAAGGGATTACGATTAACGGTGAACGTAACCGTGTTCAGGTGAGTTTCTAGCCCCATTCCTTGTTATGTTTTCGGGGCTGTGTGCATACTCGATGTGTTGTTAATACATTTATCCTAAGTGATAAGTGTATGTCATATGTGATATGTGTGATAGATATGAATGATTGTTTGTCGGTACGCGAACGATCTTCGGATATTGCGCGTACTGTCAGGTTAAAAATAAAGGTACGAATATTATATATCGAAGATGTATGAATATTTCAAATGAATACTTGTCGGGGCGTGAACGATCTTCGGATATTGCACGTAACGACAAGGGGTATGGTTGTTAAATGAATGAGGTAAAGAATGCCTAGAGTGTTCTTATGTTATAATGTAAGTATGTGTATATAGGTACACGAATGGCATGTGAGTTCTACGTTTGACATAGTAAGTTAGGATGGCAAATCCCTCTAGCTTCTGTCGGACATAGACTCGGCTGGTAATGGCGTAGTTAAGGACTGCGAGCCTTATACGTGAAGTAGATGATATATGTAAACGTAGATAAGGACTGCGAACCTTATACGTAATGTAGATAGGCGTCAGCATAGGAAAGGACTGTGAACCTTATACGTGCTGTATTTGTAGCATAGGGGAGGACTGCGAACCTCGTACGTGCTATGAATTAGGTTGCAACATAGGGAAGGACTGCGAACCTTGTACGTGTTGTGGATGTATTTCAGCATAGGAAAGGACTGTGAACCTTATACGTGCTGATTTTGTAGCATAGGGGAGGACTGCGAACCTCATACGTGCTATGAATTAGGTTGTAACATAGGGAAGGACTGCGAACCTTGTACGTGTTGTGGATGTACTATGGTATAGGGAAGAACCGCGATCCTTGTACGTACCATAAATGGTGAACATAGGTAAGGACTGCGAACCTTGTACGTGTTCACGACCTTGAGTACAGGTATAGACGGTGAACTATGAACGTACTCTCGGTAGACTGAGGTTAGTGATTGTAGATATGTATGTATGTATGGTAGCAAGTATGTATGTAGAACAGAAGGGTAACTAGTGAAGTATGGATATGTATCTACAGATATGTATGTATGTGTATGTATTGTATGGCGTTCGATTAACTAGAACTCACTCAGCGTAGCTGACTTTTAGTATGCACGCAGGTGAGCTGATTATAGAGTTAGCATGAGGATGACACACGGCATGGATTGAACGGCTAGCATCTGAAGAAAGAAGTAAAGATGTTTTAAATATAAAGTTTTGTGTTATGGTATCAAAGAAAAGATTTAATGTTTTGTAACAAATGATTGATGTTTTATATTCCGCGAAAAGTTTTAATAAACTCTGATTTGAAGAACTGTGTTGTAAGGCCCCGTTACCGGTAACCCTACTTTCGTGTTGGATTTACTCATAAACACAGTTCTAACTATCAGAGTTGATTAAAACATTTACGCGGAAAATAAAACTTTCATAAAACATTACAATATTTCACAACTTGTCCCAAAACATCCCTTGTCTTCCACATTAAAACATTAAAATTAAAACATCGTAAGTCTTCAGATGCCAGACTCCTGTTCAGTGCCATGTGTCTCCTCAAGCGAGCTGCCTCATCCTACTCACCTGCGTGCATACTAAAAGTCAGCTACGCTGAGCGAGTTCTAGTTAATCACATAATCATACAATACCTTCTTACATTTCATACTTAATCTCTTAACTTTCTTTCATATACACCTAAGTGCTCTTACCTTCGTTTTTACTTTCTTACTTTCTTTACATACATAATCATACGTTCATTTTTACCTTCATACTTTCCTTACATACATAATCATACTTTTTAAAGAGCCTTTCGCCCTATAACCTCACAGATATTATAAGGGTCTAGTCCCTTGTTTTCGAATATTAGAAGGGTTCGATTCCCTAACATCACAGATATTATAAGGGTCTGGTCCCTATCATCACAGATATTATAAGGGTCTGGTCCCTAGTTTTCGAATATTAGAAGGGTTCGATTCCCTAACATCACAGATATTATAAGGGTCTGGTCCCTATCATCACAGATATTATAAGGGTCTGGTCCCTAGTTTTCGAATATTAGAAGGGTTCGATTCCCTAACATCACAGATATTATAAGGGTCTGGTCCCTATCATCACAGATATTATAAGGGTCTGGTCCCTAGTTTTCGAATATTAGAAGGGTTCGATTCCCACTTCGTTACCATACAACCATACATCATACCTCAAGTATTATTAGGGCTCGGTACCCTTTTCGTAACCATACAACCATACATTATCATTTCTTTCTTCTATTATCACCACCATGCTCATATACATAACATACATAACATACTTACCTTATACAGAGCGTTACAACCTGACAGTACGTGCAATATCCGAAGATCGTTCACGTACTATCAAGCAATCATTCATACATTTCACATTATCCACATAAGGCATACACTTATCTCTTAGGATAAGTGTATTAACAAACATATTGAGTATGCACACAGCCCCGAAAACGTAACACATAAATGGGGCTAGAAACTCACCTGAACACGGTTACGTTCACCGTTAATCGTAATTCCTTTCTTCAGTTGTGCACGGCTGACTGTATAACAAGTATACGTATCAATTAACTATCACTTCTCATAATGTATTTCTATCTTTATATGACCCACAACGAACGGGGGTCCGGGGGCAGCGCCCCTGGCAGCGGGGTCTAGGGGCGGCAACCCCTAGCAGGGTCCAAGGGGCAGAGCCCCTGGCTGGGGTCGAGCTGGGGCTAGAAAAATTTTATTTCCATTAACTGTCTTAACACATTTTTCATTAGATTTTTAATTTATTTTCTAAACGAACTTGGCTTTAGGCGAAGTTAAACCTCAGGCGAACTTGTCATCAGGTGAAGTTAAACCTCAGGCGAACTTAGCTTTAGGCGAAGTTAAACCTCAGGCGAACTTAAACCTCAGGCGAACTTGTCATCAGGCGAACTTAGCTTGCAGGCGAAGTTCATCAGGCGAACATAGCTTGCAGGCGAAGTTCATCGCTTGAAGGCGAAGTTGCCCAGATGAAGGCGAAGTTGCCCAGATGAAGGCGAAGTTGCCCAGACAGCCTGCTGTTTGGTTTCTATCCAACATTTCGAGCGATTTTAACACCCTCGCTATGGTTCAATATCACCCACTACGCTTCCCGACCATTTCCGGTCACTTAACACTAAAAAGCTTGGATCTTTAAACTTCAAAGTTCAAGAATCTTACCTTTTTGAGCTTGTTGGATCTTGTTTCCTTGCTTAATCACAACCAACCGCTCTCTCTTCTCTCTAGGATCTTGGTCTCTCTCTCTACGGCTCTCGGCCTCTCTCTCTCTCCTCGGATCTCGGTCGCCGGTCGGCTTGTGTATGGGGTGTGTGTGTGTTTTGGAAGTGTGAAGGAATAGATGTAAATGAAGATATTTTTGGGTTTAGGGGATATTTATATCCCTTAAATCCCATTCTCATTTAACCCATCTCAATTAATCCAAGTCCCTGATCCGCTCCTACCCGATATTAATAATTAAAAACGCGAAATCACTAACATAACTTTCTTTATTTAACATTATAAATTTTAGGATGTTACAAGTGTTTATGAGTAAATCCGACGCTAAAGTAGGGTCACCGGGTTCGGGGCCTTACAAACACCTACTCAACCAAGCATCATCATAGTCGGTTTGAATTTATTATTTTAATTATGAGCTTGGTTGTTGAACTTAATTATTTTTGTTTTTTTGAATTTAAGATGTTAGGCTAAACTTATTAGACTACCTAGGTCGTGATGAACCTTAGTTCGGTTTGATTTTTATTTGGATTTCGTTTCGTTATGGATTTTATGTTCTAAGTAAAGTGTTGAGTTTGAGTTGATTGATGCGTATGATTACTTGGTTTTATTTACTTAGATTTATTGTTTCACATTTCCCTTGGTGATTGTTTCATATGATAGGGTTTTGTTAGGTCATTTACTGTGTGTTCTTGGCTAGTTTGTGATTAATATGCATTAAAATCATAGAAACAATAAAATCAAGTAAATAGATAAAAGTGAACTGCCAGCCTAAAAATCTGTAAGGTGATAGGTTGTTGATAGATTTTTGCTTGTCGGGATTGATAGATTTAGTTCTTCGTAAGGAGTCCGTCTATGTTTGATTGTCAGCTTAGTCTATTAAATTAACTGGGTCTGCTCTGCTATCTTTTGAATTTCGCTCTGCAAGGTAGGTTTTCGTCATAAAGATACTTAGACATAAATTTTAAATAACCGTAAGGAAGTTTAATTCATAAAACTGGTGAGTGTTAAAACTTGTTAGAAATCCATAGGCGTCTTCTTGAAGTTCAAGGGTCCTATTCGGGTTTCCTGTCAAGGGTCTATTTTATGATCCCGGTTCCATAACTTGAGTTTTCAATTTGATTAATAACCGTAACTTTGAGGATTCTGGCCTGGGTAGTTATCTTTATCATCTGAATTAATATAAGTTTTCTTAATTGTTTATTAGTTTAAAGTAATTAAGTTTAAGTTTAATTAATTAGTTTAAAGTAATGATTATGTTTTATTATTGTTTTATTAATTAGATTTTAATTCTAGTTTATTAATAATTAGTTTAAAAAAACCCCCTCAAATATTATTATTAAATAGTCGTGTCTTGTAGTTGAGTCTAATTTGCTAGTTTCGTAATTTAAAGAGTCTCTTGGGTTCAATATCTGGACTTACTTAGCTATACTAGAGTCGATCGGTTCACTTGCCGGTTAGTAGTTTAAGGGTCTAGAGTATTACTTAGTGTCTAGATTAGTATAATTTTAGTTAATAATTAATTGACTACTTTTAGCACATCAGGTTTCAAAGTTTTAAATCTTAACCCAAAACTCAACTCAAATCTCTAATGAGTTTTTCGGGTTGGGTTAATCGGGTTACAAGTATCCTAAAAACAAAACATAAAACAACAAAAGTTAAAAAACTTCAATGCTAAATTAAAACAACATATTCTTTTTTGCTCGTAACGCAGATAATCAAATAATAAACTAACATAACTTGATAAAACAATTCAAAAGAAGAATAAAACTAAGTAACTAACTCGAACTATAATCTTCTGCAATCAAACGTGATTTGTTGTTCGATTACGGGTGTTATTAGTAATAAACGGAAAACATAAATTAACAATAAACAATCTATCCATAATAGTTGGAATGACAACAACCGATGAGGGTCATATTCTGATAACTTTAGTGGCTAAGACTAAGCCTATTATACCTAAAAATATATTTAATTTCAAAACTAAAAGTTTATTCGGGTTTTTCAGGTTGACCTGAAACTTATAAATCAAACCCGAAAACCAACCCGAATTACTTCTGTTCGGGTTAGTCTTTTTTCCGGTTCGGGTTAGTTCGGGTTTGGGTACGGGTTTTTTGGGTTGGGTTTAGGGTTTCGGGTAAAAGTGACAGCCCAACGTGTAGTGATGTGGTCGCTCTCCCTTTTTTTGGAGTCCAGATTTGCTTGATTTTTATATGAAGGCTTCTCATGCATCTGACCCGAATTCACAGGTATGGGTCTCATGAAACCCAAAATTTTCTTAAAAGGGTTATAACATCTCATTAAATTAAAAACTAATCTCACGAAATATTTGATATAAAAATCATATAAAGTAGAGATATACTAAAAATTAAAATCTGATTTATTTAAAAAACAATATTTATTTATTTATAATTAAAAAACCAATTTTATATTAAAAAAAAAGTAAACGAGTCTTGTGTCTCATCAAATTCATATAGCTTTTAAATCGGGTTATAACAACTCATTTATTTGTGAAACAATTTATCATCAAACCATAAGTATATTATTAACTTTCATACAATAAAAAAATAAAAATTCAAAAAATAAATAATATTAAAAAAAATAATATAAAATATAAAAATGTTTTTATGCATGAATATATTCATGTTTGGTAGTAAATAAAACATTACTGAATAGTTAGGGCTGTTATTTGAAATTATACAACAATATGTATGCATACATATAATGTGGCATCTTCTTTACAAAACCATTTGTTTATAGAAAATTGATAGTTGTATGTATATATTAAATTAAATGATCAATTGCATAACTGGATTATGTAACAACCAATTCCACCTCTAACTATTATATTTGTCAAGTAACGTTATAAATATGGGAATATGATCAAATGTATTTTATTCTTAATATACAACTAGTGAGAACTAATTTGCTGTATTTATTAGGTTTATTTTTATAGGTGTTTGTTACTTTTTGTTCATATTTACTAATTTTCGATTTTGAGACCTTATAAGTATTTGCTAATTTATATTTTGTTGTTATTATTAGACTTTTTTCATTTGTTGTTATAAGTATTTGCTGGTATTTGTAATTATTAGTTTGTTCTAGATTTTGATTCTTTTATTGTAATTTTTAGGTTTTTTCTTTGTTATCATAAATTATTGTTTATATAAATTGGTATTGTAGTTGGTATTATTTTCTTACGTTATCATTTTTTTTATAAATTAGTATTATTTCCTACATTCTTACGTGAAGATTAAAATGTAAATAAACATTCGTAAATATATTAAACGATTATTGTGATTTTATAACTTACCTTCACATGTAAGTATGAATCACCAACAAAAGGAAAAAATAGGTTATTCGTTTTCTATTATTATACTTAAATAATATACATTTTAAAAATTTATTATTTCATTAGATTTTTTTATTAACCTTGCGTTCGCTCACTTTTATATAAAAAGCTACACACACAATTATTTTTTTTTCTTAACTTTCTTTCTGGTATAAATTTTGTTAAAACGAGGTTGCATTACATAGTTTTTATTTTTTTTTTCATTTTATAACATAAGCTAGAGTGAGTGCCGATATCATACCAACAATGCCAAGTGAATTGAACTGAACCTATACCGTCCGAATAACATAGGTAACATTATCAATATTATGTAGACTAGTAACAGGATTCATTTTTTTGGTTCTTATAGTGACGTAAAACATGAGTTGATATCCTTTTGGGCATATCACGATTTTATTTTATATGTTTTCTCTTTCAGTTGCTACACTAAGTACGGGTATCATATTGGTACTGTAACGAATTACCAACCGATATCAAGACTTTAGTTTTTGGGTTTTCTCTTCAATTGGTATCACGACTTCCATATTGTATCGATGTCACATCAAAACGAAATGATACCAACTAATTGTTCGCCGTGTAACGCGGTAGAAGCGCGCTAGTTATTTAATAACTTTTAATTTAAATACGTCCATATAATTAGTTATAGAGTTTTCTTCAATCTTATGCCTTACAAATATCTTTAATGTGATAAACAGGGTTTACTATAAGTGCAACACTTTAAAAGAATGTCAGGCAAAAAGAAGTATGGAGCGTGATGGATCCGATCCGGATTTTGTAACGGTAACATACATAGGTGACCATTGCCACCCAAGGCCATGGCTCATGAACTCTTCTATTAGTAGAACCATTACAAATCCCGGTGATTCTAGTATTAGTACCAATAACCCCTCCACACTCAAGTCAGAAATGAATAAAGAAGATCACATTTTTGAAGAATTGGCAAATATTTTAGATTTGGGAAAGGGCATTTGAATGGTTTGTAGATGTGGCGAAGGGAGCTTCGTGTTACTGTTGTCAAATAAGGTTGCATTGCAACCATTTACTTTATGTTACATTGATGCATCAACTTTAAGTTATTTTCTTTGTCTTTTAGTTTATGTTAAATACACTTTGTGGTTTTCCAAACAAAAATTTATTGGATTGTGTTGATTGAGGTTGTTTGAATGTACTAGTGTTATCACGGGAGAAATGCTTTGGAACAAGAATAAAGCTTCCGATGTTGGTCACAATATCACCTAAAAACTAATACACTAAACAATTAAAACCCTGTTTAGTTTTTGACAAACAAAACCCCTATTAAAGTAGACAATTCAAAATTTATATCAGAAATTAGATAAGTATTGATATATGAAAAATAACAAAATTAATAAAGAGATAAATATCCTTTTCTTTTTTGATTTCTCATTTTTTCGATCCTTCTCTCTGATCCACCTTATGGGTTCTTCCCTTCTTTAGCCCATATCCTACTTCCGTTAGCCCAACAAATGCCCGGGTCAAATGGCTTACTCATGGGAGCACCTCATGGAAGCCCACGAAAGCTCACGCGCAATGTAGATTTACAAGTAGGTTTAAAGGGTCTGTGGGTTAGACGTTCGACAAAAAAATTTAGAAACATATCATAAAATTATGAAATATAAATATTAAAAAAGGCTTTTCATATTTTCCAATTATCTATATTACACTTTAATCCCCTTCTTGTTTATCACCGCATTAGCAAGATTAATATTTCTTTTACCTACTACTATATTAGTTCAAATGTTAATTGAAACTGTCGATGAATATGAATTACCAACTACCATATCACACAGGATAATATAGTGATATCAAATACCAAATAATGATAGAAAAAAGGTCTGAAACAATATGAGAAAATCAAATTAATGGTTAAGATTAAAATGATGATAGTTTTGTAATAATACTAGGAAGTAGGGATAAGTAAACTGGGGTATTTTTTGCTCATGAGAAAACCCAACCATTATCACATGGGTTATTAGTATTATTATTAATTATTATTTATTAATAATAAGAAAAATGAATACTGGGTTATGTCATCCGATTGAAGTTATAAAGAAAGAAAATCAATTTTCTGTTTTGGTATAATTTGGGCCGGCATGAGCACCTCGTGGGCTTGTGACTTCTTGGATAAAAAAAAGAGAAAGTATTTGTATGGGGGCTAATTTATTCTGCTGCAACTCATACGAAAAAATGAAAATTAAAAGAACCTTTTTTTCTTTGGACAATTCCTCTTCGACTAGACAACAGAATATTAAGAAAGGAAGTTTTTTTCTGCTCCATTCTATTGGTGGATTTTAAGCTAAGAAACGTTCCAGAGACCGGTATTATTTTTCATGGTGATACCTCTAACTCTTTGTTTTTATTCTGTATACTTGAAGATTGTTTGTACCAAGTATATGATGATTTGTGTATGCCTCTAGTTTTACCTAGAGAAGACTTTGTATTGCTATTATTGGTGATAGTAGATTTGAAGCGGCTCTAGTAGTCTCGTGGTTTTTACTCTTGCTTTGAGAGGTTTTCCACGCTAAAATTTTTGTGTCCCTTGTTAATTTTATATTACCCTATTTGTGTGCATCCTTATTGGTTCATTTGGGTCGAGAAAAAGTTTAGCCAAACGAAGATTAATTCCGCACTTTTTGTATACCGTTTTGTGGCTAGGTGGTCGTTTTTCCCAACAAAGTGGTATCAGAGCTTCGGCTCTTGCTCTTGATTTAAGACTTGTTTGAACAATGGAAGCTAATACAGGTAGAATGGTGAATTTGAATGGTTCTAATTTTCATGTTTGGAAAGGCAAGATGGAAGACCTTCTATATGTGAAAGATTTCTATTTGCCTGTGTTCGGTACCGATAAACCTGAAGATAAATGTGTTGAAGAATGGAATATTTTGCATTGGAAGGTTTGCGGGTATATTAGGCAATGGGTTGATGATAATGTTTTGAATCATATTAGTGGGGAGAGTCATGCTCGTACTCTATGGACCAAGCTTGAAGAGCTGTATGCTCTGAAGACTGCAAACAATAAGTTGTTCTTGATTAAACAGTTGATAACTTTGAAATGCCGTGATGGAACTCCTGTTAATGATCATTTAAATGTTTTTCAAGGTGTAATTAATCAGCTTGCAGGTATATATGAGTATTAAGTTTGAAGACGAAATACAAGGTTTATGGCTTCTTGGTAGACTTTTAGGACATCATGGTCCAACCCCGCAGCAAACCGTATTATCACTATGGAATTGGCTAAATGTTGTATTATAGATGAAGAGATGAGAAGAAAGTCACAAGGTTCCTCTTCACAGTCAGATTCCTTAGTTACCGAAAGTAGGGAGAGAAGCCATAGCAGAGGTCTTAGTAATAGAGCAAAACACCATAGTAAGTCCAAAGGAAACTTTGATGATTTTAAGCGCTATCATTGTGGTAGGAAATGACACACAATAAAATATTGCAAACAATTGAAAAAGGATAACAAGAAGGCTATTACAACAACAACAAGAAAGATCACGGTAATGAAGGTACTTCTAAAATTAACAATGGCACAGAAGAGTTTCATATTTGTTGTGATTATGATAGGGTGAACATTGCACGTGAAGATTCGAGTTGGGTTGTTGACGGTGGTGCTACTTATCATGTGACATCACAAAGGGATTTTTATTCATATTATACTCCTGGTGATTTTGGGAATGTTAAGATAGGTAATAATGGGCTATTAAAGATCATCGGTGTTGGGGATGTTTGCTTGAAGTTTGATACTGGGATGGACTTGCTTTTACACAATGTAAAACATGTTCTAGATATTAGAATTAATTTGATCTTCGCGGGCACATCAGATGATGATGGTTTCCATAATACCTTTGGTGGTGGAATTTGGAAACTCACTCGTGGTTCGTTGATCGTGGCAAGAGGTAAAATATTTTCAAATTTATACATGGCACATCCAAAGATCTCTAGAAACTCGGTTCATACATTGACAAATTCTGATGTGACCGATCTATGGCATAAGAGAGTTGCTCATATAAGTGAAAAAGAGATGTCTATTTTATTGAAGAAAGATGCCTTGTCCGGTGTGAATGATGTTCATTTGAAGAAGTGTTCTTATTGTATGAATGGTAAGCAAAAAAGAGCTTCTTTTCATAGTCATCCACCTCATAGAAAAGAAAGTATACTTGACTTGGTGCATTCAGACGTATGTGGTCCTATGAAGACTAGAACACTTGGGGGGCTGCTTATATTTTGTCACATTTATAGACGATCATTCGAGGAATGTATGGGTTTATACTTTAAAGTCTAAAGATCAAGTATTGGATGTGTTGAAGCAATTTCATGCCCTAGTTGAGAGACATACTGGGAAGAAGCTCAAGTGTATTTGTACAGATAATGGAGGTGAATACATTGGTCCTTTTAATGCTTATTGTAGAGAAAAAGGTATTCGACACCAAAGGCCACCTCCAAAGGCTCCACAGCTGAATGGTTTAGCATAACGATGAACATAACTTTGGTTGAAAGGTTTAAATGTTTGCTCTCACATGCATGGTTGCCTAATTCCTTATGGGAAAAAGCTTTAAATGCAGCGGTACATGTTATTAATGTTACTCCTTGTATTTCTTTGCATAATGATGTTCCAGACAGGGTTTGGAGTGGCAAAGATGTTTCATCCAGACAATGTATATTCCTTGGTTATGGGCAAGATTAGTTTGGATAAATGCTATATGATCCAGTTTCAAAGAGGCTTGTAAGAAGTCTTGATGTTGTGTTTGTGGAAGATAAGAGTTTGATAGATATTGAGAAGACACAGGTAGTTCCTCAGTACACTAATGATCTCATTGATTTAGATCTTATTCCTACTCAGCATACTGAGTCACATCACGAAGATGATATTCAAAGTGACGAAGAACACGGTACCGATAATGTTGATAATCAATAGCAGGCAGAGTTGGATGAGGATATTCATCCTGAGTTACCTGTAGATATGCCTGTATTTGTTCCACTCAGGTGGTCTATGAGAGATCGTGAACCTTCTACTCGTTATTCGGCTGGTGAGTACGTCTTACTCACTAATGGGGGAGAGCCCGAGTATTACAAAGAGGCTATGGAAGATAAGCATAAGAGAGAGTGGCTTGAAGCCATGCAAGATAACATGAATTCCTTGTATGAACAATACCTTTGAGTTGGTGAAGTTGCCTAAGGGAAAAGAGCTTTGAAGAACAAGTGGGTTTACAAATTGAAGACAGGAGAACATACCTCATGGCCTAGGTACAAGGCAAGATTGGTGGTCAAAGGGTTCAGTCAAAGAAAGGGTATTGATTTTGATGAGATTTTTTCTCCAGTTGTGAAGATGAGTTTCATCAGGGTGATCCTTCGTTTAGCTGCTAGTCTTGATATTGAGGTTGAGCAAATGGATGTTAAGACAACATTCCTTCATGGTTATCTGGATAAAGAAATTTATATGGAGCAACCTGAATGTTTTTCAGGTTAAAGGTAAAGAAGATTATATTTGTAAACTCTAGAAAAGTCTTATGGGTTGAAGCAACCACCGAGAAAGTGGTACAAGTAATTTGAGTCAGTTTGGTGAAGCAAGGCTACCGAAAGACTGTGTCTGATCACTATGTTTTCTTTAAGAGGTTTGGTGACCATGATTTCATCATGTTATTGCTTTATGTTGATGATATGTTGATTGTTGGCAAGAATGCAGAACAATTGTCCAGCTGAAGAAATAATTAAGCATGTCGTTTTCAATGAAAGACTTGGGGAAGCTAAGAATATTCTTGGCAATCAGATTACTAGAGATAGAGCTACAAAGACGTTTCACATATCACAAGAGTAATATATTGAAAAGGTGCTTAGCAGTTTCAAAATGTCTAAAGTTAATGTGGTTAGTACACCTCTTACTCCCAACTTTAAGTTAACTGAAAAAGATTGTCCTTCTTCTGAGAAGGAGATTAAAGAGATGGATGGTGTTCCATATGTATCAGCGGTTGGAATCTTGATGTATGCAATGGTATGTATGCGACATGATATTTCCCATGCCATAGGTGTTGTTAGTCGGTTCTTAACAAATCCGGGTAAGAAGCATTGGGAAGCAGTTAAGTGGATTCTTAAATATCTACGAGGTACTTCCAGATTGGGTATAACATTTGGAAATGGGAGTCAATGCTTGTTGGTTACACAGATTCTAATATGACAGGAAATACAGACAACATGAAATCCACTTATGGATATTTTATGGTATTTGCAGGGGGAGTCGTGTCATAGCAGTCAAGACTGGAAAAGTATGTTATTTTGTCTACTACCGAGGCAAAGTATATGGCAGCAACAGAAACATGCAAAGAATTATTATGGTTAAAAATATTTATGCAAGAGCTTGGCTTTATGCAACATCGTTATGTGGTTCTTTATGATAATCAAAGTGCTATTCACCTTGCTAAGAACTCTATGTTTCATAAGAGAACAAAACATATTGATGTGAGGTATCAATGGATTAGAGATGCAATTGAAGACAAGTTGTTTAAACTTGATAAAGTTCACACCGATGATAATTGTTCCAATATGTTGACCAAAGCTTTGGCAATGGAGAAACTGAAGATATGTTGCTTGCTCGCCGGGGTGGTGAGTTCTTTCTCATTGAAAAAAGGGAGATTTGTTAGGGTATTTTTTTGCCTATGAGAAAACCCAACAATTATATATTACATGGTTTATTAGTATTATTATTAATTATAATTGATTAATAACAAGAAAACGAATATTGGGTTACGTCATCTGATTGAAGTTATAAAGCAACACAAAATAAATTTTGTGTTTTGTTATAATTTGGGCCGGTATGAGCACCTCGTGGGCTTGTGACTTATTGGACAAGAAAAAGAAAAGGTATTTATATTGGGGCTAATTTATTCTGCCGCAACTCATACGAAATTGAAAATTAAAAGAACCTTTTTTTTGGAGCATTCATCTTCGGCCAAACAACAGAATATTAAGAAGGGAAGTTTTTTTCTGCTCCATTCTTTTGGTGGTTTTTAAGCTAAGAGATGTTCTAGAGACCGGTGGTTTTTCTCATTGATGATACCTCTTACTCTTTGTTTTTATTCCAAACACTTGAAGATTGTTTGTACCAAGTATATGATGATTTGTGTATGCTTCTACTTTTACCTAGAGAAGACTTTGTAGTGCTATTAATGGTGATAGTGGATTTGAAGCGGCTCTAGTAGTCTCTTGGTTTTTACTCTCGCCTTAAGAGGTTTTCCACGCTAAATTTTTTGTGTCCCTTGTTAGTTTAAGATTACCCTATTTGTCTGCATCCTCATTGGGCCATTCGGGTCGGAAAAAGTTTAGCCAAACGAAGATTAATTCCGCACTTTTTGTATACCGTTTGTGGCTAGGTGGTCGTTTTTCCCAATAAATGGTACCTCGTTCAGGTATCATAACGACATCGAAATGAAACAAGCATTCGGTACCGGTATCATGTTTTTGGTAAAATCGGGATTGGGATTTTCAAGATCGGTATCGACATAGATCGCTATCCGAATTTTTGCCTATAGTACCAGTACCGAACCGACCATTTTTGGTACTTGTACCAAGGAATAAAGAACGAGTTGTTACCCCATTTACATGGTATTGTTATGTGTCAGGTCTGGATTGTTTTTTTTATTATGTTAAATACAGTGTTATTATACCATTATATATGGTGATGTTAATAGGGGTTTGAACCTAGTTTCATAAACAAACACAAATAACATTTCTCATAGCGTATTTATGTCACACCCCAACCAACGACAGAAATGTCGGGGAGCGAATTGATTGCTCACATCTCACAAGGTACTATCATACAATATAAATATGACACTATTTAATTTATTTATTTATTTTAAAATTTCAATCAAGTACACCATGTTTAAACAAATTACAAAACAATTCCAAATAAACCAAACATCTCAAATACTAAAATCAAACACAATAGTATGTTAGTGCACGATTTGGTGTCCGTAGCGATCGAATAAGTTAGAGATAGTCTAGTCAGTTTATTTAATGTAAAATGGCCCATTCGCTATGGATTGTATATCGAATGAGGTCCATTCATTACAGACTAGCTATTCGTTAAGGTATAAGCCCATTCGCTATGGACTATATAGCGAATGGAGGCTTAATCGTTAAGTTAATCCCCATTTATTATGGAGCATAAAAAATGAGATTAAGTTAACGAATGGAAAGCCATTCGTGAATAGGATCACCCCATTCGTTAGTGTTGTATAACGAATGGGGTCCATGCTTATAAATAGGCTTATCCTATTCATTGAATGTGAGAGATCCGAGCCTAAGTTATTCCATAACGTTATCATGCAGGATTCTCTCCATAACTTATTGTATCCACCATAATGTTTTCCACCTTTAATGTTATGAATAGTATTTAACGTATTCATAATCGTATTGATTTGATGTATCGATGTTAGCTTCTAGATCTTGGCTCGTAAACGTGTTTTAATAATTGGTATCAGAGCAGACGGCTACTCTCGTTGCATCAATTTAAGGTATGATTCAGATCTGAGATGTGTTTTTCGTGTTCATCGGGTTTTGGTTTCGTTTGATCAGATTTGGATCAAATTAATGTATGAATGCTGAAATTGATGGTAGATTCGTGTTCGTTGAGGTAAGAAGAAGCTTCCTGTATAATTTGGTGTTAAATTATGGTGTATTGAGGAATTCACCATTGAAGAGCAATTCACTGTTTGATCGGATTTATGATGATTTAGTGATTGTTAAGTGAAATTGATGACAGATTCGTAATCATGATGAAAATCCAAGTGCTCGAGTTGATTTTCATGGTTTATTATGGTGTTTTGATGATTTCACCATGGATTAAACTTGGATTTGCAGATTCCGGCGATGTAACAGTATTTTCCGGCATTGTAACTGATTCTTACGGAGAAACCCGTTTTTCCGGTGAACAATTTCAGATCCAACAACCCATTCGTCATGGAAAATTAATAAATGGAGGCCATTCGTTAATTTATGAAGACACTTCGTTATTGTGGTTAACGAATGTGTTTAAGTTATTTGATAACGAATGTGGGCTCATTCGTTATTGGTTCATGCGAATGTGGATTTCTTAACGTATGACGTCATTCGTGTAACTGTAATAACGAATGTGGATGGTTATTTATAACGAATGTGGGTTCATTCGTTATTGGATCAGACGAATGTGATTCTTAACGTATGGGACCTCATTCATTCAACTGTTATAACGAATGAAGGTGTTAATTTATAACGAATGAGGGTTGTTAATCTATGTGGGCATTGTTCTAACAAATGAGAAACTATTTTGACGAATGGTGATCAAGCTAACGTATGGAGATCAAGAAAGAGAGCTCATTCGTTATGTGTTTGTTTAAAAAACAATTTCTTAAACGAAATTTTTCCGGGATATTTCTAATGTATTGGGTACTCTTCTTGTAAATTTTGGTGATATATTTTCCGGCCGACTTTTTTATGCGTTTCTATAGAACGAAGGGAAGATCGGGAGTAATTTAAAGAGGAGTTTGCTTGTGAATTTTGAAGATTATTTAAGACCTTGCTGAATTTGTCAAGAAAAGGGGAAGATAAAACTTTCAAATGAGTTTATTTCTCTTGTATCTTCCTACCTTTGCAAGGGTTTCTTGAAAAATTATTGCAATTCGGGTGGTTATTCAAGCTAGCAAAGCTACATTTGACTGAGTTCAGACTGCAATTGTTCTTCGATTTTAGATTGGTTTGTTTGAGATTAAAACCTGACTATGTGGGATACGAGTGTCTATCCATTTACTTCTTTTTGAGGGACTTTAATCCTGACTATGCTGGCTACGAGTATACGGTGGATTACTTCTGTTGAAGGTGACAATTCTCGAACGGGTTGATCTTACTGAGGAATATACGAGTCTTGTCATTGGATTGAAAAATTTGATCATTTGGGATTTATTAATAGAGGTTGGAATCCTGAATCTTATGCCCAAACATTAGTGCATCTTGCGAATGGGATGTAGAAGAGCTTCAAAGAGTTATTTGGGATAAACGTTATCAAGAGAGGGAAAACCGAAGTGAAAGATATTGAATGATCGGTTTGTTCATGAAGATGGTTGACGAGGTTAAACGTAAAGATATGTTTTCTTTACCGATGCTGACAGATAGCTGATGATTTGCTGCTGATTGTTGAAAGATTGAACCATATCATACGCCAGTGGATGATCGGGATGATCTCCAAGAGTTGCTCACTTTGAGGTGGAGATCTGATATGAGAGGCTACAAGTTATTAGTTTGCTGAAATGACATAAAAATTGTCTGTCTGCCAAGCCCGAAAATCATCAGTCAAGGGGGATTCTGTTAGTGCATGATTTGTGACTAGTGATTCGCAGTTAAAGTATTCAAGGTTAAAGTATTCGATAGCTACGGAAAAGTGGGTGTTTTTTAGTGCACGATTTGGTGTCCGTAGAGATCGAATAAGTTAGAGATAGTCTAGTCTGTTTATTTAATGTAAAATGGCTCATTCGCTATGGAGTGTATAGTGAATGAGCTCCATTCATTATAGACTAGCTATTCGTTAAGGTATAAGCCCATTTGCTATGGACTGTGTAGAAAATGGAGGCTTAATCATTAAGCTAATCCCCATTCGTTATGGTAGCATAACGAATGAGATTAAGTTAACGAATGGAAAGCCATTCGTGAATAGGATCACCCCATTCGTTAGTGTTGTATAACGAATGGGGTGTATGCCTATAAATAGGCTTATCCTATTCATTGAACTTGATAGATCCGAGCCTAAGTTATTCCATACCGTTACCATGCCGGATTCTCTCCATAACTTATTGTCTCCACCATAATGTTTTCCACCTTTAATGTTATGAATAGTATTTAACGTATCCGTGTTCGTTTAACGTACTCGTAATCGTATTGATTTTATGTATCGATGTTAGCGGCTAGATCTTGGCTCGTAAATTTGTTTTAATGATAACAAATGGCATTCGTCTTATATATATATATATAGGTTGTTAAGACAATTCATAATTTAAGTGTTTTTAAAGTTATTCTTGGTGTGCTGTTACTCTGCCCAATTTTCCTCTCAACACTTCGATTAGTATTATCAAATTCTAATATACATAAACACATATCAATTAACTAGATCTATTCAGTTGACATGATGAAATCAATCAATTGAAGCTCTACTGTGTTCAACATAGTATTTTAAATAATAGTAACTTAGGGTATCTCTAAATGATTCTTCTCTTTAGCTTCAAACCAGATGGTAACCTGCATATGCGTACAAAATAATATAGGTTGTCAACACGAGGTTGAGTGATAAAGTCACCAATTTTGAGATAGTAAAAATATATAAATAAAAGAGCAAAACTGATATTATGGGTATATATTTATCAAACCATGAGCAAATAGAGGGTGTCATTTGACCATTGCCTAGCGAATAGCGTTTTGGTTACTATGACAAAATTAATGCAAACAAGGGTATCAGTTGATCATTTCCTAGAGAATCAGGCTTTGGCTACTAATACAGTGTATGATCGTACTTTAATGTGATTATGATGGACCTCTCCGAATGCGGTACAAACAACCAAGTAAACAAGTAGCAGTTAGATATTTAATTGATACACACAATGTTCACAGTTTGCTAGTTATTATATGATATAATATGTAAATAATTTGAAGTACGCATAAGCCCCCAAAATATTTAAAAACTAGTAAAATAAGGGGAATGACTTCTCACCTTGACGATTAAGCGAATCAATCGAGAGATGGAATAAACAATCAAACTTAACATGACGAGTATTTTGATCCAAAAAGATCTAAGACTTATACAAACTAAATTAGAGTCAAAACCGAGAACATAACCGCTGGAATCAATCCAAACGAATGTATAGTACTCTGGTTATGAGATTTTTAGTAAATAAGCGAGCTGGTACTGACTATAATCCGAACAACGAGGCCGGAGTCAGGTTTTGGCCAGTATACACAAAATCTCAAAATAAACATAAAATTATTCTAGCTCGAAAGCTAATTTTGATCAGAAGATAGGGAAATCGAATAATAAAATATTTTGACTATTTTTCCCTAAAACGAACCGGGATCAAATTGACCACCGAGACTCCCTCAATCCCAGAAAATGATTGAGGGATTTTGTTAATTGAATGAAAACAAATTAAATAACTGAAAACAACTTACGCGACAGATGAATGAAACAATGAGAAAACACGAGTCAAAGGGTCTTGAAGTACCAAAGTAAACCAAAGATTAAAGATATTGAAAGAAATCATCAATGGAAGCACCAAGTCATGAATTTGGTGATGGAGGATGAGGTTTGCAGATGTATTTAGGGTTTAGGTGACTAGGATTTTACGAAAAATAATTTAAATATGTTTATTAATAGTATAATAAGTAAACGAACTCGTTTAAGAAGTAAATCGTGCAATAAATGACTAAATCGAGCCTTTTAACAACCAAAATTCATTTCTAATATTAGAGGTCTGAATATGGACATGTTATAATATCATATGAATTATCTTGGGGCTTAAATTTCGTTAATTAGGCCGGTTTAAGGCGAATTTCGCATTAACAAACGAATAAACTAGTATAACGAAATGAATCTGCTGCATGTACTTCCCCGTGCAACATGGCCACAATATAGAAGTTCTCCCCACGTGACGCGACGTGTATGATTTTCAACATATTTTCAAAATTGACAAGTTTGGTCCCTGAAGTTTATAAAAAACCATTTTTAGCCTGTTTAAGCGATTTTAAGAGTTCCTAAAGGCTGTTTGACAAGTGTGAAAGTTATGAAAATATAAAAAAAGATAAACCAAGTTAAATACTAATAAATATAAATTTTTATTAATACAAAAAGAAATCAAAATATATTCCCGAGTCAGATAGACGAATACGAATTCAAATACAAAAAAATCCGAGATGATACAATTTACATGCCTCCTCATTATTGGTTCATACATTTGTTTTAGCTTAACGCTATTTTTTTTACAAGAACTGGACTCCAAGACAATAACCCATATCCTTAGCTGGCATCTGTTTTTTTTAGCTTAACGCTATTTTTTGGACTCCAAGACACTAACCCATATCCTTAGCTGGCATCCATCCAAAATTGATGAAACTGCAATTAAACTCTTTAAAGTGGTATGTTTGACTAGTTACGTTGACAAAGAATTTTATTTATCGTATCTTCTTGTATCATATCATATAGTATTTTATCATATCATATTAAATTGTGTAACATCCTACTTTTGATAATAATAATAATAAATAAAATAATTTCGTTTATTTAACGGTGCGTTATTATTTAGTTAAGTTACATAATAATAATAACAATAATAGAGTGTGAGCTTGAACAATAAAAGATGGAATAAAGAATGGTGATTGGCCTTATGTCCATGGGTTTGGGGGGTATTTAAATACCCTAAACCCCCTAAGGGTAAAGTTAAAATACAAAGTACAACAAAAAAGAGAAGGTTGATAAAGAATCTAAACCATTGATCTTAAATTTGGATGGTTGAGATTAATTTAAGAATAAAAATTGATGAGAAGAGCATAAAGGTAATGACTCACTTATGATGACTTTCTCTGTCACACACCCATCTTAGGCCTAGGAGGGCGACCAACAGTTGGTACCATAATTGTAAATAAATCAGAGTTGCTGATTAATGCGGAAGACTTTATAAAATATAAGTATTATGGTTATAAATATTTACATTACAAAAGATGAGACAAACATCTCATATAAGTTACTTGATTATAGGTTTAAAAAAACCATCATTAATTAATAATTAAGTTTATCAAAATATCCGAGCCATCGGATTCTTTAAGCACTTCGTTCTTCAAGCCCTAATCCTGATCACCTGCAAAATGTTAGAAAATACGTCAGCAACGAATGCTGATGAATATGTTGAAGCTAAAATATTTTCTTTTACTTTGTTACCTCTCGAGGGTTACGCAAGCCTCGTCCCATCTAGGCTTAAGAATAACAAAGTTATAATAAAATTTACAAACTCAAGTCTCTACCTAAGTACCCCAGCAAACACCGTAACGTTCAACTTAGTTAAGTATCATTCGTATACACAAGGTCGTGCTCCCAGCAGGAAAGCGTACTAAGACCAGGTGTGGTGCGATGCGCACACCGCATACTACCACATATGCAAGGATCCAAACAAACGTACACGACAGCCTGAGGGATAGGCTTTTACTCTTGTTTATAAATGTTTTAGAGACAATTAGTCTCATGTAAAGTTTTTCATACAACATATTGACTCGTTTGAAAACAATTTGAAAAAATTGGGGCATATTCACCTTTTGATTGGGATTGGCTTTAAACACCGTCTGAGGGTCTTTCCCTTTTGTGCTATCTCGCACCTATAGTACGAGTATAACCTTTTGTTAGTCGGATATACAATCCGGCTTAAGACCTTTAGTCTTATTTTATAATCTTTACCTCGATGAACCTTTAGTTCAAAATCTCTTTTACTTTAAAACCTTTAGTTAAAAAGTAATGTTATAAACCTCTAGTTTATTTATAAAACTCTACGTTTCTTCTTCTATAAGAAACGTATTTCATTCATTTCTTTATTATTTAAGAATAGTTATTTATTGCGTAAATAATATTTCTATAACAAAGAATTACACACGTATATATATATATATATATATATATATATATATATATATATATAATCACACACACACACACACAGATATATATATATATATATATATATTCTTGATTTCTTTCTTTACTTTCTTTGTTATATTTTATTTTATTGTATCGAGGTATCGAGTATAACCTCGACTTAAGGTTTATGCCTTTTTATAATATTATTATTTTATTCGGACATTAAGTCTACCTTTACTTGGCTTAACAAACCCTACACACTTTGAGCAGTACTTCGTCGCCGCTTGATTTCCTTTGATTAACACCCTTTCTCAATCAATACTTCACTACGACACGTAAAACGAGGCACCAACAATCCTTCTCTTGTCGACACACCTTATGAATCGTCGGGACGTCGGGATTATAACACCTTCTCCTTTTGAACGTCATCGGGTGGTGGCACGATTGTCGAAGTAATGGGCACGTTTATCGAGGAATCGGGTACGCTTATCGAGGTGGATAGAGGGTTGGGTTATCGGGTTTTAGAGAGATGTTTAGAGAGAGAGAGGAAGACTGATTTTGGTGTGAAAATATGAAATCCCAAGCTTGCTATTTATAGGCATTTTCTGGAAGCCCGTGGCGATACGCGATTGTTTCCTTGGCACGTGGCGACACATGGTAGGTGTTGTGCCACGTGTTGACACGTGGCGACACGTGGCGGACGTGTTGACACGTGGCGACACGTGGCGGACGTGTTGACACATGGCGACACGTGGCGGACGTGTTGCCACGTGGTGACATGTGGCGACACACTGTGCCACTGTCTGCCACGTGGCACACGTGTCACATTGTGTCAGACAGGTCATCGCGATGCGCGGTGACCTTAATCCTAAGGTCGTCTCGTATCGCGATGTGCCGAAGAATCTAAATTTTCATTTTAGCCCTTGGGGTTCAGAAATTGGCAGAAATGATCCCTTGACTTTGGAAATTTGGCATTTTTAACTCGAATTTCTCGTGATGTTACATCCTCCTCACCTTGAAATAAATCTCGTCCTCGAGATTGCTTGGTTAAAACAAGTGGGAGTATTTATTTTTCATTTCCAATTCGATTTCCCATGTATACTCAGGCCCTCTTCGCGAGTCCCACTTTACTTTTACTATTTTCAATGTTCGTCTTTTCAGTTTCTTTGTTTTCGAATATTCTATTTGTATTGGTTTTTCGATGAATTTTAAATTCTCATTTATTTCTACATCTTTTAAGGGTATCGAAAGGGATTCGTCGGCAAGACATTCACGAAGATTCGAAACATGAAATACGTCGTGTATTCCTTGCATTTCCTCGGGTAGTCGCAAACGGTATGCAACATTACCAATTCGTTCAAGTACCTCGAAGGGTCCAGCGAATCGAGAACTTAACTTTCCTTTCTTACCGAAGCGAACTACGCATTTCCATGGCGAGACTTTCAATAGGACTTTGTCACCAACATTGAACTCCAACGGCTTATGACGGACATCAGCGTAACTCTTTTGGCGATCACTTGCCGTTTTAAGCTGTTCTCAGATTTGAAGAACCTTGTCGGTGGTTTCTTGGACTATCTCGGGTCCAGATAATTGATTGTCTCCAGTTTCAGACCTACAGACGGGCGTTCTACATTTATGACCATATAACGCCTCAAATGGTGTGGCTTGAATACTTGTGTGATAACTATTGTTATACGAGAATTCCATTAGGGGTAAGTGGTCATCCCAACTTCCACCTAAGTCTATCACACAAACACGGATCATATCTTCCAACGTTTGAATCGTCCTTTCCCTTTGCCCATCAGTTTGTGGATAATAGGCCGTGCTAAGATTTAATTTCGTACCAAGTGCTTGTTGGAAGCTTTTACAGAATTGAGACGTGAAACGGCTGTCTCGATCAGAGATTATAGATAGCGGTACTCCATGTAAATCAACGATGTTGTTTACATAGATACGCGCTAGTTTGTCTATTGAGTACGACTCATTGATGGGTATGAAGTGTGCGGACTTTGTTAATCGATCCATAATAACCCAAATAGCATTATGTTGTCGAGTTGTCTTCGGGAGTTTTGTGATGAAATCCATGGTTATTAACTCCCACTTCCATATGGGAAGTTCGGGTTGCTGGAGCAATCCCGAAGGCTTTTGGTGTTCAGCCTTGACTTTCAAACAAGTTAAACATTTCGCCACATGCGAAGCGATATCTCTTTTCATTCCATTCAACAAGTAGTTCGGCTTTAGGTTTTGATACATTTTGTCACTACCAGGGTGCATCATGTATTTAGAATTATGTGCTTCGTTCATGATTTTCTCACGTAAGTCTCCAATGATTGGTACCCAAATCCTATTACCGAGTCTAAGGATACCATCGTCACCTTTAACTAGCGAGTCAATGGTGCCATTACGTTTTTCATCGGAGATCATGTTTTCATTGATCGCTTGAGTTTGGGCAGATTTGATTTGTTCAATGAGATCGATTTGAAGTTCTAATCTTAATGATAAGACTTTTTTGGGCTTTTCATGTTCCTTACGACTTAAAGCATCGGCCACGACGTTGACTTTGTCTTCATGGTAAACAATCTCGCAGTCGTAATCGTTGAGAGTTTCCATCCATCGTCGTTGTCGCATGTTAAGCTCTTTTTGCTCGAATATGTGTTTCAAACTTTTATGATCGGTTACACGATAAATTTGACTCCATAGAGATAGTGCCTCCATATCTTTAATGCAAAGATTATGGCGCCTAATTCTTAATCGTGAGTTGTGTAGTTTTTTTCGTGTACCTTGAGCTGACGAGAGGCATAAACGATTACTTTCTTCCGTTGCATTAGTACGCATCCTAAACCGGAATCAGACACGTCACTAAAGACTACAAAATCCTCAGTACCTTCTGGAAAGGCCAGTATAGGTGCTTGGGGTGAGTTTTTGTTTGAGTATATTGAATGCCTCTTGTTGTTTTGCTCCCCATTCATATTTGATATTTTTGCGTGTTAAAGAAGTTAGGGGAACGGCTATTCAAGAAAAATTTTCAATGAACCTTTGGTAATAGCCGGGCAAACCTAAGAAACTTCGGATCTCAGTTGGTGATTTTGGGATCTCCCACTTAGAGATAGCTTCAATCTTAGCGGGATCGACTCGAATACCGTTGACGTTGATGATATGACCAAGAAATTGTACTTCATGCAACAAAAATTCGCATTTTGAGAACTTGGCGTACAACTTCTTGGTTCTCTGAATTTCAAGCATAGTTCGGAGATGGTTTTCATGATCATCCTTAGACTTAGAATAAATTAATATGTCGTCGATAAATACGATCACAAATTTATCCAAGTAAGGCTTACAAATTCGGTTCATCATGTCCATGAACGCAACTGGCGCATTAGTAAGTCCAAATGGCATAATAGTGAACTCATAATGGCCATACCTTGTTTGAAAGGAGGTTTTCGAGATATCTTCGGATTGAACTTTGAGTTGGTGATAACCGGAACGAAGATCGATTTTAAAAAAGAAACTTGTGCCTTGAAGTTGGTCAAAAAGATCATCGATTCGAGGGAGTGGATAACGATTATTGATTGTGACTTTCTTGAGAGCTCGATAATCGATACACATGCGCATGGATCCATCTTTCTTCTTGAGGAAAAGTATCGGTGCTCCCCATGGTGATGAACTTGGTCGTATGAAGCCTTTCTCGAGAAGCTCGTCAAGTTGTTTCTTTAGTTCCTTCATCTCGGTTGGTGCTAAACGATATGGTGCCTTTGCAATCGGAGCAGTACCAGGAATAAGAACGATCCTAAACTCTACTTCACGATCGGGAGGGATTCCAGGAAGTTCGTCGAGAAAAACAACAGCAAAATCGGAAACAACGGGAACGTATTTGATTTCTTTGGTTTTGGATTCTTTAGTGGTGTAGGCCATGAATGCTAAGCATCCTTGAGTTAAACATTTGTTAGCCCTTATCATGGATATTAGGCTGACTTGGCCAGCGTCTTTATCCCCTTCGATTCGAATAGTTCGTTTATCAGGGGCTTGAAGTTCAACGGTCTTGCTATTGCATAGAATACGAGCATGGTTGTCGGATAACCAATCCATACCCAATACGACATCAAAACCAGCAAGAGTCATAGGCAACAATTGAATAGGAAAAACATAACCAGCTAATAGGATTCTTCCGTTTTCTAGAGCTTCGGAGATTTTAATGATTTCACCACTAGCGGTCTCGACGCTTAGAGTTTTATTTAAGTTTGATTAAAGGTTCGTTTAATAGACTACAAAAGTTATAATCTATAAAAGTTAAATTGGCACCCGAATCAAACAAGACTCTAGCACATGTGTTGTTAACTAGGAACGTACCGGTGATGGTTTCCGGCATGTCGGCCGCTTTCTTGGTGTCTAGAACGAAGACTCTTGCATTGCCCTTCTTGGGTTCGTTCTTTTGACCACTTCCACCCGCACCACCAGTCGCAGTTTTGCTTTTAGGGCATTCAAAGCTAAGATGCCCCAACTCCTTGCTGTTATAACAAATCATCTTCTTCTTCCAACAATCAGCCGTAGCGTGGTCGGGTCTATGACACGATTCACAGACTTTGGTTGTGGAAGATGGAGCGTAGTTGCATCGACCTTTGTGATATCTTTTACATTTTTTGCATGGTGTAGCATTTGAATTGAACCTAGTTTGTTGATTTATGCCCTTGCCCTTAAATCGATTGCCTCCTTTCATTCTTCTTGAGTCGTGCGTTGTTACGACTTTCTTGTCCTCCTCATTGTTGCGGATCATTCCGCCCATCAAATAACCAGCCAATTCCATCGCGGAATCGGCGATTTGAGGCAAGTGAGACCTCACCATGTCGCGAATTTCTCGCGGCAATCCCCATATATAACGTGTCACTTTTCTGGACTCAGGAGTAACCAGCTGGGGAACTAGGCGACAGTACTCATGGAATTTTGTATTATACTCGCGAAGATTATTTCCGATAACTTTATGATTGAGAAATTTTGTTTGGATTTGGTCGGTCTCGTGCATCGGACAAAACTTCGTCAGTAGCATCCTTTTAAATTCTTCCCAGGACAGATTGTATAATACTTGTTGTCCTTTGCTCATGATCATCGTGTTCCACCATTCCAGTGCTTCTCCTCTAAAAATCTGAGCAGAATATTGAATCTTCTCTTGATCAGAACATTTACTTATTATTACTATTGATTCCATCTCCTCGAGCCATCTCACATTCGTAATGGCTCCCTTATCACCATAAAACTCTTTCGGTCCAAAGTACTTAAAGTCCTTAAATGAACACCCTCCAATCTTCAACCTTTTGAATTCTTGCCTAACTACACCATCGGCGTTTGACTCATGAACACTTTATTCCACATGAGAAGGTCTAGGATGAGGTTTAGAGACGGATTTCGAGAGGGTTCAACAAATTGTGACTTTCTAGATTTCCTAGATTGAGATCTAGCCTCAGATGCTTCTTTAACCGCATCTTTTATCATCTTTTGTATTTGATTCATATATTTATCTGGAATTTTCTCATTTTGTTCTTTTTCATGTTCTTTCTCTTTCTCTTTTCTTTGACCGGCTTCATTGCGAGAAGCCTCATGATTATTGCTTGATTGAGACATTATCTTTTTATTTTTCAATCTTTTCTTAAACACACATATTTATTTATTTCACATTATATATATATATATATATATATATATATATATATATTTACAATTTCATATGTATATCTTTTACTTGATATACATATGTATCTATTCTTATTACGTATAACACAGCTTACATTGAACACACACACAACTTCTTCACGTTCTACACCATTTTCTATTCAATCTTTCATGAACTTTTTCACCACCTTGGTTAACTTGTTGCATTTTCGAAGAAGCGTCTCTCATATCTTCTTCTTTTTCTTCCCATCTACAGCTATCTTCTTTCTCAATTCATCTGTTTCATGCAAGGCTCGATCTAGATGCTCCTCCTGTGACTGAGGGATATCATTGGGATATCCGTATCTGGGTGGCGGATCACGGTACCCCATCATGACTACGTCAAAATGGTTCCTTGGATCCGGATATGGTGATGCAGTCACATCGGATTGATAGTTGAAGAAAGCTTCGACAGCCTCTTTCTGCTCCCGGATTTCATTTGCTTGATCTTCAATTGATGGGATCTTGCCTTGATACGGTGGGAAGCTTGATAATGCTTTTCCTTTGAGTTCTTGAAGAAATTGCATGTAAGGATCAACAGATCCATAACTCGGGCTTTGATGAGAGAACAGTTCTTCCATTAATGTTGTTACTTCATTCAAATTGTCGGGGTATTCCTCCTCTGGATCTTCTTCCATTTCCTCTTCCTCCGGGTCCTCTTCCTCCGGGTCCTCTTCTTCCATTATTTGGGCAGTCTCTTTTGACATTGCAGGCATGCGAAAATTCTCATACGACATCATTACCCTCATTTTGGGCTTGCGAGATGGTCTCTCTTTCTTGAGTCGGGAGTCGATAGAATCCATGGTAGAAGTTCCGGTATGCCATCTTCTTTGATCTGAGTGGCATTGCATCCATTCTGATGAGGAAGATCTTGGTTCCTCTTTGATCGGTCGGTTGGAAAGAAAAGCGTATGAAGGGTGAGGATTCGGTGGTAGGTATATCGGGACACCAGATGGGTATTTTGGTGGAACCTCAGATGGTTGGTAGGTAGGAACCTCGGAAGGATGATAAGTTGGGATTTCAGATGGTTGATACATGGGTAAGCTTGACGGGTGGTAGCTGGAGTGTCATGGCGCTTGATACGTTTGACTTGGAGTATTATGAGGAAAGCTATTTGGACTTTGTTCTGTGCCGGGACACTGAAATGGTTTGGTTTAATCATGCTCTACGTCGGGATTGAAGAATGCTTCATAATAGTCCTCGCTCATATTGTCTTTTGGAAATGAGTAGTAGATTCGGCTCTTTTTGCTTCACGATCATAACCTTCCATTAATTCTTTAAAAGACATCTATGTTGGGTGGTTTAGAATGAGGAGGGAAAGAAAAGGTTACCAACCTATCTTATCCCTATTCAAATAAATAAGTAATAGAAAATATTTTCCTATGCTTGGATCGAAGCTTAGGTATTATCTTGTAATACCTAATTCGCTAAGATCGATGGCTTTGATACCAACCTGTCAAACCCCAATCTTAGGCCTAGGAGTGCGACCAACAATTGGTACCATAATTGTAAATAAATCAGATTTGAGGATTAATGCGGAAGACTTTAAAAAATATAAGGATTAAGGTTATAAATATTTACATTACAAAAGATGAGACAAACATCTCATATAAGTTACTTGTTTATAGGTTTACAAAAACCATCATTAATTAATAATTAAGTTTATCAAAATATCCGAGCCATCGGATTCTTTAAGCACTTCGTTCTTCGAGCCCTAATCCTGATCACCTGCAAAATGTTAGAAAATACGTCAGCAACGAATGCTGATGAATATGCAGACGGTAAAATATTTTCGTTTACTTTTTTACCCCTCGAGGGTTACGCAAGCCTCGGCCCATCTTGGCTTAGGAATAACAAAGTTATAATAAAATTTACATACTCAAGTCTCTACCTAAGTACCCGAGCAAACACCGCAGTGTTCAACTTAGTTAAGTAGCGTTCGTATACACAAGGTCGTGCTCCCCGCAGGAAAGCGTACTACGACCAGGTGTGGTGCGATGCGCACACCGCGTACTACCACATATGTAAGTATCCAAACAAACGTACACGACAGTCTGAGGGATAGGCTTTTACTCTTGTTTATAAATGTTTTACAGACACTTAGTCTCATGTAAAGTTTTTCATATAACATATTGACTCATTTGAAAACAATTTGTAAAAGTTGGGGCGTATTCACCTTTTAATTGGGACCGGCTTTAAACACCGTCCGAGGGTCTTTCCTTTTTTGCTATCTCGCACCTATAGTACGAGTATAACATTTTGTTAGTCGGATATACAATCCGGCTTAAGACCTTTAGTCTTATTTTATAATCTTTACCTCGATTAACCTTTAGTTCAAAATCTCTTTTAATTTATAACCTTTAGTTAAAAAGTAATGTTATAAACCTTTAGTTTATTTATAAAACCCTACGTTTCTTCTTCTATAAGAAACGTATTTCATTCATTTCTTTATTATTTAAGAATAGTTATTTATTTCTTAAATAATATTTCTATATCAAAGAATCACACACGTATATATATAATCACATATATATAAAAATATTCTTAATTTCTTTCTTTACTTTCTTTGTTATATTATCTTTTATTGTATTGAGGTATCGAGTATAACCTCGACTTAAGGTCTAAGCCTTTTTATAATATTTTTATTTTATTTGGACATTATACCTACCTTTACTTGGCTTAACAAACCCTACACTCTTTGAGCAGTACTTCGTCGCCGCTTGATTTCCTTTGATTAGCACCCTTTCTCGATCAATACTTCACTATGACACGTAAAACGAGGCACCAACAATCCTTCTCTTGTGGACACACCTTATGAATCGTCGGGATGCCGGGATTATAACACCTTCTCCTTTTGAACCTCATCGGGTGGTGGCACGATTATTGAAGTAATGGGCACGTTTATCGAGGAATCGGGTACGCTTATCGAGGTGGATCGAGGGTTGGGTTCTCGGGTTTTAGAGAGATGTTTAGAGAGAGAGGAAGACTGATTTTGGTGTGAAAATATGAAATCCCGAGCTTGCTATTTATAGGCATTTTCTGGAAGCCCGTCGCGATACGCGATGGCTTCCTTGGCTATCCCGTCGCGTATCGTGACGTAGGCCAACTGAATCACCACGTAGACCTGCCACGTGGCGACACGTGGCAGGCGTTGTGCCACGTGTTGACACGTGGCACACGTGTCACATTGTGTTAGACAGGTCATCGCGATACGCGATGACCTTGATCCTAAGGCCGTCGCGTATCGCGATGGGCCGAAGTTATCAAAATTTTCATTTGAACCCTTGGGGTTCAGAAATTGGCAGAAATGATCCCTTGACTTTGGAAATTTGGCATTTTTAACTCGAATTTCTCGTGATGTTACATTCTGTCTCCACATGCAAGGCACATGTCAATTCCTCAATCATTTTAAAACTTTTATAACTTTTTCATACTACATTTTTTTAGAAATTCGTTTTACCATAATAACAAGCGTTTTTTTATCTTTAATATGAATATCATATTGTTATATAAAAATAAAAAAAAAGTTAGTGGGTTTTTTTATATTGTGTTATTTGGTTGTTCATTGTGTTTTTTAATTGAGTTTTTCTATGCATTGTGTTATAGATTTTGATAATTGTTTTTTTCAATTGGAATGCATACTAAAGATAAAAATAAAAAAATGATTACATTATTGTGTCTTTATGATCAACATTTTTCTTTCGACTTATCATTGTGCTCAACATTTACTGAAGTTGAGAAAAATAGTATTATGTTCATTGTGTATTACGTTTAAGTCATTGTGTAATATGTAGATTCCATTGTGTTTTACGTTTCAGGTCATTGTGTTATACATATTTACTATTGTGTCTTGCGTTTCAGGCCATTGTGTTAGATGTATTCGTTATTGTGTTTTACGTTTCAGGTTATTGTGTAATATGTATTCGTCATTGTGTGTTATGTATTAGATAATCTGTTGGTATTTTTCATTATATTTACATAGCATTACACTACGATGTTATTACTATTAAAAAAATTGACAAACAGAAAGAAACAATGACGAAAAAAGACACAATGGTAAGTAAAAAAGACACAATGACGTAAATATTCTTTTATTTTTATATAACAAAATCATACTCATATTCAAGATAAATAAACGCTTGTTATTATGGTGATTTATTTTTTAAATATCATATGAAAAAGTTATAAACGTTTAAAAATGAAGGGAAAATTAACATGTGACTTGCATGTGGAGAGGAGAAATGTGTATTATTACTTTTATACCCTTTTTCCTTTTGTCCATATTTGACACATGTCAATTAATTATTGTTTCTCACACTTCTCATTTTTATTGGTCTTTGTAGAATAGCTCAACCCCCCTCCCTAAAACCCAAAAACCCTCATTCCATCACCAGCCTCCCGACACACACACAAACACTCGCCGGCAACTCGGATTCAGATCTGGGCTAAGGAGAGGAAAATTTTGTGCTTCAACCATCATCAAATAACAAGAAACACGTCTAGATCTACGTGCTGGTCCAGATCCGAACCAAACCGAAACCCTAAAAGGTATGTTTTTGATATAACGGTTAGGTTTTAGACAACGGTTTGTCTAAAAATTTGATATGAAGGTAAATCAAACCGAATAGCTTTAGAAAAACATAAAATTGATCGTAAACAAGATATTTGGATGAAACGGGACAAACAAGTGATGTTTGGACCAAGTTAAAGTAAAAAAATGAAGTTTTTACGGCCTAGAACTCGTTTCATCAGTATAACGAGCATACTGGAATGTAAGAAAGCAATTAGAATGCATACGCATGAAAACCAGATTCGACTCGAGTTCCTGAGAAACTCGATTAGTTTGGACGTAAAATAAATAGAAAAGAAATGAAACGAATCGAACCAAATTGAAACAAATCAAATAGAATGAAAACTCGATTCAATTATAGTGAAAACTCGATTTGATTAGAATGAATGCTCGATTCGATAAGAATGAATACTCGACTCAAGTGAAACTCGATTCGTTTAAACTTTAGTTTCCTGATGAATTTTTATTAAAGGCTTATTTATGAAAATAAAATTTTCCAAGTTGACCTGCTAGGGGCCCTTCCCTTGGATCCTGCTAGGGGCTACCGCCCCTAAACCCTGCTGCGAGGGGCGATTCCCTCAGATCCCTGTTAGCTAGAGGTTTCACTAACCTAGAAGTATGATATAGTTAGAGATAGTTAATTGATACTTATAATTATTACACAATTAGACGTGCACCACTAAGGAGGGTATTGCAGTTAACTCAGGGAGGAACATGACACATGTGAGCTTTTAGCCTCATTTCCTTTTTACGTTTTCGGGGCTGTGAGTATACTCGATATGATTAGTTAATACACTTACCTTAAGTGGTAAGTGTATAATATGTGACTGTTTTATGAATGATATACGAGTGATATAGGAAATGTTAAGAGTATGTAAGAAAGTACATATATCTAAATATATGTATACACACACACACATACACAGAAACAAAGAAATGTACGTATGATTGTATGGTTATGAGGGGGCAGACTCTAAAAATATACGTGAAAGGAGGGTGTCAGATCCTAATAATATCTGTGAAAGAAGAGTGACATACCCTAATAATATATGTGAAAGGAGGGTGGCATACCCTAATAATATATGTGAAAGGAGGGTGACATACCCTAATAATATTTGTGAGGTTATATGACGAAAGGCTCTTTAAAACGTATAATTATGTATGTAAAAATAAGATAAAATTAGAAAGTATGAAAGTAAGAAATAATGAGAATATGAAAGTGAGTATGAATGTACGTACTTGTGTATCTACTAAAGAAAGTAAAGCAGGTTAAGTATGAAGTATGTGAACATAATGTATGTTGCCTGATTAACTAGAACTCACTCAACATAGCTTACTTTTAGTATGCAAACAAGTAAATAGGTTAAAGGAGCTGGCTTGAGGATGACACATGGTATGAACTGAGCGACTGACATCTAAACAAGGATGACATGATGGTTTATTTCTATGTTTTATGCTGAGACAATTTGTGATGTTTTAGGGCAAGTATTGTATGGTTTGTAAGAAATGGTTGACTGTTATTATTCCACGAATAATTTTAATTCACTCCGATATTTAAACTGTATTGACGATTAAACCAACGATAATGTAAGGCATCGAGCTCGAGGCGTTACACATTGCCTCAAATTATGATCATATTGCATCATAGTTATTATATATATATATATATCGTATAGTATTGTATTATATCGTATTGTATTTATTACATCATACTATATTCTACATACAACAAGATACTATATTATATAAAATTAAATCATATGAAACTTAAATATATCATATTAAATCTAGTTATATTTATGTCTTTTGTATGTAATCATGTGATGTCATAATAACTGGCGGAGATACATAGATGGTGTTGGGTTATACTGACACCATTTTTATTTTTTATGTTTTATGTGGATCGTATAACATGGGGAATATCAGTTGAACCCAAAATTTTTGAGTAAAGTGTCAAAAACGTCCTTAAGGTTTGTTCAATTATGCGATTTTAGTTCAAAAAGTTTTTTTTACAAATGGACCCTTAACGTTTCTAATTTGTTGCCAATATAGTCCAAAACGTTAACTTTGTTAATTTTCATCGTTAAGTCAGGGGCATAACTGACTTTTCAGTTTATTATTTATTCATTCATTCTATATATTTTTTAACCCCCGTAAGTCCATAACCCACCCCAGGCCCAGCTCATCTTGTTCGGTTCATCACCAACACAACCCCACCTTAACCGGCCATCAACCACCACCACTACGGCCACCCTCCACCACCCAAAAAATCAAGCCACTACCTTAACAGTCGCCGCCGCCATCTAACTCATCAAAGCTAATTAAGTTCGTAAACAATATTTGCTCCACAAACCTAGTTTTCCCGAGCCTTTTCCCCAAATTAGTAGATAAGTATAGAAGCTCCCGACGGTGGTCCGAGGCGGAGTACTGGTTGTGGGAATCGGAGATCTGTTAGATTTGCTAGCACCGGGGACTCAGGGAGTGTAGTTGCTGAGAAGATTCCTGCGGAAGCGGAGAACGGACGAGTCAAGCGTGTTAATGTTAACCGGCGTCGGCTGCAGCCCTATCTGAGCGTTGGATAGGTGGAGGACAAGGTGTTCCAACTGGTTTGACGCCGTTAAGATTGGAAACCGAAAAAGACGTTAAGCCAGTCGAGGTCTCGAGGAGGTTGTGGCGTTGTTGTAGGGGCGCGCGGTGGTACAACGGTCTGCGGAGGTCGCCAACAGTGTGTAGAGGTTGTGGTTGTAGTAACACGGCGGTGTTACGACAGTGTGGCCGGAGAAGGACGGGGAAGAAAGAGGGTGCAGTGGGAGGTGTGTTGGGGTGGGGTTACCCATTGCGATTATTGTTATTATAATAATAATAATTATAATTATTAATAATGTATTTTAATTTAACTTTTAAACAACTCTATAAAAAGACCAAAATATCCCCTGAGTTAACGTTAAACATTAACGGAGTTATCACTTTGGACAATATTGGCAACAAATGAAAAACGTCAAGGGTCCAGTTACAAAAAAAAAAACATTTTTGGACCAAAATTGCATAATTGAACAAACCTCGAGGACTGTTTTGGCACTTTACTCCAAAAATTTTTAATGAATGAACCCTTTGACCGCTTGTGATATATATATATATATATATATATATATATATATATATATATATACTACTTTTCTAATAAATTAAAACAATGAGGCTAAGGTGTCAAGCTCATATCTAATTGTTGTCTAATTTTCTAATATCTCATCACATTCATCCTATTTATCCATAAGTCACACGTCAAAACCATTTTACCAATTGGGTTATAAAATAGTCAATTTTCCCTGATAATATTCTAATAATTAATCTCATTCATTCTAGCTATTCATGGGTCAATTGTCAAAACCATTTTAGAAATTGGGTTATAAAACAATCAGAAACTTAAAAGTAAAATATTAATTAAAGATCAAACAAGTAGAAATATGAGAGATAAGCAAGTAGAACATAACCAAGAACAACCTCTTTTCGGGTTGGTTAGTTCCTTCGATGTCCAGTTTTTTTACCATGGACACTATATATTGCATTATCAAGGGTAACTAGGAGACGTGATCTAAAATTGTTAATATTGGATGATGATGATGTGAATACTTGTCATAAAACAACAAATGTTGTATACAAAGAGCTTTTTTCAAATTTATAAATTTGAGATTCAAGACTTTTTATTGGTTGTACTATATTTTTCATTTATTTTTTGCGATCAATTTTGTTCCTTTATTTCAAATAACGGGCCTTATTTATTTTTATTGTTTGACTAGTTTTTTTTTGTTAATTATAAATCTACGTTTTTATTAGTACCCGTGTAATACACAGGTTCATATGCTAGTGTGTGTCTGTGGGATGATTCATGTGAGAATTGAAATTTTATCGAGAAGTGCCAAAGGTGGATCTTAACCACTAATTAAGTGTAATCAATTGTACTAATAAAAAGCTTAAATTTATAATTAACAAAAAACTAATTTACCAATATTTAACGAAACTGGTAGTTTGGTTTCAAAATTCAAAATGAGTTATTAATAACAATAAATTGGCATTTATTACTAATTAATTCAAAATACATATTAATTTTTTAAGATTTTATTATCTTAGGCTATTCTTTTAATAAAAAGTATTGTTAATCACGAATAATTTAAATCAAATACAAGAATATCTTCATTCATATTTCGTCAATTTGCGTCAAATACCAAATTCATGTATTGCTCACAAATAAATGTACCATGTTAGTGGTATTATGAACATGTGTACGGAAATGTTTTAAGTGTAGGTTATTGTCACTCCCGGCTCCATGGGCATAGGCACGTGACCAATAGTGAGTATCATTTTTGTAAATATATCAGAGTTGTGGGTTGTTTTAGCGGAAGACTTTTGCTTAATATAACATTTATTTATAAATATTCTTCGGATTTTAAATACCCAAGTATTTAAAAAAATGTTTTATTTGATTATAAATATTTTAATAATTTAAATTGAGGCATCTTCTTGTAGCGAGCATCTTACTTCATTAATAACTCTAACTCCTTGCTACAACTGCTTACTTGTTGTCCTGAAATGTGGGGGGAAAATACATCAATAGTATGCTGGTGAGCACGTTGTCTCAAAAAGGTTTTTATATGAACCTAGTTATTTACTCGGGTATCTTGTGACCTAGCCCGTCATGGAAAGGGAAATAACCAAGTTAAATTGTTTTTGTAAACCCTTTGTTCATACTCGAAACAATCAGTGACCATCTAGACCAGAGTACCAATTATATCACATTAGTCAAGCCTAGGCCTGTAAACGAACCGAACGTTCGGTGAACTGTTCGTGAATTGTTCGGCGGGAAATTCGTTTATGTTCGTTTATTTAATAAACGAATGAACATGAACAAAAAGTGTGTGTTCGTTTAATTAAACAAACAAACATGAACACATGTTCCCTTCGTTCATTTATGTTCATGAACATTCGCTTATGTTCATTTATTTATGTTCGTTTATGTATGTTTATTTATGGTTGTTCATGTATTAATAAAAATATAATTAAATATTATTTGAATGAGTCATCTAATTAAAGTTTTATATTTGTTAATTTGTGTTCATTTAAGTGTTTTCATTTATGATTGTTTGTGTTTATATATGCTCTTTTATCTTTGTTCAGTTATATTCGTTTAGAATTTAAACAAACGAACATAAACGAACACAAATGTTCATTTTTTAAATAAACGAACTTGCGCATAAATATTTGTTTGATTAAGTGTTCGTGTTCGTTTAAAGTTAAATGAATGAACATGAACATGCTCTTGTTCGTGTTCGTTCAATTCGTTTACATGTTTCTTTATTCATATTGATGAATACATCGGTCTTAATCTCTAGGCTATGCCGATTTTATTTGTGTTCGTGAACCCATTAATTTCCTTAATGAACGAACACGCACATAAAACCTCGTTCGTTAAGTGTTCGTGAACACATTATTTCCTTAATGAACGAACACGAACAAGGCCTTGTTCATGTTCGATCGGTTCGTTTACAGCCCTAGTCAAGCCCACACAGCCCTATAGACTGGCTTAATGAGTCGGGAACTTATACCACGTGTGGTGGGGTATAGTTAATGTGTTAATGTTTTGTCTTGGTCATTGTAGTAGTTTTTGTCTATGTAATAGTGTAAGGGGTGATATTGTAACTTAAGTAAGGTCATTCCGTTGTGATGTAAGCGAATGGACCTGATTTGTGGCCATACGGTTGTTAGTTAAGAGTATGATGATTTTTGTAAGCCCATATGCCTGTGTATAGGTGTATGGGCCATTTACTAGTACAAGAAACCGTTCGCTGGGTAATGTCAGCGAGTGGCTAGGAGAATGGGTGTCCATCCGCTGGGGATGTCAATGAATGAGTCCACTGCCTATATCTACTTATGTAATAATGTTCTAATTAACAATCTGATCTGAATCCTTGTCCAATTCTCTCTAGAAAACACACACTACACACAGTAACTGATCGATTTAACTATGTCTAAGAACTAGATCTGTATAAACATGAATCAATTATCCTTCGTTAGTTGATATCTAGAATTCTCAAGTGGTATTAGGACTCTCTGGTGTTCTGATTGGTTAAAATTGATGTTCAATTAGGTTAAATATGGTGTTTCTGGACTGAAGTGTGTTTACCAAATTGCTACACTGTTCATTCATGTGCTTGTTCATTTATCCATTCGCTTTTATCCAGTTCGAAAGATAATCAGTCCCTATATTTATTTCTTGACTGTTTAAAACCTAAATTCTCAAGATAACTAAAACTAGGGGTGTTCACGAGCCGAGTTGAGCTCGAACCAAAGCTGGCTCGGGCTCGGCTCGAATTTTGATCCAGTTGGCTCGGCTCGAGCTCGAATTCGAAATCGAGCTAAAAACCTGAGCTCGAGTTCGGCTCGGTTTTAAAGCGAGCCAGCTCGGCTCGATTCGAATTGGCTCGAAATACAAAAAAATAATGCAAATTTTAAGCTTAATAGCTTAAGTTAACATATAATATTTAATTTAGTAAACCATATGCAAAGAAAGTTCAGCCAAATAGATAGATGTCCAAATCAACTCCATATATAAGAGATAAATATATAATAATTAATATATACATATATATACATTATTAATTATATATATATAACCACCGAGCCACGAGCCGAGCCGACCATGGCTCGGGCTCGGCTCGTTTTGAAACCGAGCCGAGCCGTTTTTGTTCGAGCTTTTTTCGAGCCGAGATTTTTTCGAGCCGAGATTTTTTCGAGTGAACATCGAGCGAACCACGAGCCGCGAGCTTTTTGAACAGCCCTAACTAAAACTAGGCCCAATTTTTTCAGAACGCAATCATGTTGATCATGCTTAATTATGACACATAGATTTATTCACAAGCTAAAACCCTTAAACTGCTCAGTCTTGATGATTTCCAATGATGAAGCACAAGATTTGAATCTCACTTAGGTGTCATTTATCTCGATTTTTTTCTTATGTTGGAAACTCTTTATGTTAGACATGTTCTTGATGTCGGCGGGTGTTGGATGAGTTATGAAAGATGTTGATCAGATGAGTGTAAAAAATAAAAAGGAGACATGACTTGGAAATCAAACTTATTCTACTCTTATCACGGCGTTGCCTAAGAAAATCTTTCGTCAATTTTGTGATATCAAGATCTTAGCTTTGTTATATGCTACTTTATGAGTAAGAAGCATGAGGAATATGAGATAGTAAGAAGACAATGTTAAAGTCTCAATACAAGAACTTTAACATCTTGCCAAATGAGATAGTTGGTGAACTATTGACAAGATACTGTCATCGTGTGCCGAGCTTAACCTTCACGAGCTTCACATGAATGAATCTATTAGAATTGAGACATTGAAAGATGCTTTGCTAGATTCATATTCTACTTTTCTGATGGTCCTCACTCAAAATGGATTTTTCAAAGATCACAACTTACTATCATGAAGTTTATTGGTAACTTCAAAAGAGAGAAAATGAAATGAAGTGCCAAAGTATGTCTAAGGCTCATCAAGATCCAACTCTATATGGTGGAACTACTCCTTTGTGCAAGACAATCTCTATATCTATCACAGCTTTCTATACTCAGAGTGGTCTTCATACTCCACCACATTTGTCATTTCAAGAGCCTAAAGCTAGTTATCCTATCCAAAGTTCTTCATGTTTAGGCAATCATTTTGAAGCCTCAAGTTCAAAGCCTCCACAATCATCACCGAATTTGAACACAAAAGAAGCTGAAAACATTTTGCTTTCATTGGAGCGTTTCATGTCATCCGATGAACAACTGGTGGGAAGAAAGGTAGCCAAATATGACATGAATGATGAAGATTATGATCAAATCAATCCTGACGATTTGGAGTTGATGGATCTAAAATGGAACATGTCAATGAGTGTGAGGAAGATAAAGAAATTTATGCAGAGAACTGGAAATTATCTTCCTCTTATGAGTAAGCAGATTGGTTTTGAAAAATTAATGGGGAAATGCTATAAATGTGAAGAATATGTTCACTTTTGAAAAGAGTGTAACAAACCGAATAGAGAGTACACTCCAAACAAGACTTAAGATAGAGACTCAGGTTCTCAAAATAAGTTCAAAAACAGAGATTCAAGAGAATGAAACCCATAGAAGACTTTAGAGAACGCAAAGAAAAATGAATCTAAAGCAATGATATCTCAATCTTCTGAAGGGCTGGATTGGTCAAGCACGTAGTTAGGGCAGTCTAGTAATCAACATCAAGCAAAAATGGTTATTCATATTGTTGATCAAGTCAAGAATCAAGACAAGAAGTAGTAGCTGAAGAAGTATCAGACTAAGATTCGAATAGCAATTCAATTTCAGATGCTAATAAAAAGCATATTTTTTTTTTGCATGGCTAAGATTGAAGTGGTAGGTTCTATTTCTTCTAATTTGTCTTAATCATCAAGCTCACAATCACTTGATACTGACTAGTCCGGTGATTCAAATGAGTTTGAATGTATCTATTGTGTTGAGAATCTCTCAAACTAGAGGGATTTCGTAACCATAATCAAACTTTGGTTATCAAAGTTTCTAATCTAAGATATAACTATAAAATCCTACTCGAAAATAAGAAACAGTTTAGGTTGAGAATTGATGCTTTAAATAATAATAATCATGACTTAAAAGCTGATGTTTCAATCAAGCAAGATGTTACAAATCTTCAAGTTGATGAGATCATCAAAGAGATATCCAAAATTAGTGAACTTCAGAATGAAGTTTTGGAATTAAAGAGAAAACTTGACAATTTTAAAAACTCGTCATTTCTCTTAAATCACATTAATGATATAAATAACATTCATCCTCAAAGAACTAAACAAGGCATTGGTTTTTTGAGGGCCATCCTCCTTTTGGTAACAAATATACCAAAATACCTAACATGGAGAAACTTAAGGAAGTGGATATTTCTCATCCATTGTCTATTGAGACTCTTGTTAAAGGAATTTTGGTAAAATATAATAAAAGAGGAGAATGATGTTCACAACAAGAATTCAAGAAAAGTGATGAAAATAAAATTCTGAAGGTTCAATTTAAAAGTAATCTTGTGTCAACTGCTAGTGATGATAGTGTAATCATCGAGGAAGTGTTTGAACCTGTTGTGATTCCAAAGAACGAAAACATTCATTTAGAAAGTCATATTTTTTGCGAACTACAATTTATTAGAAACTTAAACATCGATAAAACAAAAAATCGATTTAGACAACAGAAACTTGAGAGTTAGGAAGTTTCTGAAAGTGTTAAGAAATCAAAATATTGGAAGGTTTACAAGCTAAAGGGAATTGATGAGATCATTGTTGATGAATATTTCCATTAGCTCTTGTGAGACCTGAATGTGTGGAGAAGGTTTATGATTGAGGTAAACCTTTGTCTCATGACTCTATGATACCTACCGGGAAAATCAAGAAATTAAAATCTAAATGCCAAAAGGAATCTAGACCAATTGTGTGTCAAGAAAATAAGTTTGTGAAATCCAATGGTTCTAATGTGCTTAACAATATTTGAAAATTGTTATAATCTTGATTTTATCAAACAAAAACAAGCTAAGACTGAGAATTCATAGTTTGAGATTTGTTGATCTTCCCGAGTTGATGTTTCACCAACACGACCTACTTCACCTTTTAAATTTGTTGAAAGGAGAACTTGTTTCTACAATGGTGTTAGAGAACATCTTGCAATAAACTGTGAAACAAGAGCGATTGAAAATTAAAGACTTTTAAACAAGGCTAAACTAACCTTAGTTAAAATCATTTTGAGAAAAGAACCGATTCAACAAAAGTCAAGTGTATCAAATAGTTGTTGTTGAGGGTAATAAGCTTAAAAGTGTAATTGATGTTAGGTGTGGGTATGAAAAGGTTGTGAATGAGTCAAAGAACAAACATGTTCTTAGTATGTGTTGGGACTAAATGATTGATAAGTGAAGATTGGAATCTTCTCAACCTCCTTAAAAATATGCTAAGTATGGAACATGAGCAAACACAAGCACTTCGAGCAAGGTATTTACTTATTCGAGAAAAGTATCTTATGAGAGTAAGGTTATCTTCAAGGATTCTTCTAAGTGTCAAGCTTCGAGTGTAACAACTCGGTTTTTCCTAATTATACCCGACCCGCTTTTACGTTCGGGTTCTTTTATCAAATAAAAACATCGAGCTAATTAATTTTTATCATATTATTATTTAATTATTTATATATTAAACATTTATAACTTTCATATTATAACAATTTCAACCCAAACTAAAACTACTATCTCATTTTATTTCCACCTTCAATCACCAAGGACTAAAATGAAATTATTAATATTATTATTATTATTATTATCTAAAACCCATTTACCCAGTTACACAAACCCGACTCATATCATACCCGACGACCCGTTTGATTTGCTTGAACCACAATTCTTGTTCTAATATAGGAATTTAGTTTTGATTTGTGATCCACTTCCCTTAATAAACGATGCCAACTCATAATTACGCTAAAAAGATCTTATATTATAAAAATTTGCTTAAAATAACCAAGTCGTCTATAACCTAACATCAAAATATGACCTAACGACGATTACGTTTCAATTAATCTTGCACACACCCTCTGTAGAGCAGCGCAGTCATAAGCCCTAAACCTAATTTGATTATCGTAACCTGTTATAACCGGTTTTGATGCAAGCAGTAGCCGTCCGTTCTTCGTCCCATTAAAACTTCAATTCGTCACTTTATCAGGTAATTGTTAATAGCAATAAGATCTATTTAACTTGTATTACATTAACCCCAATGTAAATTTATCAATCAGAAAGCCAATTAATCAATTGAGAAATCTAGGGTTATATGATTTGGGGGTTTATACCCTTTTCTGTTTATATAAATCTGTTTTCAGTTATTAACAAGCTGCCATTTTAGACCAGATGGTTGGGCTGCGAGTTGAGTTTCTGGTGGTCGCGGGTTCGAACCCGGCCACCCGAATTTTTAGGTTTTATATTATTTTTATGAGTTTTTGATTTATTATTATTATTATTATTATTATTATTATTATTTTTATAAATGATAAATTATATAAATGACTAGATAAGCATTAGTCTATTAAAAACCGACATCTTGGAGTTATGTTTCGTGTCAAACATCGTTAATAGTTTTCATTTATATATATATTATAAGTATATATTTTTTTTAATAATAATAAATCATCGTTACTTATTAAAACCCGACACTTGTAATTTATGTTTTCTTGTTGTTGAACGCTTCTATAAAGTTTCTTATATTAATTTTATATATAAAAATATATTATATATATATACATATATATATGTGTGTGTGTGTGTGTATATATCATTCTTTAAAAATTGTAATAATCGTATTTTAAACATAGTAATTATAATTATAAAATTAGATGTTTCATTAAAGAGTCCAAGTTATATATTGTATATTTTAACGTTTGTATTAAATTATTTAATATATGACAAGATAGGTTTAAATATGTACACGTTTATAATTGCGTTATATTTTAGATATATATTATTATATTTAGATATATATTATTTAAATAATCATATAGTTATTCAATTCATATTTATTTACTTAAATTAATTATTTCACAATAACAATAACCATAGAGTTCAATCCATCAATTTATAATCATTCTAATCTCAAACATAATTCATTTCTCATCTAAATCTTAATTCATCAAATCATGTTAATTAATTTAATATTATATTATTTAATTAGGATTCCTTGACGGTAAATCCTGTAGGGGTTCATCTTTCTCCAATCATCCTCATTTGTTTTTCGTTCATCCGATCAGGTGAGTACCACATTCCCCTATTTTACTTGTTTTTCACGTTTTGGGGACATATGCGTAAATATATTTCTCATATATACTTATACACAAAACTGCAACTTTGTCTTATGTGTTAACAATTTATACCTTACTTGTTTATATGCTTATTTGCTTTGTATGCTTTCGCATTCGGAGAGGTCCAACATAATCTCAGTCTAGTATGATCATACGCCAGTCGTTAGACTTTGTGCTTCTCGACATCTCTGTTATACTTGCTCATTTGGTTAATTTGTTATTCTCATTTGACATGTTGCAAACTACTTATTTTTATATATACTGTATGTACATCAAAACTGGTGTGTTGCTCACTCAACCTTGTGTTGACAACCTATATTATTTTCAACGCATATGCAGGTTTTCGTGTGACGTGATTATTAAGACTGTTTGGAGCAACTTAGGTTGCATGTTAGAGAAGAGATACAAGAACTTAATTTTGGATGTTTAATGTAATTGTTTATTTATAAATTTGATGTACATGAATATTTGTTTTATTTGAAATTATTAATTAACTATTAAAACTTATATTGTGCATGATAGTAACCTTGAGAGCTGTGACAATCAGTTCCCACCCCGATATTTCCGCCGTAGGTTAGGGTGTGACAGATTGGTATCAGAGCCGAAGGTTTAAGATAGGTCGTTAGTGGTGCCTTAGTAACATGCTTAGGAACCCCATACGTGCTTATTTGTTTACCTGATGTGTTCTATTTGATTGTTTACAGCTTACGTAATTACTTGCTAGATTAAGCACTTATTTACTGTTTAATTAATTGTCTATTTATATTGTCATGCACACACACAACTCTGAAGCTATGCTTCATCCTTAAAATATTTTATACTCTGAGACTATGTCTTATTCTCAAAATATTTTTATAACTCTGAGGCTATGTCTCAATCTTAAAATATTTATATTTAATTTCATTGTATTGGCTTTTTATTGGTGGGAAGTTCCTTGAGAATTTTCAAGCATTGTTTTTGCTATTTTTCACTTAAAACTAGGGAGTATGACAAGATTCCCCGCCATAGTGGAAATTGTCATGCGACCGACACTTTATGCATTTGACGTAATCGGCTAAATGGTTACACTCTTTGTTGTGTTTTATTGTTTTTAAAATGTCTAGTCGGGTGTAAAACCCATGGGACGCCATGGACACGCCAACTGTACATTTGCACCATTTGTTATATTTGCGATATTTTGTTGGAACATTACCATCCGTGGTGATACACGTGATGTTTCAACTACTTGTGCTTGAATTCGTTTATTCGTTATTTAGTTTGGTCGGTCAAATCGCCATGTAACGCTCATGGGCCGACAAACTCAATTGATTCATTGATTCGTTAATTAAGTTGGGTCATTCAAATTGCCATGTAATGCTCATGGGAGGCCAACTCACACATTTGTTTTGGTTTTGGTATGCTAATAAGTTGGGGAAACAAAATGCCATGGAAAGCTCATGGGAAACCCAACACCTCGAAGAACATTCGTTAATTGTTTTATTTGTTTGATTTTATACGAAGCAATTTATGATTTGATTTAAATAATTAATTATTCTATTATTAAATTATTTAAATTACTTACTTACTAAATCACTTTTAAATCAAAATTTATTGATTCATTCTATTCATACACTCAAAACATTTTTATTCTCCTGATCGGATACAAATTCTTCATTCATCAAGACTCGGTTTACACTAGTTGAAATCGGTCTTTCACCTATTCATCTTATCACATTATTATAATATCAATATCTCAATTAATTTAAATAATATAGCACAATTTAATACTCATGACATCATATACATAAACTATTAAACATATTCAAGTATTCAATCTCAAATTGTAATTTGTTAAAACATATCAAACTCTGGTAAAACTTTTATCTCATCAAGTTAACTCACTGATTATCAATTTAGATTTCTAATTATCCTTAAGATATGAATGAACACTAGCTTAACATATTTCAAATTCATTTATCTTAATAGTTCATATGAAGTTTACGCAACTCATCATTATTTCTTAAAAATAACATCTTTATTAATCATAAAATGTTTTCTCAACATCAAACAAGATCAAACATTTACCTTTCATAATCGCCTCATGCCCACATGTTTAGTCAAGGGGATAGCTCCTGCGATCTCTGAAATATAAACCCAGTTTTCAAAACATAATTACAATCAATTCAGTCTTGTTCATTAACTTCTTCGCTAATAAATTCAATTCCTTTACCCTTACTTATTCTCATAACGACAACAATAACAAACACAAGTCCTAACAAAAACTATATGTTGTCAATCAAATTAACAATCAGTTTCAACAAAATCATAGCGTCTTAAACTAGAAACTTTACGTCAAAATTCACTCATCATGCTTCACTTGCCACTATCACTATTCAATTCAATCCTCTTATCGCTTTGTACCCAATGTAATCACTTGCCTCATACCACAAGATGTTCCACAACGGTCTATGCCGTCAAGTCATAAAACCCATGCTACGACGTTTGCTTAATTTTTATACCCTGCTACCTGTAATTGCTACAACTATGGAAAACCTAATCACCTACGCCATGTGTGTTATCGATTCAATCATGTTCATCAAACTCAATAACTTGCAAACTTATTCTGTTAAACCCTACTTTGCAACTTAATCAAAATATTTCAATTCAATCAACTTCAATTATTAAAATTTTTATAGGTCTAAAATTAAGTTATTTTAAATCAGACAAATAAATCAATCATAACTAAGTTTATCAAAGAAGATGTTTTTGTTATTTTATTTTATTTTTTTATCTAAACATATCTTATCTTTCTCAATCATGCATTATAACAAATCTTTATTCATTATTTTTTTATTTAAACAATTTAAATTCTAATAATTTATTAAATTTAAGTGATTATGCTCATACAATTAAATTTATCTTTTCAAAGACAATTGTTTGCAATACTTTACTTTTAAAAGATGTTTGAAATTTTAATATTTTAACAACTCAAAATTTTAATTCATTTTTAGCAATATTTTACACAATGACTATTTTCTAATTATAACCAAAATGTATAAAAACTCTTGTTTTCTCAAAATCATGTTTTGCAAACGTTTTGTAACCCACATGATGGGACGAGTTATGTGGACCATCTGACGATCTAAGTAATTATGGAGGCCTACATAATTATCGAAGTTCTCGCATGGAAATCATAATGCGTGCAATTGAGAGTCATAATATAGAATCGAAAGTAGTTGATATAACGGTACAAATGTTGTGATGATAAGGAGATGGTGGATACGCCGCTGGTACATCCTATATATAAGTGTCTTTATCGGATTTTCATTTGGAGCGTTGTTTTGATTATTCAAAGTTCTATGTTACGATAAATTTTAAATTATATCTTTTTAAAGTTTAATGTTGTTATAGTAGTCTTTAATTTCGGGACGAAATTCCCTAAAGTAGGGGAGACTGTAACAACTCGGTTTTTCCTAATTATACCCGACCCGCTTTTACGTTCGTGTTCTTTTATCAAATAAAACATCGAGCTAATTAATTTTTATCATATTATTATTTAATTATTTATATATTAAACATTTATAACTTTCATATTATAACAATTTCAACCCAAACTAAAACTACTATCTCATTTTATTTCCACCTTCATCACCAAGGACTAAAATGAAAATATTAATATTATTATTATTATTATTATCTAAAACCCATTTACCCAGTTACACAAACCCGAATCATATCATACCCGACGACCCGTTTGATTTGCTTGAACCACAATTCTCGTTCTAATATAGGAATTTAGTTGTGATTTGTGATCCACTTGCCTTAATAAACGATGCCGACTCATAATTACGCTAAACGATCTTATATTATACGAATTTGCTTAAAATAACCAAGTCGTCTATAACCTAACATCAAAATATGACCTATCGACGATTACGTTTCAATTAATCTTGCACACACCCTCTGTAGAGCAGCGCAGTCATAAGCCTTAAACCTAATTTGATTATCGCAACCTGTTATAACCGGTTCTGATGCACGCAGTAGTCGTCCGTTCTTCGTCCCATTAAAACTTCAATTCGTCACTTTATCAGGTAATTGTTGGTAGCAATAAGATCGATTTAACTTGTATTACATTAACCCCAATGTAAATTTATCAATCAGAAAGCCAATTAATCAATTGAGAAATCTAGGGTTATATGATTTGGGGGTTTATACCCTTTTTTGTTTATATAAATCTGTTTTCAGTTATTAACAAGCTACCATTTTAGACCAGATGGTTGGGCTGCGAGTTGAGTTTCTGGTGTCCGCGGGTTCGAACCCGGCCACCCGAATTTTTAGGTCTTATATTATTTTTATGAGTTTTTGATTTATTATTATTATTATTATTATTATTATTATTTTTATAAATGATAAATTATATAAATGACTAGATAAGCATTAGTCTATTAAAAACCGACATCTTGGAGTTATGTTTCGTGTCAAACATCGTTAATAGTTTTCATTTATATATATATTATAAGTATATATTTTTTTTAATAATAATAAATCATCGTTACTTATTAAAACCCGACACTTGTAATTTATGTTTTCTTGTTGTTGAACGCTTCTATAAAGTTTCTTATATTAATTTTATATATAAAAATATATTATATATATATACATATATATATATATGTGTGTGTGTGTGTGTGTATCATTTTTTAAAAATTGTAACAATCGTATTTTAAACGTAGTAATTATAATTATAAAATTAGATGTTTCGTTAAAGAGTCAAAGTTATATATTGTATATTTTAACGTTTGTATTAAATTATTTAATATATGACAAGGGAGGTTTAAATATGTACACGTTTATAAATGCGTTATATTTAGATATATATTATTATATTTAGATATATATTATTTAAATAATCATATAGTTATTCAACTCATATTTAATAATTAAATTAATTATTTCACAATAACAATAACCACAGAGTTCAATCCATCAATTTATAATCATTCTAATCTCAAACATAATTCATTTCTCATCTAAATCTTAATTCATCAAATCATGTTAATTAATTTAATATTATATTATTTAATTAGGATTCCTTGACGGTAAATCCTGTAGGGGTTCATCTTTCTCTAATCATCCTCATTTGTTTTTCGTTCATCCGATCAGGTGAGTACCACATTCCTCTATTTTACTTGTTTTTCACGTTTTGGGGACATATGCGTAAATATATTTCTCATATATACTTATACACAAAACTGAAACTTTGTCTTATGTGTTAACAATTTATACCTTACTTGTTTATGTGCTTATTTGCTTTGTATGCTTTCGCATTCGGAGAGGTCCAACATAATCTCAGTCTAGTATGATCATACGCCAGTCGTTAGCCTTTGTGCTTCTCGACATCTCAGTTATACTTGCTCATTTGGTTAATTTGTTATTCTCATTTGACATGTTGCAAACTACTTATTTTTATATATACTGTATGTACATCAAAACTGGTGTGTTGCTCACTCAACCTTGTGTTGACAACCTATATTATTTTCAACGCATATGCAGGTTTTCGTGTGACGTGATTATTAAGACTGTTTGGAGCAACTTAGGATGCATGTTAGAGAAAAGATACAAGAACTTAATTTTGGATGTTTAATGTAATTTTTTATTTATAAATTTGATGTACATGAATATTTGTTTTATTTGAAATTATTAATTAGCTATTAAAACTTATATTGTGCATGATAGTAACCTTGAGAGCTGTGACAATCAGTTCGCGCCCCGACATTTCCACCGTAGGTTGGAGTGTGACATCGAGCAAGCTGCACTTCGTCGAGCACAGTTTGTGTCAGATCAAACACTTGACATATCGAAGCTTAAGCCAAGTTTACAAGTAATTTGGTGGGTCGAGCAAAGATTCAATAAGGAGATATCAAACATGCTTGTGAGAAGTTAAAGGATTTATTATAAGGACTTCTACGAGTATAATTCAATCTCTAGCAAGCTAAAGTACCCGAGTATACTGTGATTGATATAATAAGTATAAGGACAAGGATTGAAGAGATCATGAAGAACTAGTTTTCTCGTGGGATATTTCCGAGCAAAGTTGGGTTATATCACGAAGATTGAAGGTTGGATGGAAAATATTCTAAATAAAAGTCTACTCGAAGGAATGCTCCAATCACACTCGAGGATTACCAGGTCTACTCGATAGAGAAAGTATACTCGAAGATCTGTTTTGACACTTGTGTCTATTTTGAGAATGTTTTGTAATGATTAGGATTTCTAGAAGGAATGTCAGGTGCATATATAAGAGAATTCTAAGTCACATTTATGACAATGGCTGATTACACACCTTTTAAGACACACTGATTATTCTCTGTACGGTAGGCAGTCGCACCTAACATTCCACCTGAACCCTGAATATGGATAATCTAATAGAAATCTTTTGAGTGAATCGTGTGTTTGTTTATTTGGTTGTTTTTATAATTGACAACATCCAGGTTTTAGTCAATTCCGCAAGATATAATCTAGGGGTCTTTACATATTTTGTATCTAGTAGTGTTCTTGTCGATTTAGTGTTTGTGTACGAGTTACAGTATGGTCCTGACAAGTGGCATCAGAGCTTGAGTAAGCTCAGTAAAGACTGTTTTGTTGTTACAAGAAGTGATTGTGAAAGATTTGGAAGATTTGTGCAAATTTGAATGAAGATTGAAGAAGATGACGTAAGCAGACCACTGTTCCATTGAAGAGTGACGTCAGCTACTCCATTTTTCCTTCGATTTAGCTTCAGATATGAATTTCTAAGAGGTTTAAAAGTTTTCTATTCCTAGATCTACACTCATTTCATCATTATTGCTTAGATCATTGTCAGAATCCTCTGTTTTTCAGTAGATCTAAGAAATTTCTCATTAGATCTGAAAACTTCAAAGTCTCTAAAAATTTTCTTTCAAGTATTTATCAAAATCTTTAATCAAAAGAAAATGGATGACCAAGAGATTTCTACTAACAAAATTCCTAAACTGTTGGCCAGGATAACTATATCAAGTGGAATGTTTTGTTTGAGGCAGTTGTGAATTATAATAACCCTGAATTGTGGAATTAAATCAAGAATAGACCATATGTTCCCTCGTCAGCACCAAACATTAAACAAACTATTGAAAGACAGATGCAAAAGTTTTTTGAGAAAGCATTGTCTATCCTTAAATTGGGGATGTCTTAGGAAATACTTACAAGTGTCAATCATCCTACAACAGCAAAGAGTATGTATGATGTTGTGGTTGAAATGTTTGAAGGAAATACTGAATTAAAAGATATAAAGAATGATAGACTGAAACAACAACTTGACAGGTTCAAGTTTATGGAAGGGGAGAATTTGAAGTCGGTATTACAAAGATTTGTATCCAATGTCAATGAAATTAGGACAATTGACTTGCAAATCATAGATTTTGATTTGAGCAAGAAGTTATTGTCCTCATTGTCTGGTAAATGGTACACTACACGTAAATTCATCAAAGAAAAGGTCAACTTTCCAAATATCAAGCTGGATGATGTCATTTCCTTCCTACAGGGACCAGAGCATGAGATGATTGAAAACAACAAGATCAAATAAGACAAACCAAGCTTTCATGTCACAAATTCTCTCATTGCTCCTATGAGAAATTTGAACACAAAGCCTCAACAACAGCTTCCAATCATTGAAGAACCTTCAGATGTCAACTCTGGCAGTCAGTCTACTTAACCTAAATTCAATGTAAAAATGATAGATTATAGGGATACCTCTTATGTGGCAAGTTTTCATGGAAGTTCCTGCTTCAACAGAACCAAAGGTGATAAATGATGATGAAAGTGAAGAAAGTAGTGTCAGGATCGATTTATCTCACTACCAACCTCGCAACCAACAAGTTAATGTTGACAAGACGGTTACGAATAAGCTAATGTAAAGACCCAACGATTAATAAAGGCGGAGTCAATAGTAATCAAGATGTTGCTAGAATAACACAATGATAACAAACACACAAGAGACTCAAAAGAGTTTCATTAACATTAATCAATAATACAAAGGAATAACTATAGGGTTTCTAGGTAGAATGTCAGGTGCGGCTGATTTCCGTATGAAAATATTCTGTCTGCTTGGAAAGTGTGTAATATGTTGTTTTTCACCGTTGTCATAAATATGACCTACTATTTCCTTAAATAACCACGCCTGAGACCTTCTAGAAATCCTAATCATTGCTAAAACATATTCAAACGTATTCAAAATTATTACAAGTGTCAGATAGGTCTTCGAGTAAGCTTTTGTCTTTATCGAGCAAATCTTGTAATCCATAAGTGTGCTGGAATAGTTCTCCGAGAAATATTTTACTTTTGAATATTTTCCTTAGAAAATATTATTCAAGCAGACTTCAATATTCATGATATAATCAAATTTTGCTCGAGAATATCCTATGAGCAAACTTGTTCTTCTTGATTTGTTCAACCTTTTGTCAAAGACTTATTCTAGCAAATTAAGTGTGATTGGGGTACTATAGCTTGCTCGAGGTTGAACCTTGCTCGTAGAAGTTCTTATAATAAATCCTTTACTTCTACAAGTCTACTTGAGATCATCACTATTAAAAGCTTGCTCGACCCACCAAATTACTTGGTTTAAGCTTGTCTAAGTCAAGAGTTTGCTCTGAAACAAACGTTGCTCGACTGAAGAATAACCTTGCTTGATGAAGTGTAGTTAGCTTGAACTAAACACTTAGAAGAATTCCAAAAGATAACCTTGCTCGATGTAAGATACCTTGCTTGAATAAGTATTAGGCTTGCTCGAAATGCCAAGTTTTCTCGTATTCCATATTTAGCTTATTTCTTGAGGAGGTTGAGAAAATTCCAATCTTCCTTGATCATTTTTTGTATCAACAATCTCCCTTTGATTGGAACAAACTCAGATGCATCAAAACACCTACAGATTACATAAAGTTGTTCAAAATACCCATCAAATTCTTAAAAGCAGTAAATTACATTACATAAGAGAAAAAAATGTTACATATTCAGAATTCTGGCACAAGGGCATTACACATAAAAATACATAAACAAAAATCAATCAGCTGCTTTCTGTTGAAATATTGAGATCCCACATGGAATGGATGTTCAATAGGAAGGTCCCATCTCATAATATCATGTAGATCATCCACATGGAGATACTCCAGATCAGCATCATCTTGAATAATTCCCAAAGCAAGATGCTCAAAGTTTCTCAAGATAAAGCTGTTAAACTTCTCTCCAAAATGAATCTCACCTATTTTTTCGTTTCTCTGCAACTCTGTGTTAGGTTAACCCATTTGTTTCCTCATGCTTACACACTCTTTCATGTTGGCATACGAATTAGTGTCTTTCTTGGGCTTGCCAAAAGATAATTCTGTCATTCTGATATCACTTATTCTCCTCTGCCATTTTTTTTCAGTTTCAGTGTATTCCAATTTTCTCTTTTTGTTTACCAAAGGAAAGCTTGCCCTTTCTTGATCTTTCAGGTATTTAGACATATTATTCCTTTGTTGACTAGCAAATCTATTTCTCTGTTTATAGTCAAAGAGAAGTTGACCAACAAGCTCTTCCAGCAGTTCTTTGTTGAATTCCCTGAAATCATCCCTGAAGATGATTGTTTTGAGCATACCACTTTTCATTATGACTTTTAAGGTTTTGGTCCTTGAATCATAGTATAGATTCCTTGGTAGATCAACATTTTATTGTGGTCTTTGTTCTCTTTGTAAGCTGGACCTTGTGGCCGAATGGGAACTCTAGATGTTGAAGACCTGATGAGTACTGTCTTTGTGGTTGGGGCCTTCTAACATGTCCCTTGGACTCAAAGATTTTAATAATTTCAGACTTGTTCATCATTATCAATGATAAGTAGTTAATACCTTCCTTGGACAAAATCTTGATCATCTCCATTATATCCTTACCCATCTGTTCTTTTGAAGGTGATTGTGGTTCCTGAACAACATGCCTCCGGGGACTTGGTTTAGGTGGACTGGGCTGCTTTGTTATTAGTCTATTTCTTTCAACTTCCACTTCATTAAACATCACTAGTTCTTTTTCAAATAAGTCTTTTAATTATGACCTGCCCAAATTATCAAAGACACCTGCAGGCATACCCTTTTTCAACATTATCTGTCTCAACATATTTATCTTTTGTATGTCTTCCCAAGGCTTCAAGTTGTTCTTTTTAAGATCAGTTGGCTTACATTCTGTTTGTGGATCTTTAGATAGGGCCATTTTATTTTCTTTGGCAATCCTGGCCCTTGCTCTGTCAGCCTTTATTGTTATTTCTCAATCCTCTTTTTCTTTCTCTTCTTTCTCCTTAAGTTCTCTTTGTTTTATGTCTCCGACAGTTATTCTTTCTTCATCATGAATTTTCATTGATAGTATCTTAAACTTCTCTTCTACATCCTTCTTATTCATTGTTTCAACAATATCAAATCCAAAGCCATGTTCAACTAGAAATCCAGAGTTCCCTCCAAATCTTCTAAGAACACTGACTTTTCTCTCCAATTCAGCCTTTGCTCTCAATTCAACTCTTCTCTTTTCCTCTTCATCGTCTTTTTCCTCATGCACAGATTTTCAATATCTTCAAAGGTCATCTTGCTCAACTGTTTATCAGTATAATATATTTGTTTCAAATCACACAGGTGTTGATTCAAGATTTTTTCTTTTATTCCCCCTCTCCTTTCCCAACAAATAGTAAAGATCTTTGTCAAAAATATGCTTGATAGCTTCATATTCCAAACCATGTCTTATCAAACCAACAATTTGAGGTGAACTAGGTTCAACCTCTTTTTCTTTAACCCCTTCACCTTCTTCCTCTTCTTCCATATCTAATAGATCCTCCAATGCACCAATTCGTTGTTCATTGAGGTCTATATTCTCATCGTGTTTATAATCTTCAGGTCTTACCATCTGCAATGGTACAACATGGATAGGTTCTTTAGCTGATTTTTCTTTTCCTCTCTCCATATGTACCTTCTCTTTCACAACCTTTCTCTTTTTCACAAACTCTTCAAAGTTACGTATGTTTTGACCGTAACTTTTCCTCTTTCTAACATATTTAACCATATTCTCTAGCCATTCTCTTTCTTTGGAATTGATTTCTTCAGTTAGATCAGCAATCACCCTATCAGATGATGCTTTGGTATCTCCTCCTTTATTCTTCTTGCATCATGGTCAACCACCAACTGCCTGTCAAGATTTATTCAATAACAGGTTCAGCAGTTGGTGTTGTCTCCACAGGTTCTTCAGCTTGTTTCTCTTTTTCATCCTGAAATTTTTTTAACAACCAGAGCTAGAGCCATTTCAGCATCTTCAATTTGTTTTAATTTCAAGAGCCCCTCAAGGACCTCTTGATCTAGATCTTCATCATCCTTTCTCAACTTATATTTTAATTCAATCCTATCAAGAACCTCTGCTCACCTAATTCTTTCTCTATTAACATGAAGTTTAAGAACTCTCTTTCAAACATATCTTTCAAGATTTGATCATGTAATGCTTTGGCTTTTAAAGAAGAGTCATCTATAAACAAAAGGTGATCATTTGATCCACCAACCGTTTTCTTCACAGGTTGAAGTTGGCTTTCATTTTTTGCAACTTCCTTTCCCTTCACCTTCCTTCTCACCTCATCCCCATCAAGGGGTTTAGATGAGCCAACCTCTTTGACTTGAGGAGGTAGCATCTTATCTATCTCCCTAAATAAATCTTTTAAATCCTCATTCACAACCACTTCACTTTCTTCAACTATCAATGAATCAACATCATCAAACTCTCGATAAAGAATATCAAGGTCAGGGTCATCTTCAATCATCTCCTCATCTACAACACCTTGAATATTCTCAATATTTTCTTCAATAACATTCTCCACAACCTCTCTCATCTCCTCAACAATAGCCATCTCCTCATCAACAATCATCTCTTCTTCACTATCAGCATAGGTCATACCAATTATGTTCAATGAGTTGTCATCAGTAGAAACAGAAATATTCTCCCCTTATTTTGGTATATCTGAGGTCTTCTCAACCTCAGACTACATGGTTTGAACTTTCTACAGGGCATCTTGTAGTTGTTTCTCTAGTTCTGTGTTTCTTGCCCTCAACTTTGACTTTTCAACTAATACATCAAAGTTTCTTGCTAACAGATTCATTCTTGAGGATGAGGATGGTGTACTGCCAGATGGAAATGGTTCTGGTTAAGATGTTTGGGTGGGTTGGGTTTAATGAACTGGGCATTGAATGATTGGTGAACATGTGTGGTAAAGGGTTAATGGTTTGGAACAAAGGAATTTGGCTTTGGTTAGATGTTGAAGAAAGAATGGCAGTTTGGGCAATGTTTATGGATTGGGATGGTGATTGGTAAGGTGTGTCTGGTTGGTTTATCAGATGGGCTTCAATGAATTTGGGTATGTATGGTTCAGGTTCAATTGGATCAAAGACATTTGGTTCATTTGTATAGGTTTGGATTGGTGAGTGTGGTGGTGATGATATGTATGGATCATGGATTTAGGTTTGAGGTGATGAATGTGGTGGGGATTGAATGTATGGTTTATGGATTTGGGGTTGCATTGGTGAATCAGGCGGTGTAAAGGTTGTGGTATGGTGAATAATATCATAAATAATTTCATCATGAACAGCCTCCCCTTCAAAATGTGGTTGTACCTCTACTACATCTTCCTCAACAATCAAATCATCACCTCCAACATCATGATCATCATCATCAGAGTCACTCTCTTCATTTTCACTCTCATCATCACTTTCTTCCTCACTGCTCACAAATGGTGAAGAATGAACCGCCATCACCCTAACTTTATCATTAATCAACCATGGAAGAATATCAAACTCCACCTCTAGATGAAACAAACTTGTTGCACTCAATCTGCTGATTCTCCTGTAAACATTTAGATCTTGTAGAACATGTGTTACGCCAGCAGTTTGGTAAATACGAGTGTAGTCTGTTGAAAATGATTTGTAAAAATATCGGATACATAAGAAATTTATCAACCTCTCTCTTTCTTGTATTTGTCACTATCCCTTCGAATATCGTCCTTGAAATGTTGAATGGTAGATCATAAAGAACAACTACAGTGGCTGTTGAGATATCTCTGCTCATTAAGGTCCAGGTACCCCTTCGAGGAGTCAAACTCTGAATGATGTGATGTATAAGAAAACGATATATTAAAGGAAACATTTGCTTTTGGAACTGTCCCTCATTGATGTTCCCCTGGTAGCCCATTGTTTCCTGAAATACCCTTAACAACCTTTGTTGGGAATATGAATTTTGGTAAGCAAAGTTGTCGTTCAACTAAAGACTTGTTCGAATTATTTGTTCAGTAACTTCCACTTCTCTTCCAAGCACATTGGCCTCAATCCTCATGCCATTTACATCCTCCACGTACTGTGCTAATCTCCAGAAATCTGTATGTTGATTTATGTAGATTATAGGGATTCCAGTCAGGGCGAACCGTAGATTAGATCGTATAAGCCAGTCTATCATTAACTCTAGTGGTTGATTCTCCTCAGTTATTTGGAGAAACACACACATAATGTGATTTGGTTCGAACTGATACACCATATCTGTTATTCGACAACTAATAACCAAGTCGGAACTAGGGTGGATGATAATTTATAGAGTGATTTGTTGAGCAACGGTTCAATGACTTAGGTTGCGAGTAAGCTGGGTATAATATAAGAGAGAGAGAGAGAGTGTGAGAGTGAAAAAGTGAATGAAAATTTTTCTAAGTCTCCCTTTTATACTATATCCTTTGTGTTTGAAAATGGGTTTCAAAGTATTTTTGTCGTTTAGTCTTAGTATACTGCCAAAAATCCCATTTTCAAGTTTTTAAACACAAAGCTTGCTCGGCCAATGTATTTTACCAAAGCTTGCTCGAAAATAAGGTTTGATTGATTTAACTTTATTAGAAAAATTACAAATAAGTTAAGAAAAAGGAGTTTACTATAAATCAAATAAAGTTAGCAATAAAATATCTTAGAAAGATTCTTATTTGTCAAACCTTACTGGAAATAATCAAACATTCTAAAGTTTACTCGAAATAACAATAAACAAGCAAAGAGTTAATTTTGTCCAAAGATATACTATCAAGTATACTCAAAGAACAAAGTTTACTCCACAATACTCCAAAACATTAAGTATGCTTGAGGACACTTATAATGTCAATGCTTAACATAGAAGTGTGCTCTAAACATAAAGTGTGCTCGAGAAACAAAGTTTGCTAAAAAACACTTAAATTTCAAAAACAAAGAAATCAGACATAATCAAAAATATAATCACATCAAGAATTTATCAAGTATGCTCGAATGAGAAAAATTGTCAATTAAACATTCAAGTTTACTCGAAAGGACATATTCATGCAAAAAATTATACAAGTATACTAATGTGTGTGTGAGATATATATACATATTTTTATTAAAGATTTTTTTCACACTTTGTCGGGTTTTAAAAATGGGTTTTCACATAAAATTAAATTTCAATATTAAATCTTTGCATTTTAAAATGACCGTAAGAAATATCTTCAAAGTTTTAGTTTTTAAAAGTAATTTTTAAAGTGACTTATAACAATAATTTAAAGCAAGTAAAAATATGATAATGGAAAGATTGTTTGGACCCCGGATTAATAATCACTAACAATAACAAATCTCAAATCTGTGAATATCCGATTAGTACTATTAAGGATCTAGCTCATAATTAACCGATTCAGTGTTATAAATATGTGTATATATTATCAATATATTAGATGAATAATGTTAAGGTGAAACTTGAGAGAGAGAGAGCAATTGGTTAATTAACACTCAAAAACTCTTTTCAAAAACTTGCATTAAAGGTGAACAGTAGTTCACTATATATAGAAGGTGACCTGGTTCGCTAATATCCCCTAGCGAACCAGCTTCCCATTCGTTACATAAATTAACATAACGAACCACCCCCTGATTCGTTAACATCCCCTAACGAATCAGGAGGGAATACATTATAATGTCTTAGTTCGCTAACATCCCTAGCGAACTAGACTTAACCTTAACGAACTAGTTAATAATATACATTAATTATTACATTAATTAATAGACAAAAACGTTAACGATAAATACAAAGACTCAAGACGCAAAACCGTGCACTAACAAACACCCCCTCGTCTTGAGCTCTTTGTCTTTAACTTATTTGAAGCGCTTGGATTGCCAGTCTCTGCAACTATGAATTCCATGTTCATGACACACACGAACCACACGTTGGAATTGCATAGCCAGGTCGTAATCTTCTTGGCGTTCAAACAAAATCTGCTTCCTGTGTAGCACATCGTTGTCGGTCTCTGATAAATTAACCAACCACATTGGGTCGATTATCTTGATAAGCTTAGTCTTCAGACCTCTCCCTAGAACAATGACGGCCTCGCCAGTACGATTGTCATAGTACCAGCGGTTGAAAGAGAGATGCAAATCTTGAGGCATCGTCTTCACAGGAACCTTTTTCATCGTCTTTGGCGGCTTCACTTTCAAGACAAGTTTCTTCCAACCGGTCCTTGGATCAATCTCATCAATGCGCTTACGTGTTGGGACCTGGGGCTTGAAGAATTTGAAGCCATGATTGACCGCGAACAGTAAGTGTTGGTGAAACCACTCAGCTGTTCGGTAACCCCCACGATTGATAAATGGACGTCTCGCGAGGGTTCGTACATCCCAACGTGGTAGAGTTAAAACATCCATTATCTTCTCGTAATACTGGACACCCTTTTCCCACTTGATTATACATACCTTAAGGTCCGAATCATAAGCCCATGAAACAATGTCACCGTGTACCTTTGAAACGGTCTTGAAGGTAGTCACCTGATTAGCCTTAACCCAAGCAGCAGTATCTTTTATTTCTTGATCTACATAACGATAAGCACTGATAATTTTACCCACTTTATGACGTTTGAACCATCTTTCTACGTCCTCATCAGTCACTTCTTTGAGTGAGGGTACTGTTTGCTGCACAACCTTTTTCAATTCATCCTCAGTCTCTTTAAACACCTCTTCTTGAAATACCGGAGCACCTTGATCAACGTTCGAGTGTTGATACAAGTCCGGGTACTCATCAGCAGTCACATCCTCCATCTCAATCTCTTCATCCTCATAAACAAAATCCATATTCATAAACAATGGATCAACTTCCAAATCCTCCTCAGTTATTACTTCGACATCAGGCTCAGTCTCTAAAGCAGTCAACTGATCGTCATTCAGCCCAAGCAAAATCGAAATCTATTCCCGTGTCAAGGATCTAACCACAAACTCACCAACCTCTATCTCATCTCTGTTTACCACACTACGAACCATCCCTGATCCATCAACAAATATCACTGTGTTAGCTGCAATCATTTCAATTGGCTTGGCAGCTGTTGGATCTTGATAAATAATTATCTGCTTGCTCAAATCATCACCGCCACTAACACCAGCACCAGAGGATGAACCATGCGATTGTTTAGGCTCACCTCCTGCATCAGATTCGTCAGGATCATCATCATCATTCTTGAGTTTCTTGAGGGCATCTTCTTTACAAGTTAATTGTAAAATCAACTCTTCTTGTTCCTTTAATTTCACCTTTCTGAGACTCAAAAATCGTACGTAATGACTTAGTCTCCTTCTAATAGAAAGAAATATAACTCATCATTCGTCGTTGATTCTCCATGAGTCGTTCTTGAGTTTGACAGTCAGCTACCATTTTATTTTCATATAGATGTAGCAGGTTTAGCAGCATTTCAGTTTGACGACCTGGTGGCAAGTTGTATACGGATAGATGAACAGGTTGAACAGGTCCTTGAGGCCGAGTAATTCTCATGAATGAGACATCACTAGGCGGAGGTGGAGGAAGAGTTGTAGTTGTAGGAGGAGGTCTAATGGATGGGGTAGGAGATACTGTAGACAATGCAGCAGGAGGTCTCGGTATCTCGGTTAACGCCATTTGAGGAATAAGACCGAGCCTCTCGTGTGACACCAACGTCGTCGTCAAAGTAAGCATCGGAGTGCTAGTAGTTAGCGGCACCGCTGAGCTTTGAGGCGTTGTGTGACATGGTGGTGGGGTTCCAATGATTACCCCAGCCCCAGCAGACACACAGGGCTTCTTTGATGGTTCACCAGTAGCTACAGCTTTACCCTTTCTTTTTCTTTCCAGCTGAGCTTTCATGGTGGCAGCTAGAGCAGCATCGACTGCATCTTGTTGTTCTTTAAGAGCTCGTTCACCAGCTCCACCATCACCATCATTCTCATCATCATCTCCACCATCATTGTTCCCACCTTCTCCCCCTTCACGCTCGGAATCCGAATCATCGTGGATCCAGCGCTCATTAGGAGGACATACGTAATCCGGATTAATTATATGACCAATCATCCGTTTATCCTATGGCTTTTCTTTTCTATATATTAACATACGATGCACCGTTTCAGCTTTCATATGTTCCATATCAAGAACATCGTTCACCAACGTTCGATCAATCACCAAATTCGGAATCAAATCCTGAATGTTTTCATCCGTTAAGCTTTTGACGGACAAACAGACATCTCACAAACACTACCGAACGAAAATTCATGTTCGTGTCCGTCCATTAAGAAATTGAGTTATCCATGTTCTCCTGTTAATATTGTAAATAGGTACTAATGGAATGGAAAAACGAACATGTGAGCATTAACGGACACTAATGGAAAAATATAAACGGTTACATATTAATTCCAAACATATCTATAAACAACTTCACCTACAAATTTGGAAATACATCTTATAACAATCAAATATTATATATTAACATAAAGTGGATCATTATAAGAGACATAAAACATACGTAATAATACAAAAGTGTGATTACTAACACTAGAAATTCTACAATTAAATTACAATACAGGATAGATCTAAACACTTACGATACCAGATGAACGTTACCGGACGGACATCACCAAACATAATCGGACGAACGTTACCGGACGTTCACAAACACTATCGAACAATATGGCCCTTGGGTCCGTGTTCGTACATTAAGCTTACCGAATGAAATATTTTGTCCATGTCCGGTTCATTTATTAAACTGACGAACATAAATGAACGGACGACCGGAAGTCACCGGACGTCCTATTCGCTTACAACACTAACTTAGATAGTTAACTTCTTTGTTGTCCAGCAAACTTGTCTCTTTGATGGTAATCAAACAGTTCTAGTCCAGCCATTTCAGTTAGCTGTTCAACATTGAAGTCTCTAAAATCATCACTGAATATGATAGTCTTTTCAACACCATTTCTTATAATCACTTTCAAAGTCTTTGTTTTTGAGACAAAATACAACTCTTTTGGTAAGTCAACATATGTTGGTAGACGTTGTTCTCTTTGATGCACATACCTTGTAGTGGGAATTGGTAATCTTGTGCTTGAAGCTCTTGAGGTTGAAGTATACAAGTTCTTCTTTAGTGCCCCTTCTTCTCATAGATGCTGATTATTTCATGTTTACTTTTTATCAAAAATGAATATAATCCTCTCCTTCCTTTGATAAAGTTTTGATCATGTCCATGGCCTCTCTATCTAGGTTATGTTTTAACTTGTGACATTCGTCAAAATCGGGTCCCGATTGTACTCGTTTGTATTCGTTTTTGATCCGTTTATCATGTAAACCGACCCGTTTTGTAAACTAAAACTTATGATATAATAAAAATGATGGTTTTTATGTTACAATATTGTTTTAAACTTGTTGGGTCTTGAAAACATCCTTTTCGGGCCTTAAAACATGTTAAAATCACATAAAACGAGCTCCGGGGGCCAAACAGTCATTTTTGAAAGTTGTAAAAATATTCCAGCCTCAACCCCATCGCGGCCTGATGGGGGAGTCTCTCTGGGTCGAGTAGCGTGATGACAGTAGCAGGCAGGCCTGCATGTTATGCTTGTTTGTTGGTTCTTTGGTCCATTAAATCCAAGTTTTACCCCCTAAATCACTTGTTTAACCAAATTAAGCTCTTCCTATAAATACCCCACACTTTCCCACATTAATCCCTGCTCATAAACTCTTTCCTCAATCAAATTCAAAGATGATACAAGGTTATTTTCATGTTTATGTCAGGATTGACTTTCAAAGTCAAACTGATGAAGTTTTTCATTTTTGTTTGCTTAACTTAGTCTAAATTAATACTTGAATCATATGGCACAACATATATATAATATACACCCCTTATTACCTTTGGTAGTTACTTATCCAGACCCGGTTGGTTAAGTTTCAGGCCTCGTAAGGCAATGTTTCATGGAGGACTTCGTGTTCTTAATATATATATATATATATAGGGAGGGGTTATTTTAAAAAGAAGAGTGTGTCTAAAAAGTGTAAGAAGAAATGTGGGTGGTTAGATCTTGTTAATCAATGGTAAAGATGAGAAGTTGGAGAAAATTAAGGAGTGTCTAATTTTACCTCTTGAAATTGGTGTGTTAAAGGGTATTTTAGGCATATTATGTATTTGTAACATGCAGATTGTCAACTTATTAATCGTGAAAACTCCTATTTTTATGCAATCAGTTTATAGATCTTCCAAAATCCACTCAAGAATAAAATCTTCTTGTATTATTCAAACCCATAAACAATTATAGTCCACAATTTTTTTTGTCGTTCAATGTATTTAGTCTTACACTGGTCTGGTGTGTCTTTGTTTAATCATCGGTGGGTTTTATTGTCGGTTTCACTTCCGATTTCATATAGGTGTGTTTAATTAAAGTTGTTGTTGAAGAATAATGGAGAAGAAGAACACTCCTATTTTTATGCAATCAGTGTTGAAGGCATAAACTATCACACTGGATAACATGAAGTAACACACTGCATGGGAAAATAATTTAAGGTTGAACAGTAACACACTTCACGTAAAACACTCTGTATTTGAATAATAAACACAACACACACAACACCAAAACACACGATCATAAACTCTATATGTTTAAACAACGATCACTATGGACAAAACACACTATATAGAATGTATAGATTTTTAATCAACATGTTATAAACCGAAACAGATTAGTCATTAACTAAAACGAAAAATTACATGGAAAAATTATTATACTAACCTGAATGATTAAAAAATAAAAACAAAAAAGATGAGAGACATATAAACGAAGAAAAAACACACCATACGTATAGATTTTTAACCTACCAGAATGATTAAAAATAAAAAAAACGAAAAAGATCAGATGAAAAATAAACAAAGAACATAACATACCATATAACCTACAATAATGATTAAAAATAAAAACGAAAAAACATCAGATCAATATTAACGAAGAAGATAACACACCATGTAGAATGTATGGATTCTTAATCTACCAGAATGTTTAAAAATAAAAAAAGAAATTGATTTTATCAATATATCGAAGAACAATGACACACCATATAGAACGTAGTTGATTTTTTTTACCTAATTGATGGCCATCATTGAAGGTCTCCATGTTGAGTAATAGGTATTGATTAAGCAGACTAATGTATATGTAAAATAATGCTGGAGGAAATAATACTGGAGATTAATAGAAGTATCGTGATTAAGAAAAAAAAATAATACTGGAAACAGATTGTCTATTAAAAAGGAGTAAAATATGGATTAATATAATTAATTATTTACATACCATAATAATCAAGAAAAGCAAAATTACAATCATACCCTTTTTGATCATTTTAATCTAAAGGCTATTATCTCTTCTTACACTTTCTAGGAAAAAGTTACTTTTTATTATAACCTTGCTCTATATATATATATATATATATATATATATATATATATATATAACTTATTGTTTATATATACTAACCATGTCTAACTTCTGCTCATTTTAGTTTGATTGTCATATTTACAAGTTTCATGGTTAAGGGTTCTAAGAGTCTAGCCTCGGTTTAACCGTAAATAGCCATAGACCGTAAACCGAACTTTGTTTACTAGTTTTTGTTAAATAATTGTTTAAACATGATTTATGTTAGATTTAAGTTTTCAAAATCATTTTAATAAGTTCTATGGTTACGGGTTTGTAGATTCTAACCTCGGTCTAAACCCGAAACTAGATCCTAACCAAAAACCAAACTTTCGTTTAAGGACTTTATTGCTAACTTTTTTGTTGTAAAACTTAAGTTTCATAATTTATAAATTATTATACAAGTTCTTTGATATTTGGGCATGTGGAAACCATCTATGAATTATTTGTGAGATGGAAACCAAACCAAACCGAACTAAACTGATTTTCACTCGCTTAAGACACACAAGTGTGTTTTTAGCTATCAAGACTTGTATATTTATTTAAAAATACTTTACAAACTGATTTTAAATATTTTATTAAAGTACTTGGAATGTTGAATCCAACTTGATCTTATAACAAAGTTTGGACTGACAAACCGAACACTCGCTTAACGTGCGTTGTTAGTTCTAAAAGAATAGATCTACATACTTGGTTAAGTGTTAAAATAGTTTTATGAGTTATCTCATAAAATTTATTATTTTGGAAAGTTGATTTTGGGTTTGACCAATTATCAAGACCCGAACCAACAACCCGAACACTCGTTAAAAACCCGTTTTAGTATCTATATTCCAAACGGACTTGCATTCTTGCATTTTTACCCACCTTATTACTTAACATAGGTTGAGTAAATATTAAGGTTAGATACCTTAACCCGGTTTCGAGCAAACTTACATTTTTAAGGGTTATTATTACAAGTTCTTAAATAATTACTTTTTAAACCTTAAACTTTAATTGTTTACATTTCTTATCTTTTATTTTTAAAGTTTCCCAAAACAACGTTTCTAATTCAAGGCTTTTATTTTTATTTAGCCTTTGCTCGTTAGACTCGTTCTTCCGATTACCCGACTTTTTCCGAATCAAGTTTCTTACTTAAAAGTGAGTACTTTCATACCCCGTTTTCCATCTTTCGTTTTGGGGGTGACATTTCAGACTTATTCAAATTAAATGCTTTATACTCGAGTCTTAAACCACAAACGTTATTGTATACTTTACTTAAATAAATGCTTGATTTGGTGTTCTATGCGTACATGCTTATATGTTTATGTGTTTACCGCTTTTGGTTGGTTGAACTATAAATCCTAGTCTATTTGGCAACCCCTTATAGCAAGGTGTCGTTAATGTATTTTTATTAACGGTAACTATAAATCCTAGTCTATTTGGCAACCCCATATAGCAAGGTGTCGTTAATGTATTCTTATTAGTGGTAACTATAACTCGTTTCGTTATCCAAATAATTGATATTATTTATTGTTTCGTATACAAGATTGTGGACATTTCTTATTATATACATATTGTTTCAAAACTATGAATTGCTCACCCGCCTTTGTGTTGATAAACTTTATTTTATGAAATCCTACAGGTTTGCATTTAGGTTGATATTGGGAGCTTGAAGAAAACGTCACAAATACCTTTAGGATATTAGCAAAATGAACAATATATTTATTTGCTATGTTTTATTATGATCATTGTATGAACATGTTATGTGACACCATATGATTTTGTAAATTAAATGAGTTGTTAAATATTGTCGCTTTAAATATTGTCATACGCTTATGGGTGATCCGTCGCATCCCGGCATGTTCCGCCGCCTTTGGTAAGGGTGTGACATAACTGATGATGCTCTTGTATTACATGTTTTGCAGACACAAGTGAGGAAGGTTTGATATTGCTCTTTGGAGCTCCTCATGATAGATCTTTGATTCTTTTAAGTCTCCCGTAGTTGAGATTTACGCATATTGTCAAACCCACCCTTTGGCTTTCCCTAGACCATCATAACTTTTCTCAATATGTTTATTCTTTCTTTAGAATCCCAAGGTTCAACCTCTTTGCTTTGAGGCATCTGAAGATGAACCTTGTTCTTCACCCGGTTCGGCCACAACATTTGAGAACAAGTTATCTTGATTTTTATTTCTTTGTAGACCATTTATTTGTTGATCCATCTATTCTTTGTACTTCTTCAATTCAAGCTCATAAATATTCTTCATTTGCAGTTTTGTTAGATTGTTGAAATCTTCTTCGTAGATACCCCTAGCAGTCGAAAATCTTTTCATACATTCTTTCTCAGCTGAGAAGTCAATACTTTTCTTTTCAGGATTTTTCTTTTCAGTTCTTTTCTTTTCTTCATGAGTTTCTTCTTTTTCTTCAACCTCTTTTTTCTTCTTCTTCTTCTTCGTCTTCTTCTTCATAGCAATGTCTCTAGATTTCAAGAATTCCACGTCATATAGTTTAATCTTTTGTGTGTTAGAAAGCTTGTTGAACTCTTGAACAGAAAAACCTCTGTCATTTATCACATTTGTATGCCATACTTCTTGTTTTCTTGTGAGTTCAACATTTTCATTTTCTCTCTTTTCTTTTTGTTGTCTTTGTTTAATATCTCCAGCAGCTCTCTTAGCATTATTTTCAATTTTTCTTTTCACTAATTGATACTTTGCTTCTATTTCTTTGCTGTTCATGGAGTCCACATACTCATACTGGTATCCATGCTCAATCAGGAATCCAAAATTTCCTCCATACTAATTCATATCTTTCTCATTTTTCGCCAACATTTTCTTTTCCTCCTATTTCTTCTTTTGTTCCCTTTTTGCAGTTTCTTTCCTTTTCTTTTCTTTTATTGCTAAGACCAGCCTTATTCTTTTTTTAGATTCATTTTCCTTATTGTTTTTGGATCATAGTTAATTGATATCAAAAAAACTATATGTGCAGTGAGTAATATGTCAGCCTCAACACTCTTCTTTTCTGAGTTCTTGTACCTTTTTATCAATCAGATATTCAAGATATTTGTCACTCAGATCCTTGATCAAATCATATCCCATACCATGCTTCAACAAATCTATAATTCTTGGATTTTGTCTTTTCAGTTCTTCCATCCTTGATCTTATATTTTCATAGTGTTTACGTGTCATATGGATCCGTGGTAGAGCTTGTTCAACATTTACATCCTTACTAACATCTTCATTATTATCTTCATCATCTGACAAGTCATCAAGAGCGGAAATTTGAGGCTTATCTTGATCAAACTCAAATTCTTCACCAGGTCTAATGATCCTTAGAGGAATAGGATTCAAAGGTTCTTCAGGTTCTTCATTTTTGTTCATCTTACCAGCCCTTTGTGTTGAGTCTTTTCTCTCCTCTATATTTATATTATCAATTTTTTGGTCATTTTGCTTCAGGAGATTCTTCCTCATGATTATTTTCACCAATAAACGGCTCATTTAGACCAACCTGCCTTAAAGGCACTTCTTTAATAGGCTCATTAAGATGGGTCATTAAAGGCACTTCTTAATAGGCTCATCAATAAACGGCTCATTTGGAAGCGACTCTTTGTCTTTTTCTTTTATATATTACTGTTTCTTCTAACCAAATTCTTGTATCAATTTTAACACCTTCATCAATCTTTTCAGATTTCATGTTCATGTCCACTTCCTTAACTTGTTCTTCAACAATAACTTCAGTCTTTTGATTCTTTTCAGATGATTTTACTACAATCTGAAGAACATTTTCAAGATCTTTCTTTGCTGCTTTCTCCAATTCTTCATCATTTTTCAACTTTAAAAGAGACTTTAGAATCTATTGATCAATATCTTCTTTAACTTCTTGTCTCACCTGATTTTGAATTTCAATTTGCTCCATGATCAGTCTTTGTTTATCCAATTCCTTCTCAGATAGCATATAATTTACAAATTCTCTGTCAACATTTCACTCAAAAGTTGATCATGTAATATTTTTTCTTTCACAACAGATTCATCTTGGTCAACAATATGATCATTTGAACTTGAAATCTTTTCATTCAAAGGGTGTAGTTGGCTTTCATCCTCAACCACAACTTTACCCTTGATTCTCTTGCTCTTGTCATCATCAGTGATTGGATGAGAAGGTCCAATATTCCTCATGATGGTGGTGTCATATCATCAATTTCTCTAAATAATTCCTCCATTTTTTTATCTGTACCTTCCACCTCATTAACTATTAATGTTTCTATATTATCAAAATCACCATATAGAATTTCCAAATCAGGATCATCTTCTATCAACACATCAATCTCTCTTCCATATAGAACATCCAAATCTGGATTATTTTCATCCACCAATTTTTCAACTACTTGATTAATGTACTCTATATCAGCATTTGTATCAATAACCTCCGTATCAACACTTGTATCAATACCATCTGTATCAACATTGTATCGGCATCTTGATCAATAACTGTTTCAACATCTGTATCAGCATCTTTATCAATAACATTTTCTTCATTTTCTCCCAGAGTAATGAAATTCTCTTCCTCTTCTGATGTTTCATTTTCATACACTGATAACAAGTCCAATGCATTCTCAGTGTGTGTAATATTCTCCCACTGTTTTGGTGCCCTTGAGGTCTTCTCAACCTCAGAGCCCTTTGATTTTAGGGTTTGAATTTCATTCAATGCTTCTTACAATCTCTTCTCTAGCTCTCTGTTTTTGTTTGGCATCTCATTTACTTCAATTATCAAATAAAAGTTTCTAGAGAGTAGAGTGTAATAAAGGGAATTGGGTGATTGTGGTGGGGAAAATTGGAATGATTCTAGTTCAGGATTGGCAGTTGAGGGTTGATTTGGTTCAATGTCTTGGACTATGGGTGATGATTCATTTGGTAATGGGTTTTGGGATTGAATAAGAAGATTATCAGTTTGGGAATGGTTTGGGGAGGATTGATGTGTGGATTGGTCATATTGTTTTTGTGTAATTGGGGATTTCTCTAGGAATTTATGAAACAAGTACATACTCTGGATTATACTCTTCTTCAAAAATTGGTAAATATATGTGAAGTTCATGAATAAGTGAGTTTGGGGATGATGGAATATAGGGTGCATATGAGGGGTTAGTTAAAACATCATGGGCTAAGGAAGGAATATATTGATCAGTAGAAAGAAAATGGTCTAGTGAGGTTGGTGGTGTACCAACATGTATATCTTGCATTACTTGTTTCACGACATCATCAACCTCCATATTCTTCAACACATCTGATCATCATTTAAAACTGGATCAAGCTCCATCTCAACCACAACTAGGTCCTCCATGTCATTCCCTTCAACATTCTCAACACCATCATCTCCATTGTCATTCTCAATATTGACATCCACATTTTTCATTTTCTTCAATATTATCATCATAATTTTGAGCATTATCATTGTTATCATTATCTTCATCCTCTGAATAATCATCATTACTACTTTCTTCACTACTTGTTGGGAACAAAAATGATGAAGGAAGATTGGAATCTTCTCAACCTCCTCAAGATATACGCGAAGTATGGAATATGAGCAAACTAGGCACTTCGAGCAAACCTGATACTTATTCAAGCAAGGTATCTTACATCGAGCAAGGTTATCTTCTGGAATTCTTCTAAGTGTTTAGTTCGAGCAAATTACACTTCATCAAGCAAGGTTGTTCTTTAGTCGAGCAAGGTTTGTTTTAGAGCAAACTCTTGACTTAGCCAAGCTTAAACCAAGTAAATTGTTGGCTGAGCAAGGTTTCAATAATGATGATCTCAAGCACACTTGTAGATGTAAAAGGAATTATTATAAGGACTTCTACGATCAAGGTTCAACCTCTAGAAAGCTATAGTACCCAAGCACACTTAGTTTGCTAGAATAAGTGTTTAAAAAAAGGTTGAAGAGATCAAGAAGAACACGTTTGCTCATAGGATATTGTCGAGAAAAGTTTGATTATATGAATAAAAATTAAAGTGTGATTGAAGAATATTTTCTAAGAAATATATTCATATGTAAAAGCTTGCCCGGAGAACTGTTACAACACACTTATGGATTTCAAGGTTTGCTCGATAAAGACAAAAGTTACTTGAATACCTATCTGACACATGTAATAATTTTGAATATGTTTGAATATGTTTTAGCCATTGTTTTGAAACCCGGACTGTACCGGCCGGTTCGACCGGACCTGCTATGCACTTCGGTCCGTTTCGGAGTATAAACCCGTTTTTTAATAACCCGGCCGAGTCTAGCGGGTTGCGACCCGACCGGATCCAGCGAACCGGCGGTTGGACCGTTAAAGCCTATGTTTTTAATTAAATAAAAAATTATGTATGAGATGGGAGTCAAACCCAGGTCACCCAAGATAAAAGTATAATAAATATTACCAGAGCCAACTGGCCAGGGTTAATTTATGTCCATTTCTATGAAACATTAATCTTAAATATGCAAATAACGACCCATAAGTGAGAAAACACTAAATTGGCGGCAATGGAACAAAATGGTAAATTGTTAGGTACAATTTAGGTCCCTCAATTTAGAAAACTTTTATCATCCACATTTGTGATATAAATTTATATACAGAAGCATTAATTTAGGTAAAATAACCTTCATCATTCACTTTTGTGATATAATCATTTATGGAAAATAGTAATAGAATCTCGAGCAACTATGTTTTTTTAAGAATTTGATCATGCTCGTCATCCGGGTCGACATCCGGTCCGACCTCCCGAGCCGGTCTGAGCTGTGACCCGGTAAGACGTCCGGGTCGATGTCCGGTCCGGGTATGAAAACATTGGTTTTAGCAATGATCAGGGTTTCTAGACGGACTCATGTTTGGCTATTTAAGAAAATACCAGGTCACATTCATGACAACGGTGAAAAACATCAGATTACACACTTCCTAAGAAGACATAATATTTTCATACAGAAAGCAACCACACCTGACATTCTACCTAGAAAACCTAAAGTTATTCTTTTGTATTATTGATTAATGTCAATGAAAATCTTTTGAGTCTCTTATGTGTTTGTTATCATTGTTTTATTATTGCACAATCTTGATTACTATTGATTCCACCTTTAGTAATCATTGGGACTTTAGATTAGCTTATTCATAGCCATTTTGACAACATTAATTTGTAGGTTACGAGGTTGGTAGTGAGATAAATCGATCCTGACAAGTGGTATCAGAGCTGTGTCAGCTCTTTGTGAAGACCAACATGTTGCCGTGAATATTGATTGTGAAGCTTTTTACTAAATCTATTTAATTTAAAGTTGAAGATGAAGCTTTTTACATTGAAATGCGACGTTAATTGTTTTGTTCTTCACTCTTCAAATCTACAATCATATAAGGTTTAAAAGTATTCTAATCTCATATTCACATTGATTATTATTTGCTTTGAGTCTAGATCATGGTTAAATCCTTATGTTTTCATCAGATTCAAGGATTTTATCCTCAGATATAAGCATTTTCAAAGTTTGTTTAAACTTTTTTTAATTTTCATTTTTAAAAGCTTACTAAAAATACCAAAAAAAATTCAAACAAATGGATGAACAAGAAGTGTCTACTAACAAGATTCCAATATTATTAGGTCAAGAAAACTATATCAAGTGGAAGGTATTGTTTGACGCTGATGTTGTTATAATGACACTGACTTATGGAACTCTTTCAAAAATGGTCCTTATGTTTCCATTGAAGGTGCAAACAACGATCAAACTGTTGAAAGACAAATGAAGAAAAGGGATAAAAAGGCACTTGCAATGTTAAAATTGGGTTTTTCATGGGAAATTTTGACAAGTTTGAACCATCACACCACTGCAAAAGCAATGTATGATGCAGTGGTGGAAATGTTTGAGGGCAACACTGAATTGAAAGACATCAAGAAAGATATGTTGAAGAAACAACTTGACAGACTCAAGTTTAAAGAGGAAGAAAGGCTCAAGTCAGCTTTGCAAAGATTTGTAGCAATTGTCAATGAAATCAGAACAACAGATCTTACTATTACTAATTTTGATCTTAATAAGAAACTGTTATCTTCATTATATGGTGAACGGTTTACAACAAGCAAGTTCATCAAAGAGAATGCCAATTTTCCCAACTTCAAGTTAGATGATGTAATATCTTTTCTTCAAGCTGCTGAATATGAAATGATTGAAAATCACATGATCAAATAATAGAAGCCCACTTTTCAAGTTGCAAACACCCTAATAGCTCCAATAGGAAATCTGTCTACCAAGAATCAACAACAAATTCCTATAATTGAAGAGCCTAGTGACTTTAATGTTGAAACACCAAGGGTCTTTGTAGCAAGTCAAGCATCTGGGAGCCAATCTTGACAACAAAGATTTAATGTCCAAGTGATAGATGATGGTGATACATCGTCTATGGCTAGTGTACATGCACCTTATGTTCCTAGCAATTCAAGTCAAGGAAATGAATACCAAGCTTTGTTTTCTATGTTTAATGAATCCTACAATGCATTGGTGGCCAAGAACTTGATTCACACAAGTGTGATGCAAGAAAATTTGTAACAGATTGACGCAAATGATCTTGAAGATATTGATTTAAAAAGGCAAGTTGCAATGTTAGCTTTGAGAAACAAAAGGTTGCCTAACATGACCGGAAGGTCTACATTCTCTTGTCCAAATGATAGGATTGGATTTGAAAAATCCAAGGCAATTTGCTACAATTATCAACAACCTGGTCACTTTTCAAGAGAATGCAATCAACCAAGACAATTCCAGAACAACAACAACAACAATAACAATCTTCAAAGAAATCAATTCCAATATCATAATCAAGGTCAAGGTCAACAACAAAGACTATTTTACAACAACAACTTTCAATCACAACAGAACCAACAGCAAATCAATCCCCAACGACAACCTATCTAAAGAAATCAACAAAACCCTCCTCAAGGCCCTACAAACCAGAACAGAAACAATGCAACTCAACCAAGAATTAAAGGAAATGTTGTTGTAGCTTAGCAACCACAAGATGGTTTGTTTGACTGGAGCAATCATGCTAAAGAGATTGAAAAGGCCAATGTTGCATTCATGGCTAAAATCAATGATCAAGCTGAATCTTTAATATCTCAGGTACATTCCAATCACTCAACCTCAGATTTACTTGATTTGAATGATTCATTAAGAAATGAGGTTGGTAAATTGCAAGCTGAATGTTTCAAGAAATAAAGCATAATCAATGCTTATGAAATGAGTGAAATAACTTATGAAAGCCATATCAAAGGTCTAGAACAAGACTATCTGGATAGTTATGAAATTCAATCAAGATATACCACCGTTCTAGTATATTTGAAAAATATGTATTTAGAAGAAAAGATCAAGAATACTCAACTTCAAGTTGAAATTGATTTTCTGAAAAAACCTTGTTTCAAATGGCAACATATGTGGAAAACTTTTGAAGATTAAAGCTGAAGATAAGTATAAAGTTGTTCCACCACCTTTCAATTATAATTATTCATTAAAGGTTGACAAGGAGAAAAGGGAAGCTTACTTACATCAGTTCAAGAAGGTTTTCAAAGAGAAAGAAGAATTTATTCAAAACTACAAGAAGGTTGTTGTTAATGAAAAAGAAGAGTTTGTGTTGAAGACTGAAGAAACAAAAGAAAGTGAAAATGGAGAATCTGCTGAGTTTAAAGACATTGTGAAAGAAAAGGAAACAAGTTAGTCATTTAAATATAACACAAGTGTATCCATTGACAAATATTCAAGTTATGGGAGTACCAAGGGTATAGAAAAGAAAAGAATGAATTCAAATGAAAAAATTCCTAGATTACCTAAAATTAAACAAATAATGAAGAAGATTCATGAACAAATAAGAAGAAACCATAAGCCATTTGACATATGTGAGGGTCTCGAAGGAAGAATAATAATGTTGTTGCACAAGCATTAAGAAGTCATCACAAGAGAGAAAGCACTTCAAGGAAGAGAAATGGAACATATTCAAAAGAAGAAACTAAGTATCCGCCTATTTACCCAGTGTTTTCAAACCATGAACTCTTTGACATTGGTAATGTTGAATACTTGGCAAGAAAGTATGTGAGCACAATAAAAGAAAAGGAATCGAATGATAGAAGAGGGAAGTTAGAAAAGGTTAAGTTTGTCAAAAGTTAAGATGAAAAGAGCATTGAAAAAATAAATGTTTTTCAATCAATATGCATAGACTTTGGAAAACCAATCACCCATCAAAAGACCATTGGTGTGGATTCTCCTAGACCAAGTGAAAGATTCAAGAGAGGAAATTCTGTGAATGAACACAAAAGGAAAGGTATGGTGCAGAATATGTGATGTTTATGTTCATCACACAGATTCATGTCAAGAAAGAATCATGCCACAAACTTTCACTATTTTTGATACTACACTCTATGGTCAAGAATTTGTTTTGTATAAAAAGAAGTATGAAGAATACTTGCAAATGGGTATGCAAGTCAATGATGGAACTGGTGAAGAAAAGAAAAGGTTCAATGATGTGTTTGAAAAGAAAAAGAAGATGTCTATGAAAATATTGGAAAAGAAAACATCCATTAAATCTCAAAGCTCAGAAAATTGCAGATTTAAACTCATATGATAAGAACAGACAAGTCAAGAATAAAATTTTCAAGAGAAAGCAAAGAAAACAATTAAATGATGATAAGAAATTCTTGTTGAAAAGTGGTCATGAACCAAAGGATGGAGTTCCAATAATTAATTATCAAAAGGGAGACATTGATTGAAGAATGCACAAGCATAATTCCCTATTTTGGAAATTTTTTTGAATCCGGTTATGAGACTGATAAGTCTAGTGAGCTGGTTTATGAAGATCCAAAACTAAATGCAACTACTGCTGTTGTTGTTGATGATTTGCAAGCTAGCATGGCTTGTGATTTATCACTTAACTTGTCATTTTTATTTTCAACTATGCAGGAACAATCAATAGAAGTCAATGATGTATGGTATATGGATAGTGGATGTTCCAGGTACATTAGCTATGATAAAAGATCCCTGGTTAATTATGAAGAAAAGTTTGAAGGCTCAGTTGCTTTTGGAAATGATGAGAGTTGATGGAAAATTATGGGTAAAGGCATTCTCACGGATGAGAAAGTCTCATTTGATAATCTATTTCATGTTGAAGGTCTCCAATATATCCTTTTGAGCATCTGTCAAATGTGTGATAAAGGTTATAAGGTTGGTTCTGATGAATCTCATGGTTTCATTTAGAAACCTGAGTTTGTGATTCCACCTGAAATGATTATGATGATGGCAGCGAGAAATGGCAATTTTTATGAATTGAGTATGAAAGCTGTTGTTTTTAGAGGTGGTACTTGTTTTGTTTCAAAAGCTTCTGAAAGTGAAACCAAGCAATGGCACAGAATATTATGTCATGTGAATCTACAGAACATGAACAAACTTGATGATAACTATGTTTAATGCCAAAAGGGAAAACAACAATCATCTCACAAAACAAAACTTGTAAACTCCATTGATCAAGTGGTTGAAATGATTCACATGGATCTTTTTGTAGTCCTTTAAGTGTTTCAAGTATTGGCAAAAAGAAGTATTGTTTGGTGATCATAGATAACTACTCAAGATTCACTTGGGTGTATATCCTGAATTCAAAAGATGAAGCTGCAAAACTTATCAAGAGTTGTGTAACTAGAATTGAGAATCAATTGGATGCAAGGGTTAAGGTTATGAGAATTGACAATGGATTTGACTTCAAAAATGGGGTTATGACTGAATTTTATCTAGCAAAAGTAATATTTATGTAGTTCAGTGTCCCAAAAACTATTGAACAAAATGGTGTTGTAGAAAGAATGAATAGGCTGCAAGAACCATGCTTGCATATGCTTATCTACTTGTATTATTTTGGGCAGAATCAATCAACACTGCATGCTATGTTCAGACTATGGTCCTTCTCAACAAAAGACAGAATAAAACTCCTTATGAGATTTTGTATAAAAAAAAGCCCTACATCAAGGACTACTTGAAAAAGTTTCTATCAAATTCCTTAGGCTGTTTCTCTGTTGGATATTCTTCACACTCAAAGGCATATAGGGTATATGTGAAAAATCATCTGAGTGTGATTGAATCATCTGACATAATTTTCAATGAGATGAAGTTTAATACTGTTGATGGAGCAAGCTGCCTGTTTGATTCAGAAAAATTAATCAAATCCTTCAAAACCTATCCTAAAGACATTGATGAACGTTCTTATAGAACAAGTGTTCTTGAAGCAACTACTGACAAAATTGACTAAGAAAAATTTTGGTCTAAGGTTGCTAATGAAGACACTGAGTTCTCATTCAAAATGAAGTTTCTGAAGATGGTGAAAATGAAAATATTGAACAAAATGGTGATCCACAAATCAAGAGCACATTGTAATAACTGGTGATCAAACTGATAATGAACAAGATCAAACTCAACATGTCACACAGTCAATGCTTGAGAATTTGTTTCACAATTTGAGTATTTCAAATGATGTTGCATCAACATCTAATCAAAATGTGGAAGAAGAAGAAATTAAAGTCATAAACAGGAATTGATCATTGAAGAACCTGATCAAAATGATTCAAATCTGGATCCGACTCTGATTTCTACTCAAATCATTCAAACTTCTTCAGTACAAAGGAATGATCGTATTGAAAACATCGTTGGTGACCTGCATGAAAGAGTGACCATAAGTGCATCTGAAACTGCAAACATTTGTTTATATTCTTGTTTTCTATCCCAAATAGAACCAAAGAACATTTTTCAAGCACTTAAGGACAACAATTGGGTAGAAGCTATGCAGGAGGAATTAGCTCAGTTAAGAAACTTGCAGTCCGGGAACTAGTTGACATAAACAAGTGGAAAATATACAATAGGCACCAAATGGGTTTTCATAAACAAGAGGGATGAGAGAGGAATTGTAATAAGAAACAAGGCAAGATTAGTTGCTCTTGGTTGCTTACAAGAAGAATTAATTGATTTTGAAGAAGTATTTGCACCTGTAGCAAGGTTGGAAGCAATAAGAATCTTTTTGGCATATGATGCATCAAAGAACATTAGAGTGTTTCAGTTAGATGTTAAATCTGCTTTTTTGAATAGGAAAATAGAAGAGGAGGTGTATGTTACTCAACCTCCTGGTTTTGAGGATCCGGATTATCCAAATAGAGTGTACAAACTTAACAAGGCTCTATATGGGTTACATCAGGCTCCAAGAGCTTCGTATGATGAGTTGTCAAATCATCTACTTGATAATGGTTTTCAAAGAGGAGCCATTGACAGGACCTTATTCTACAAGAAAAGAGGAAGAGATTTACTCTTATTTCAAGTGTATGTTGATGATATCATCTTTGGATCTACAAATGAACAAATGTTTTTATAGTTTGAAGAAGTCATGAAGTCAAAGTACAGTATGAGCTCTATGGGGGAGATGAATTTCTTCCTTGGATTGTAAGTTCAACAGAATATGGAGGGAATATTCCTTAGTCAATCCAAGTGTATACAAAACATCTTAACCAAGTTCAAATGCCAAAATTTGAAGACTGCTTCTACTCCAATGGACACACATGAAAAGATGATAGCTGATGAAAAGGGAAGCCTGTAGATCAACATGAATACAACGCTAAGATTGGATCACTAATGTATCTAACCGCTTCAAGACCAGATATCATGTTTGTTGTGTGTGTGTGCAAGATTTCAAGCTTATCCCAAAGTTTCACATATGATGGTTGTCAAGAGACTCTTCAGATACTTAAAGGGAAAGCCAAATTTGGGAATTTGGTATCCAAACAACAATGCTTTTGATCTTCATGCCTACACTGACAATGACTATGATGGGTGCAATATGAGCAGGAAGTCAACATCTGGTGGTTGTCAATTCTTATGAGACATGCTAGTTTCATGGAAATGCAAAAATCAAACAACTGTGTCAATTTCAACTGTTGAAGCTGAATACATTGCTGCATCTGCTTGCTATGCTCAAGTCCTCTAGATTCAGAATCAACTGCTTGAATATGGTCTGAACTTCTTGAACACTCCAATTGATAATACTGTTGCTTTATTTATTGTGAAAACTCTTGTTCAACATTCAAACACCAATTATATTAAAATCAGACACCATTTCATCAGAGATTGTAATGAGAAAGGACTAATAGAAAAAAAAAGAGTTGAAAGTAGTGACAACTTGGCTGATCTGGTCACCAAACCATTAGATAAAACTAGATTCAACTTTCTACTAAAGGATTTAGGCCTGATCAACTCTGATGAAGTCTGATTGATGATATATGTTCACATGTGCTAACTGATTACTTGATTAAAAGGTCTTGAATTATTTATAAGTGATTATGTGTGATTATGTGATATTTGCTATCATCAAAATGTGCCTGAATGATTATGTGTGGCTTAGGTATCTATGATGCTTAGGTATGAATTTGTGATTATGTCTCATGATTATTGATAAGTGTGAGTGAATCTGTTTTGATTTGAGATATCTGCATACTTGTCTAAAAATTAGTCATGATTGCAGTTTTGAAATGATTATGCATTGTGTGCTTGGGAAAAGTTGGTTTATGCATGCTTTATCTTTATATAATTTCATGTTTGCCTACTTGTATTTATGCATAATGTGCTTTGGAACAGTTTTTCTTTGTCAAAATTACTTTTGTGCTGAAACTTATGTGATTTAATGAATTATCAATGAATATTTTCAAAAGTAAAATGTTTTTGATAAAAGAGAAAAATTGTGGTGATGAGACATGATAATATTATTCAGTTCAAGATTTAAAGAATCTTAAAAGGTTTTAAACGGAAATTGATCCAACCTTATGGGAAATGAAAGAAAATTGGTTATTTAGACTAATCTTATGTATTTAATAGGTTAAAAAGACTATTAGTGCAGTCATTGATAAGTATGGTAGCTTTCCATGATTTGTAAAAACTGAGGTGATATAAACTAAATGAAAATGCTAAGCTTAATATGGAGATACATTGTTGAAATATGCATGTTTCAAGATAAATCTCTCCAAATGATAGACAAGTTACCCAGTCATACACAAACCTGTTGATATTTGGTCACTCAAAATGATTCATTTTACATAAGACAAAGAACAAAAATATGTGCAAAAGGATTATACATCAACCAAAAGTTGATAAAATTACAAACATGAGGGTTTAAACTAGAACTACAAAGGTGGGGCATCATATAAGTCCTAAACACCTTGAATGGAAGACATGTAAGTCCGAACATCGTGGCATGTAAGTCCAACATGCAACCTAAAAGTTTGAAAAGTTTTAAAAAGATAAATTTACTAAAGGAATTATTCATGTTCTATCATTAAAAGATATTTTGACCAAATATCAGGGGGTTGAAGTCAATTTGGGTGATATGGAGAAATCCAAATAAGCCTTGAGAAGAGATGTGAGACATCATAACGCATTAAGTGTTATCCATGTATGTATTATGCAACTAACTGAATATTAAGATTACCACCAATGTAATGAAAATCATGCTAAGTAATTGCCTGCTATTAACCTGCCTATGTGCCATAATAGTGCTGAGAATGAAGTGTTGAAAGATGACTTAATCAATATGATCCAATGTTAAAATATTTTCATAAAAGAAAAGGATTTGAAATGATAAACTGAAATTTGATCTCAAAAATGCATCATTTGCTCTTAAACTTTGATCTAATAAGGGGGGAAACTGTTTAAAGTAAGGTTTAAGTCAATAAGTGTTGCATTAAATAGCAATTCTTTTTCTGAAATGAATATTTATTGATGATTTGTCTATTTTGAATATGTTATGTGATTAGTAAGTATCCTTGAGTATATGATGTACACAAAATTATACATATTTTATACATCAAATACGCAATCTGCGGTATTTCTTTGAAATTTTGGTTAGAAATGATACTTAACTTGTTTAATTTGAATTTCCAGGGATAAATGAGCTAATAAAAGAGAAACAAGCAATTTTCTAGAAGCAATGGCGATGAAATGAACTTCTAGACGCTAAGCATGCCCCATGCCAAGGAAGACACAACCTAATGCATAGTCAAGCACAACCATATGCTCATTCAGGCACAACCTGGTGTTTAGCATAACAAAAGAAAAGTACAACTTGTCATCTAGCAAGGTCAACCACAACCCTATACCCATTTTAACAGAACCCGATGCCTAACATGACGGAAGCAAAAAAAGTACTATTGTCCGCTAACAAGGGTATACACAACCCATGCTTGAATTAGCACAGCCCCATGGTCAAATGTGTGCACATGCTTCAAGTACGAGAGATATTATGTTAGAGAGTTGGGACCAGCATGGGTTGTGCTGAATTTGGCATACCCTATGCCTCATGCAGTATTTTGCCTATAAATTGGCCTTTTGTGTTCACTTCTTGATATAACGAATTACGTACACAAAACATCTCTCTTAGCACCATTATTCTAGAAGATTGAAGGCAAGAAGAAGCTCTTGAAGATCCATACAACATCAAGAAGGAGTTCAAAGCATTCACATAATCATTTACTTGGTTCATGGGTTAGATTATCTTAAAGTTAATTATGAATGCTATGTTCTTTTATTTTATTTATATTTTATTATTATTATCATGAGCTAAACTCTTCATATCACCTTAACTTATGATGAAACTTGATAACTTTTGATGGTTTGAAATAATATATGGTAATTTTATGTTGAAATAATAACTAATTCTTGGTTATCCTTTGATGAAATTGTGTTTAAACAATTAAAATTAATAATGTTGTTCTTGCAACTTTATAACTTTTAATCTAGAAATAGTTAAAATAATTCTTGTATATTAACATGAAAATTGGTCAAACACATATCCTCATGTTTAGATTTGAAAAGATTGAACATTTGTTATGAATTGATATTATTGTTAAGTAATATTATAAGTATTTTGTTAACACAACTATTTTGATATTACACTTGAACTTTGTCTAATTTAATCAACCATAGGTGGATTAGGTGTTTTTCATGTGATTTTTCCGAACAGTTGTTAAATTTGAGTTTTATAATTCAATGATAATCTATATTCTTATATTTCAACATAAAGGTTCACTTACAATTATTATTTAAGGTGATTAGTTTGTATGATTCATACTAGTTTTCCAAAAAATCAAAGGAATAGTTATCTATAACTAGTGGCTACTCTTTTCGATAAACAAATTAAAATAGTGAATTTATCATATATTTTAATTTACCATCATAAGCAGTCAAGTGGATTCTAAAGTTAAGGTGATAGCTTTTAAATCTTGAATATTTGATTGTGCACGGTTTTGCGTCTTGAGTCTTTGTATTTATCGTTAACGTTTTTGTTTATTAATTAATGTAATAATTAATGTTTATTATTAACTAGTTCGTTAAGGTTAAGTCTAGTTCGCTAGGGATGTTAGCGAACTAAGACTTTTTAATGTATTCCCTCCTGATTCGTTAGGGGATGTTAACGAATCAGGGGGTGGTTCGTTATGTTAATTTATGTAACGAAGGGGAAGCTGGTTCGCTTGGGGATGTTAGCGAACCAGGTCACCTTCTATATATAGTGAACTACTGTTCACCTTTAATGTAAGTTTTTGAAAAGAGTTTTTGAGTGTTAATTAACCAATTGCTCTCTCTCAAGCTTCACCTTAACATTATTCATCTAATATATTGATAATATATACACATATTTATAACACTGAATCGGTTAATTATGAGCTAGATCCTTAATAGTACTAATCGGATATTCACAGATCTGAGATCTGTTATTGTTAGTGATTATTAATCCGGGGTCCAAACAAGTGGTATCAGAGCTGTTGGTGCTCGATTTACACTTGATTTGGTGTTTCAATTGTTATTGTTATTAAGGTTTTTCTGTTTTATTGTTATTGAATCAATTTTGGTTTGAATTGGTTGAATTATGGACGAAATGGATTGAGTTTGTGTTGGTTAAGGTATTGAATAGGTGTGGATTAGAGGAATTGAGGTTTGGATTGGATTTGTGTGTTTTGGTTTTGGATTCGGTTTAAGTCCGAAACAGGGGATAGTTGTTGGTGAAATTGATTTGGTTTAAGGTGTTAATCGGTTACGAGGTTATGTGTATTGGATTCGGAATTTGTTTACGAGAAGTTTGATAGGTAATTTGTGCGTTTTGGTTGAGAAACAAGATAGTATTACGGATTTGGTAAATCTGGGTTTCTGGGTTTGATCTTCAAAATTTCTGGAAAAATTGTTTGAAGATTTGAAGATTTGAAGTTGAACGAAATTCGTTATCTTCTTCCTGGTGATTCGCTATATGTTTCACGGTGATTCGTTATCAACTGTGTTACTTCGTTAGCTAGTTCGTTAGCCAATTCGTGTGAGTTATTGGTTTGTGTTGTCTAGTTCGTTAACTAGATTAACCGATTCGTGTGACACGTGTTCTTCTTGGGATTTGTGTCCTAACAACCTTTGTCACGTGGCATAAGGTGTCAGAGTTTGTTACAAACGGTTGTAACAACCTGATTCGCTATAGTGTGATTCGCTAATCCACTGTAGCTGATTCGCTAAGTGATTCGCTAAGTTTATTTTGGCGATTCGTTACTGATTATTATCTGATTCGCTAAACTAATCCTTTGTGATTCGTTTAGTCAATTCGTTAAGCTGACTTTGTGATTCGCTAAATTAATCCTTTGTGATTCATTTGGTCAATTCGTTAAGTTGACTTGTCATTCGTTATCTGTTTCGTCAATTGGTTGATTAATCTTATTTGTGATTCGTTAAGACTTGATTCGCTACACTATTCACAGTTCGTTATAACTGTTCACTGATTCGTTAACTTGACTTGTGATTCGCTAAACAAGTTTCTCATTCGTTAAGTTACTTCGCCATTGATCAATCTTAACTTCGTTAAGGGTTGATTCGTTAGACACTGTTTACAGTTCGCTTCAACTGTTTGCAGTTCGCTACAGTTACAGTTCGTTAAATCTTAATCCTTATTCGTTAAACCTTTATTTTTTGAAACTTTTCAAAAATGGCCGGTATGTATGCATTAGCGTCTCAAAACATGTTGATGCAACAGATGTTGCAACTTGATACCGAGATAGGTTCGCATTCTAAATGTCCAAGATTGATGAAGTTCAGTGACTTTGCCAAGTGGGAACCTCGGTTTTGTGCACATTTGGGATCTGTTCATCCTGATTGCTCTTACTGTCTTGATGAAGGTTATGTGGCACCAATGATTGGTGATGATACTATTGGGTATACTCCTTAAGCTTTTTCTCAATATTCACAAGAAGAGCAGAAAGCTTTAGAAATCGAGATAAAAGTCTATTCTACTCTTAATATGGCTTTACCAAGCAATATCTTTCATCAAGTTGGTAGTATCAAAAGATGTGCGTATTTATTTCAACATCTGCGTATGAGAAGCATGGGAAACACAGCTGAGAGTAAGAAAGTGATGCTCAAGTTTCAGTTTCGAAACTTTAATCTATTGAAGGGAGAAACAGTTGAAGAGATGACTACAAGATTTAGTCATTTAATTGCTGAAATGGACAAGATAAAAATAGAAATTCCTGAAAGGGATAAAATTGACACTATTAAAAGTGTGCTTCCAAGTTCTTACTCAACATTTCTAATGGTTTTGAAAGAGAATGATTATTTTGTGAATGAAGACTTGACGGCACTTGAATTTCTACAAAAGATCGAAGCTAGAGAATACGATCTTAAGTGTCAAAAATCCTCCAAAGAAAATCAAGATCCAGTTTTCTATGGTGGAAATATGCCTCTTAGTTCAACGATCTCTCCAATCACTGCTTTTCTTACTCATGCTGCAAGTGAAAAAGAATCAACTATGTTGAATGATCCAAAAGTTTGTTTCTACTTTGCTGGTAATTCGGGTGGTTCTGGAAGTTCAACTAATACTAATCCATTTGCTACACCACCTAGTGTTAATATGAAGGAAGCTGAGCAAAACTTTGCTTTTCTGACGGCTTTTATGTCTTCATACGAAAACTTAGTGAGTAGTAAGATTGCCACAAGTGATTTAACAGATGAGGACTATGATCAGATAGATCCAGATGATCTAGATATCATGGATTTAAAATAGAACATGGCTATGATCATTCATAAAGTTAAAAGATTCATGCAAAGAACTGGAAAAGATCTTCCAGCCTTAAACAAGAAGTTGGGTTTTGACAAATTAAAAGTAAAAAGTTATAATTTTCAAGAATTTGGGCATTTCGCGAAGGAATGTGACAAACCAAGGAAAGAATACACTGGACCTCGTGGTCAAAGTCAAAATGCTTCTACACCACGAGGAAGTGATGCTGAAAAGAAACCGTCTTCTTCTACAACACAAACAATGTTAGCAGATGGAACTGATTGGTCACAACGGTTATTATGCAATGATGTTCAAGCAAATTTGGCTATATTTGGGTTACATAAAGATTGTCAAGATACAACTGGTAGTGAGATGTCTTCCGATAATGATTCTGGATCTGATTCTGACGACTCTTGCGACAAGCCTTCCGGATCAATGTTTGCTTGCATGGCCAAGATCAATGAGGTTAGTAACTCTATTTCTGCTACTTCATTTGTTAAAGCATCATGTGTTGACTGTGAATCTAACAAATCTAAGTTAGAAGCTTTGAAAAATCAAAATGATAGTCTAATAAGAGAAATTGCGTCTCTTAAGGATACTTATCGACAATCTCTTGAATCTCAAAGGAGATCTCGAGAAAAGATTGAAGCATTGTCGACAAGTAACCATGATCTCAAAGCCGAGTTATCTGTGAAAATGACCATTAATGACAAAAATTTCAAGAGATTATGAAACATCGTTCAAAGATAACTGAGCTTGAGAATGAGGTTCTTGAGTTGAAGAACAAATTGGGGAAATTTAGAAATTCATCTTTTCTGTTGAATGAAATCATTGAGGTATATGGAAAACAAAAGGATTCCAAGAAAGGTATTGGTTTTGTTGAAATTCCACCACCTTTTCATAATGATTATAAAATTAACCCTTTTGCAAGAAAAGAAGAGGATTTGATTCAAAAAGAATCTGTGATTTCTGAAAAACCTAAATTGGTTAAACCTGAAATTGTCAAACCCCAAGTTGCTACTCAAAAACCTCATGTGGAATGTAAAAAGGTATTTGTTGAAAATGTTGACAAAGTGATTATTGAAGATGTGTTTGAACCTGAGATAATACACAAGAATAAGAACATTCCTAGTTCTAATCATATTCTTTGCGAACCTCAAGAGTTTGTGGAAGCTGTGTATGGTTCATTCAAATCTCAAATGAACAAGGAAGAAACTGTGAAAACCAAACCAGTGAGGGCAAAAAAGTCAATTAAACCAAAGATTTCTGACGAGGACTTAATGCATTTTATTAATCCTCCGAGTTCTAAGTCTTCATCGGCCAGAGTTTTTAAATTAAAAGGAATGGACACGATGTTCACAGAAAAAGATATTCCAATAAGTATTATCAAACCTGAACTTATTGAGAGTGTCTTTGTCAATGAAACTTCAAAAATTCAAGAACTTGAACATGTGTATGCTCAAACAAAAACATCAGTTCAATCTTACCCATTGACTAAGGTAAAACAATTTTTAAAACAAGCTAAGAAAGTTAACTTTGTGAAGTCAAATGGGACAGATACACTAAAATGTTTTTCGAACTGTTCTAATTTAGATTTTTATCTAAAGAAGAAGTCTGAATTATCTAATGAGTTTGCAAAAAGTATGACCAAAAATGTGAGTCATCATCAACCGTCTGCATCATTTATTCCAATTACTTCTCAACATCATCATGTAGACATGCGAACTTGTTTCTTATGCGGTCAACAGGGTCATGTTGTGAGGAATTGTAGTCAGCAGAATTATCAGAATCTTCATCCTTTTATCAAGGACAAATCTAAGCCAATTCCATTGGTCAAGGAGATCTTGAAACGACCTGTGTCGTATGCTGATGATACTCATATTTTGTTCTCTAATGTGAATCCTCGGAAGGTTCTTCATGTCAAAGAGACACATGGTCAGGTGAAACCAAAATTCATTCCAACTGAACCCATATGTCAGAACAAGAATTCAAACATTGTTCAGGCAGCTTATTTAAGATGAAAGTCTAGGAAGCCGGTAACTTATTCACAAGTGGCTGAACAACAGTTGAAATCTGTTCAGATCAAAGAGAATACCAAAAGGTGCCCAAGACTGAGGCCTGGGCTTCCTGAACTAATCACTTTTGTTTGTGTGTAGGGTTCATCCAAGACCATTTATGGTGAAAACTGGATCATGGATAGCGGATGTTCTCGTCATATCACTGGGAATCTCGACCTGTTAACCAACGTAAGAAATATTCAAGAGGTCTATGTAGCGTTTGCTGGGAATTCTAGGGGCATGATCACACAAGAGGGTGAAGTTTCAAATGGTCACATTACGTTTGAGAAAGTAAATTATTGTGACAAAGTTGATCATAACTTATTGAATGTATCGCAGATTTGTGATAAAAAGTACACTACGATATTTACTGACAAAGAATGTCTTATCTTGAAACCGGGTTATGTTATTCCCGAGGACATGGTTGTCATGCGATCACCATGATCAAATGATATTTATGTCTTAAATATGAGTTCTAAAGTATCCACATCAATCGAAACATGTTTTGTCTCGAAAGCAACCGAGAAAAACTCGATTCTATGGCATCGTAGAATGGGTCACATACATGTTAGAAAGATGAATTATTTAATGGCAAAAGACTTAGTTGAGGGTGTCTCGTGAAAGAATTTTAGGTTATCCGATCACTGCGTTGCATGCAAAAAGGGCAAGCAGAAGAAGAAGACACATCCCTCTAAGTTATTGAATTCCATTGATACTCCTCTTGAACGACTTCATATGGATTTGTTTGGTCCTGTGAATCGTGCGAGTATTTCTGGGGATTGGTATTGTCTTGTAGTGACTGATGATTATTCAAGATACTCTTGGGTGTTATTTATGAGTTCGAAGGATCAAACACCGGTTTTGGTACAAAACCTTATTACTAGGATCGAATCACTGTATAAACAAAAGGTGAGGAGAATCCGAAGTGATAATGGTACTGAATTCAGAAACACTATATTGGATTTCTTCTGTATTCAAAAGGGAATTCACCGAGAATATGGTGCCCCTTAAGTACCTCAACAAAACGGTGTTGCTGAACGGAAAAATAGAACTCTGATTGAAGCTGCACGCACTATGCTTGCTGATTCAAAGCTTCCTGTCCAATTCTGGAATGAGGCAGTGAATACAGCTTGTTATACGCTTAATCGAGTTCTAACTGTGAAACGACTCAAGAAAACAAGATACGAGCTCTTAAATAATAGAAAACCTAATTTAAAGTACCTGGAACCATTTGGGTGTCCGTGTACAATGTTGAAGAAGGATTCGGGTAAATTTGAAGAAAAAGCTATCGAAGGGTATTTCTTGGGATATGCATCTCCAAAGAAACGGGTTTTTAATTTTACATCTGGTTGTGTTGAAGAATGGTACCATGTGGACTGTCAAAAGTACACAACTCCTCCTCAAGGGAAAGGTCCAGACTGGATGTTTGACTGCGATAGTTTATTTAATTCATTTACTCCTTCGACTGAACACATAGACGAAGATCTGGTTCGTGCATACTTTGAAGATCATTTGAGCATTCCAAGATCTTCAAGTTCTAATGATGTTGAAGCTCAACCAGATGCTCCAACTGAAGAACCTCAAGTTGTTTCTCCAGTTGCTATTGATAATGTTTCTACTTCTTCTGATGATGATCAAGCTGAAGATCAAGTTATTGATCTTGACAGTGATAGTGTTTTATCTTCCGAGTTAGGTGAACATTACACTAACTTATTTGATAATGTTGTTGTTCCTGAGAATCCCACTCTTCGGATTCATGGATATCATCCACAGGAAAATATCATTGGAGAACTTGATGTAGGCGTTCGTACATGTCATCAAGTTGCTTCGTCAAGTGATAATAACATATTGTGTGCTTACACTAACTTACATTCTTTGGGAATTGTGAATATTGCTAAATTCAATTGCTTTCTATCTCAAGTTGAGCCAACGACAGCTCGTAAGGCACTTGAAGATCCTTCTTGGGTAGAAGCTATGCAAGAAGAATTACAACAATTTGCACGTTTGGGTGTTTGGGACTTAATAGACAAACCTGCTAGAGTCAAGAAAGCCATTCTAACTAAGTGGGTATTTAAGTGTAAGAAGGACGATCGAGGGGTGATTGTCAGAAACAAAGCACTTCTAGTGGTGCAAGGTTTTCATCAGCAATAGGGTATTAATTACACAGAGGTATATGCTCCAGTTGCAAGATTAGAGTCGATTCGAATCTTCCTGGCATATGCAGCTTATAAGAATATCAAGGTCTATCAAATGGATGTTGAAAGTGCTTTTCTCAATGGTGAATTACACGAGGGAAGTGTTTGTTCAACAATCACCTGGGTTTGAAGATCCTGATTATCCGGACCGTGTTTACCGATTAAACAAGGCATTATATGGTCTTCATCAAGCCCCGAGAGCTTGGTATGGCACGCTCGCCGACCATTTGACGGATAACTGCTTCAAACGAGGGACTGTCGATTGCACTTTATTTCATAAAACTGTTGGTGACGATCTTCTCCTAGTCCAGATTTATGTCGACGATATTATTTTTGGGTCTACAAACGACACATTGTGTAAGGAGTTCAAGAAGTCCATGCAAACAAAGTTCGAGATGAGCTCGATGGGAGAGATGAATTTCTTTTTAGGGTTGCAGGTTCACCAGTCTGCTCACGGAATTTTTATTCACCAGACTAAGTATGTGAATGACGTCTTGAGCCGATTCAAGATTTCTGCCGGAAAAATCCCTTCTACTCCTCTTCCAGTGGGTCACAATTTATCACCGGATGAATTGGAGGATTCAGTTGATCCTACCCTTTATCGTGCCATGATCGGTTCTTTAATGTATTTAACGGCTTCTTGCCATGATATTATGTTTGTTGTTTGTCTTTGTGCTAGGTATCAAGCAAGTCCACGAGTGACTCACCTAGCTGCAGTCAAGAGAATTCTTCAGTATTTGAGGGGAAATCCATACATCGGGTTGTGGTACCCCAAGGATGATACTTTCGATCTTACTGCCTACTCAGACTCAGATTATGGAGGATGCAAGATCAATTTCAAGTCTACGACAGCGGGATGTCAATTTCTAGGAAACCGGCTTGTTTCCTGGCAGTGTAAGAAGCAGACAACGGTCTCCACTTCAACCGCCGAAGCTGAGTATGTTGCAGCCTCGAGTTGTTGTTCCCAGGTTTTGTGGACACAACAACATCTTCGCGAATACGGTTTGAAGTTTCTTACTACTCATATTTTGATTGATAATTCTGCTGCTATTAGTATCACCAAGAATCCCGTACAACATTCTAAAACGAAACATATCGAAATTCGATATCATTTTATACGGGATTGCTATGAAAAGAAATTAATCGATCTTGAGAAAGTACATACTGACTTTCAGAAAGCCGATCTGTTTACTAAAGATTTTGACAAAACGCGTTTTATATTTTTGCTTGATTTAAATGGATTAAAGACCCTCGCTGATATCCTTAAGCAATGATGACTATCTTTATTTTCTGTCATATTTTTTCTTTTAAAATTTATTTTGGTTTTAGGGAGTGAAAATCTAGAAAATACAAAAAGAGTGTGTTTTTTGTTTGTATAGATAAAACCCAAAAACATTAGAAAACATAGAAAAATCAAAAATATTTCTTTCTTGTTTTTAATCTGAAAAACCAAAAACGTTTTAAAAATTAGAAAATCTCAAAAATATTGTGATTTGTGTTTGTACAGAAAAATTTCTAAAAAAAAGTAAAAAAGATTGTGAAGTTTATTTTGTTTATAAGAAAATTGAAAAAGACAAAAATATTGTGTTTTTAAAGTTCGTATAGAGAAAAAAAACCAAAAAGATTTTTGCAGGCGTTTTTAGATTATTTTCTCGCTGAAAATTTAGTTAGTTATTTAAGTTTGTAAAGCATGCTTGCATGTCTTGGTACTGTTCTCTACTTGTAGATGAATAGGATAGCCATTAATTTGTGAACTTAAATTAACTGGGGCAATTTTTTTTAAAATCATTTTTATGCTCCTCAAAATTTTGAGTTTTTGAAGCAAAAAGAGAACATGATAGTACATTGATTATTTTGACCCCAAATCCAGCAAAAAGTAAGCGTAAAAGACTGTGTGCTTAATTGCATTGGTGCATTGGTAGGTCTTAAAACAACCAGTAGAGTAAAGTATGTGATATAAACATAAAGAAACGCCAAATTGAAAGGGGTGTTGGTCTCTAGCAAAAGTCTTGGTGAGGATGGCAGAAATGTAATAACCAGTCATACTCAAGCCTTATATTTGTTGATCACTCAAAAATAAATTAAAGCAAATAACAAGCGTTAGGATTCTGGACACTGTGAGTCTTTATGCGGCTTAATCATGTCGGTCCCCTCGATTTCAGCTTGATCTTAATTAATCATGTCATAACTCACACAGATTAATGCGTTGACAAGAGAGTTAATGACAAGTTGCTATATTTAGAAAGATATCCGTTTGTTAAAGGCGGAATCAATAACAAATATACGATTGCAAAGAATAATCAAAGGTAGAAAGCACACACAGGATTCACTCAAAAGATTTCCATTTATATAACATTCATCATACAAAGTGGATAATCGATTTAGGGTTTTCTATGAATCCTAGGACAGTCGTCACTTTCAAGAAATATTCTTTCTTATCCGAAAAGTGTAAAGGCTTATCTCTCTCTCTCTGCCCTCCTCTTGGAGGCGTGCCCTAAACATTCTATTTATAGGCCTGCCAACCTAGGACAGCTGTCATTCCTTCTAGAAACCCTAAATATAATCATACATACTCAAATTACATATTCAAAATAAACTAAGTGTAAAACAAGTCTTCCGGGTAGGCTTTGCTTCAGTCTTGTCTTTCCGAGTATGCTCGGCCATCCTTCATAACTTGGTAACATAGAAGTGTGCTCGGGTTCAGTTTCCGGGTAGACTTTACTTAAAGAGTATTTCACCAAGTAAAATACTCACCGAGTAGACTTCAGTCTTCTTGACTTTGCCAGACTTTACCCGACAACTTCTTACGAGCAACCTTGTTCTTCAATGATCCATTTCAGCTCTTTGCTATAAAATAACTTATTAGCAAAGTGTACTCGGGAGTACTGTTCCTTGCTTGAGCTGAACCTTGCCCGATATTACTTAGAGATATTCCTTTAGATCATCAAGCATACTTGGAAAATACTTATTAATGAATACCTTGCCCGGTCTTCCAATTTCATGGCTTCTTGGACTTGGATAACCAAACCTAACTCGGAAGAGTAATATACTTGGCTCTGATGAACAGACTTTCTCGATAAAGTGAACCTTGCCCGGATTTACATAAACTAGTGTACCTTACTTGGCAATGCACTAATTTGCAAACCCTGCTCGGATATCCACTTAAGAAGACTACTTGAAGTAAACCTTGCCCGGTAGGCAAAATATCGTACTCGGCCAAATAAAAGCTTGCTCGGATGTCTAAGTTGTGCCCGGATCCATTACTTGGTGAATTCAGAGGAGGTTGAGAAGATTCCAATCTTCCATGTACTTCATTTAGGTCAAATCTTTGACTCAACAATCTCCCCCTTAGGTCAATTTCTTGACCCAACAATCTCCCCCTAGATTGGAACACCTCAGCTGACCCAAAACATTTCTATGGTTACTTACACTCAGTAAAAATACACATCATATCAAAAATCAAAAATTACATATTCAAATAACATAAACACAATTACATAATCAGAAAGTTGTCCGAAGACATTACAAAACAAAGCCTATTCTATTAATCTTATCTTCTTCTTGCATCATGAACGGCTTGTCTTCTGTTGATTAGCTCTGAAGCAGCTTTCATCTTGAAGATATTAAGGGCTTGGTAATGAATGTGACTTTCTGGTAAGGCCAAGTCCCTTATATCCATGAGATCTTCACTGTGCAGATATGTCAAATCTTCGTCTTCCTTGATAATCCCCAATATCTTTCAATCTGAGTTTCTCAGTAAGAAGTGATTGGCATTCTTTTTGTATTCAATCTCAGCAATTATGCCATTCTTCTGTACTGTGTAGTTGGGGCGTCTCATCCTTCTTCTCATACTTATGCAAGCATTCATGTTGGATAATGGATTCTGACCTCGGACATTCATTTGATAGTCTCTCTCGGCTATGTCCATTCATCTCAACTTTGAAATCCTTCTTGATTTGTGAGACTGAATCAATCTTCAGCTCCTCTTTTCTTTTAAGAATTGGAATCCTTTATCAGCTTCTTCATGCAGGTACTTTGATAGATCATTCATTTGTCTACCTGCAGATCTGTTCCTGTTTCTGTAGTCATTCAAATGGAGTGTGGCCATCCTTCTCAACTTTTCTTCATTAAACTCACGGAAGTCACTTCTAACCACAATCTCTCTTAATAATCTGCTCTCCATAATCACCTTGAGGGTATCAATGACAGAATCATAGTACAGTTCTCTTGGTAGATCCACATTTGATTGTGGTCTTGTTCTTTGTTGTGCTGAACTGCTTGATTCACCTCTTCCTCCTTGACCTCTTCCATCTCTTGGAAATCTTCTGTGAATTGGAGGTCTAAAAGGAATGGACTTCTTAGGCTTTTGAGGTCCCATGTTGAAGACTTTTATATAAACAGCTTCAACTGTCTCAATAGGAAGGTTAGCTAATTCAACAATATCATGTCCTACTGCTTTAAGTTCTCTTAACATCTTTACCATTCAAGGAGTTCTTGCCAATCCAGCAGGTACAAACCTACCATCAGCGTAGTATCTTGGGTTCTCTCCTTCTCTTAATGCTTTTTCCCACTCAGCCTTTTGAAGGTAGAAAAGAGTCTTTAAATCCTCTTTCTCCAAGACATTGAAGTCTGTTTCAGTCATTCCTCTCTTATTTATCATTATGTTTCTCAGGATGTTTATCATTTCTTCATTTTCCCAAGGCAGAAATGGTTCATCTTCAGGCTCGGGTTTCACATCTTCTTGAGGAATAGGGATTTCAACAGATTTGACTTGTTCTTTTTCTTTCTCCCTTATAGTCTGAATTCTTCTTTTCTTAGTGGGGGTTCATCAGTTGCTTCAGCCTGCTTAGAGCTCTCAGCTTGGACCCTTTTTGATTTTTCTTTTCTTTTCAGCCTGTTATATTGGTCCACCACTGAATCCCTGGATAAATTCTCTACAATTTCAGGCTTCATACCCCTTTCCAATAAATAACCACACATGCCTCCAAACTTTTTCTTCAATTCCTCCATCTTTTCAAGTTCTTCATTTTCTCTTACAGCTTTCTTAATCACTTCTTCTCTTTCACTGTTTTAGAGATCTTGGAGTTGATCAAAAGTAAAATGAGACAAATCTTTTTCATAGTAGTTGTGCCTTCTTAGATAATCTCTGTATTTCTTGGCATCACTACTTTTTTGTTCCATAAGCCTTTTGGCTTCCAACATACTTAGCTCAATGTTTGCCCTATGCACATCAGTCATTTCCACCTGTGGGGACACAACATTGGTAGCTGCACCAACTTTCCTTTCATCAGCTCAATGTTCTGAAAGTCTTTCTTTCTTTTGGTTAAGTGTTTCATGAGGCTCAGGCATATTTACCCTTTCTGACCAGTTGTCAGTGGGATTCTTCTTCAGATCTTCCTTTACTTGCTCTGCCCATTTCTTGGCAGCCATTGAAGCAATGGACTCACCAATCTCTTCTTCAATCATGACATCAGTATTCAAGTTGGCTGGTTCAGCAGTTTCATTTGATTGACTTTGGGGTTGAAACATGCTAACCACCATAGCTAAAGAATTATCAACTTCCTCAGCTCTATTCATCTTAATCAACTCCTCTATCACCTCTTGATCAGCCACATCATCAAGTATTTCTTTTGCTATGTTGGCTTCATTGATCAAGATCTCCTGCTCTGCCATTTCTTCATGAGTTAAGGATTGGCCTATTTTCTCCCTTTCCATTGACTCTTTGATAATTCTTTCTTGTTCTTTTAAGGCAGCATCAGCATCATCATCTCTGAATAAAACATCCTTTTCAGGATATGTCTTAAGAGGCTTTTCTTCTGTAACTTTGGCCTTTCCCTTTTCCATCCTCTTCTTTAAGTCTTCTTCACTATCAGGAGGAAAGTCATCAATTTCCTTTTCAAGTGCTTCCAGTTCTGAATCATGCTCTACCTTCTTGGAACTTTCTTCTTGGTCAGTTTCTGGTTCAGTGTATATAAGTTCCTCAGTAACTGCATTTTCATCAATGAATTCTTCAGTTTGTGGATCAGTGACATCAGTAAGTACATTAGTAGCTAAGGAATTAGTATCTTCCTCAGTTCTCCTCTCCTCACTGCTCTCCTCTCCATCTCCATACACATTCATAATCATATTCAATGCATTCACATTCTCACCTTCTACACCTGAGAAAGTTGGCATAGAATCATTCTCCCCCTGTTTTGGGGCCGCTGAGGTCTTCTCAACCTCCTGCTCCAGGGCTTGAATTTTCAAGTTTGCCCGCACCAACTTCTCTAACAGGATCACATTCTCCTGTGTTACTTCCTCATTTCTTCTTCTCAACTCAGCATTTTCTTTCGTTAGGGTCAGAAGGTCAGTTTCAGTGTGTGGTGATGTAGGTGGTGTTGTGAAGAATTGTTCATAATCAGGTTGTTCTGTGGTGTGAGTTTGGAAGGTAGATGGTTGTGGTGATTGTATATGAGGTGGGCTAGAAACATCTTCTAATCATCCCTTCTGTCACATGTATTTCCTGACCAGCAACGGATGCTTCAATTCTTTTCCCATTGATGTCTTCTACAAGTTCTGCTGATCTCCAGAAATCAAGTGAGTAATTTCCGTAGATGACAGGATTTTCAGTAAGAGCAAAGTTGACATTTGATTGAGCCATCCATCTGATCATTGGTGCCACAGGCTCATTGTCAGGTGTGACTTGCAGAAGTGCACACATATTATATTTCTTTTCAAAGAAATACTTTGGCTATTCTTCTTCTGCCATATCTGAAACACATAAACAAACATATTCAAAGTGAAATTAGTCATAAAGTTCAGTACTTTAGATAATTTCAAGTTATAAAAATGAAAAATAAAGAAAGAAATCTTCATGAACCTGTTCTTCGACAAATTAATAACCTAAACACATAAACAGAGTATTAGTAATCAAGAAAATAATCAAAGCCCATTATAGTCTAATCGTGATCGGAAAACACATTATTAATGCTTACCGAGTCGGAATTAGAGGACTGATAAAAGTTAGGGTTTTAATGCTTACCTCTTATATACCTTTTGAAAGTGGGTTTTAAATGCTCCTTGTCTTTTTGTAAATTATTAGCTGTCAACCAGTAACATTATCCACTTGATATATTAAAAACATTTAATTTCATTTAAGTTCATAAGACCTTACTCGAAAGATTAATATATCCAAAGTCTACTCAGTATACTTCCATTTACAAACCTTACCAGGTCAAACTTTGCTTGAAAATTTTCATTTTTGAATATACAAAGTTTGCCCGAATTCGTCTAGTTATAAACCTTGCTCGATCAAGCAAATTAATTTAAAGTTAAGACATAATAAAGAAAGCTTACCTGAAATACTAGATTTCTTGAGAAATTAATCACAAGGCAAATAATCAAGTATAATCATCAAATAAGCATCCTGACTAGGAATCAATTAAGACACCCATATAGATTTCTCAATTTCAAATTAAAACTTATCTAGCATAAACCTAATAAAAATCATAATCAATTTTATCATACTAAATACCATATTCAATCAAGCATACTTGAAAACATAGTGTGCCCGAGCAACCATTCAAGAGAATAGTGTGCCCGAACACCTTTCTAATGCAAAGTATACCCGAATAACCTTCATATAGTACAAAGTGTGCCCGGAAAAGGAATTCTAGCAGACAGTGTACTCGGAAAGTTAAGTTTTGAAATTACCAAGTATATTGAGGGAACAAAAGTGTACCCGAAATATAAAGTGTGCCCGGAAAACAAAGTTTTCCTAAAAACACTTGTAATTTCAAAGAAATCATATACACACATATCACAGAGCATGCTCGGAATGAATTTAAAACACATAAACATTTAAGTGTGCTATAGTCTAAAATTTCATAGAGCTTGCCCGAAAATCCTATGTTAGCACTAAGCTTGCTAGGATAAACACATTCAATCATCAGGTATGCCCTTACCCGAGGAATTTCAACATGCCAAACCATACCCGAAAAATGACAAACTTAAATAGTAATATCTAAGCATGCCCGGAAAGATTAACAAACCTTTCCTAACAACATATTCACACAAATCACAAAGCTTACTTGATGTACTTGACTAAGTTCATAAAGTTTGCTTGGAATCACAATCAGCATATAACATGCATAACTTGCCTGAAACAAGAATTTCTTGTTAAAAGCTAGCTATAACAACACATAATCATCTCAAGACTTCAAGCTTGCTCGGGAAATGAGTACAACAGTGTACTCTACCCGGAAAGTGTAAACACTTCAAAGCATACCCGAAAATCATAAAGTTAGTCAAAAATGACTAAGCTTACTCGGAAAGGTTGAAAAATATCAAACCTTACCCGAAACAACATATTCACACATAATCAACTGTTTTGTACCCGGAAAGGTTGTAAATCATTAAACCTTACCCGAATAAATATTCAAACAGTTTGTGCCCGGGAAGGTTATAAGGCATCAAACCTTACCCGAACTTACATATTCAACCTATTTTAGGCAAAATGCAACACTTTTTGACTTAAACCACTTTGTCAAAATATATTTTTCTTTTTCAGATCATAGTTTAAGAACAAATGGTGCATTTAGAGATCAAATTTCAGTTATATTTCTCTTCAAAACAGTTTCTTCCATTTTCTGAATAAATCTCAAGAATGGGATCATATTGACTAAGTAGCTTTCTCAATACTTCATTCTCAGCATTATTATGACAACATAGATAGGTTAACAGCAGGTATAAACTTAGCATGAATTTCATCTCTTTGGTGATATGATTTAGATTCATTTAAAGCTTAATGCATTAATGGTCAACACTGTGCTATGATGCCTCATATCTCTTCTCAAAGCTTATTTGGCTTTTCCCAGATCACCCCAATTTGACTCCAACCTCATGTATTTGGTCAAAAATAGTTTTTGTATGACAGAACTAATTGTATTTTTGTATTTTTAGATTCAAACATTTATAGAGGTTGAACGTTGGACTTACAGTTAGCAACATGCCTTTCATTCAAGATGAGACAGATTTTGCCAACATCTTTTTAGTTCTTGTTGTAACCCTCTTGTTTGATAAAATATTTAAAACACTCATCAACTTTTGGTTGATTTATTCATTATTCCCCTTGTTTTTGATATTTTCTCAAATTTTCTTAAAGCATGTTCTTTATCATATTTAAAGATGATTCATTTTTGATGGACCAAATAACAACAGGCTCGTGTATGACTGGGTAATCACTTTTCTGCCTATCATTTGGAGAGATTTATCTTGAGACATGCAAAGACAACTATGTATCTCCACATAAAGATCAGCATATTCATTATGTTTATATCACCTTAGATTTTATATCATCATGGGAAAGCAACCATACATGTTAATGACTATACTAAGGTCTTTTTATCCTATTAATTCCATATGATCAGCTAAGTAGTCAATGTACTATCATTTCCCAAGAACACAGTTTAATATTCAATCACCCCAATATCTCTTCATTGTCAGGTTAATGGCTATCCTGTTTGACCATAAGTGGTCAACATGACCAAACATACATGTGAATATATGTCCTTTCAAAGTCAAAGCTATTGACATAGTTTTAAGTGAAGGAATAAAAAACAAGTCATAATTGCCCCAAATGCATTCAGTTTTCAGGTCAATGGCTATCCTTTGAATCTATAGAGATTTAAGGACCAAACATACACAAGTGCATGTCCTTCCAACTGGGCAAATGACATAGTTTCAGCAAAAACAACTACTTGAGACTTCTCTTTAGAAATCCTTCTTTTAAGCTTCTTTAAAAGCTTGAACTAAATAATTTTATCATATCTCTACACCATTAATCAACTTGCTCATGTTTTGACCAAAATAAAGTATTTATGAAAAATTCATTATAAAATTCATTGAATCACTTAATTTTGACATAAAACACATTTTGACATAAACAGTTGCATCCCACATCAAATCTTAATCATTCTTAACATCATCAAGAAAACAGACTGTACTAACATTCAATGTCTATACTATCTTAACAACATCAGAAGATCAGATAAAGAACATATTCAAGTAACCATAAACATGTGATTACTTATGACATCAGACAAGCATTCAATTTCACCCAAACAGATCAAACTACTAATCATAACATCAGATCAGTTAACTTGATAGTCAAAAATTATCATCAATTTCAAACAAATTGTACAGATAGTTACTTAAGCACCTATCAGTTAACTTCAAACCAGTGACATATTCAAAACATATTCAATCAACATTCATTTAAAACATATTCAAAACATATTCAATCAACATTCAGTTGAAACATAGTTAAAACACATTCAATCAATATTTATAAGGTGTAACCTCTGTCAAAATAATCAGTTAGCACAGAGAGACACACAACCAGGCACACATCCTTAATCAGATTTCATCAGAGTTGATCATTCCCAGGGCTTTCAGAAGAAAGTTGAACCTGGTTCTATCAAGTGGTTTGGTGAATAGGTCAGCCAAATTGTCACTTGTATCAACCCTTTGCATTTCAATCAAACCTTTTTCACTGCAGTCTCTGATGAAATGATGTCTGATTTCAATGTGCTTAGTTTTGGAATGTTGAACTGGATTTTTAACAGTTAAATATGCAACATTATTGTCAATAAGAATAGGGGTGTTCAAGAAATTCAAACCATAGTCCAGCATCTGATTTTGAATCCATAGAACTTGTGCACAGCAGGCAGATGCAGCAACATATTCATCTTCTGCAGTAGAGATTGAAACTGTAGTCTGTTTTTTACATTGCCATGACACTAGCCTTTCACCCAAAAATTGACATCCTCCTGAGGTTGACTTTCTGCTCATGTTGCAGCCATCATAGTCACTATCTGTATATGCAATCAGATCAAAAGCTTGGTTCTTTGGATACCAAATCCCTAAGTCTGGTCTTCCCTTCAAATATCTGAATATTCTTTTAACAGCATTCATGTGGGAGACTTTTGGACTTGATTGGAATCTTGCACACACACACATAGCAAACATGATATCTGGTCTTGTTGCAGTCAGATACATCAGAGATCCAATTTTGGCTCTATATTCATGTTCATCTATAGGCTCCCCCTTTTCATCTGCAATCATCTTTTCTTTGGTTTCCATTGGAGTTGAAGCAGTTTTGTACTCTTGACAGTTGAGCTTGTTCAAGATGTCCTGCACATATTTGCTTTAATGAATGAAAATCCCCTTAGCCTTCTGTTGAACTTGCAATCCTAGAAAGAAGTTCATTTCTCCCATAGAACTCATGCTGTATTTGGACTTCATTACCCCTTCAAACTCCATACACATTTGTTCATTTGTAGAACCAAAGATGATGTCATCCACATACACTTGTACCAGAAGCAAGTCTGATCCCTTTCTTTCGTAGAAGAGTGTCTTGTCAATGACTCCTCTTTTGAAACCATTTTCAAGAAGATGATTTGACAGCTCATCATACCATGCTCTAGGAGCCTGATGCAATCCATAAAGGGCTTTGTTTAACTTATACACCCTGTTTGGTTACATTGGATCCTCAAAACCTGGAGGTTGAGCAACATACACCTCTTCATCAATCTTTCCATTTAGAAATGCAGACTTAACATCAAACTGGAACACTTTAATGTTCTTTGAGGCAGCATATGCAAGAAAAATCCTGATAGCTTCAAGTCTTGCAACTGGTGCAAAAACTTCCTCAAAGTCTATTCCTTCTTATTGAAGACATCCCAGTGCTACAAGTCTAGCTTTATTCTTAATCACTAAACCCCTTTCATCCCTTTTGTTTCTAAAAACCCATTTGGTTCCAATTTCATATATGTCAAATGGCTTATAAACAAGATCCCACACATGCAGGTCTCTAAATTGTGCCAATTCCTCTTGCATTGCTTCCACCCAACTATTATCTTTTAATGCTTGTTCTATGTTCTTTGGTTCTATTTGGGATAGAAAACAAGAGTAAAGACAAATGTTTGCAATTTCGGAATGACTTCTTGTAACTTTTTCATGCAAATCACCAATGATGTTTTCAGAAGGATGATTCTTTTCCACATAATGAGTTTGAACAATCATATCTATAGACACAGTTGTGTCAAGATTTGACTCATTGAGTTCTGGTACTTCAATGATCAAATCAGTCTCTGCATCATGAAATTCTTGTGCTTCATCATTATGTTGTCTTGAAGTAGATGCATCATTGTTTTCTAAGTTCAATCTTTGAAATAGATCTTGAAATCTTGTTGTAGATGCAGCTTCTTCTCCACTTGCTTGGTTGCTTGTGTCACCCTCATTCTGAACTTGATCATCCTGTACATCATGATTGTCTTGATTGTTCTCAGTATGATCATGTTCAACATTGTGATTGTTTTCTTGATTAGGTTCACCAATATCACATGGGGAGTTCTTCACAAAAGTATATTCCTTTTCCTTTTCAGCAACCTTCTTCCATAATTCTTCCAAGTCCAATGACTTCTTCTTTTTCTCTTTAATTTCACTGGTCTTGTAGAAAGATTCATCAAAGTCTTCAGGATAAATCTTGAAAGACCTTATTAACTTCTCATGATCAAACAGCCATGCTGCACCATCAACTGTATTGAATTGATTCTCATTAAAAATGAAGTCAGAAGATTCTATAACACTCAAGTGATCTTTTACATAGACTCTGTAGGCTTTTGAGTGTGTAGAATATCTGTAACATCCTAAAATTTAATGTCGAATAAAGAAAGTTATGTTTAGTGATTTCGCGTAATTAATTAATATCGGGTAAGGAGCGGATCATGGACTTGGATTAATTGAGATGGGTTAAATGAGAATGGGCCTTAGATCCATGGGATTTCAGGGATATAAATATCCCCTAAACCCAAAATATCTTTCATTTTCACCAAACTCCCTAACACTCCAAAAACACACACACACCACCAACTTCGCCGGCGGCCGGAAGAAGGAAGACCGAGATCCGAGAGAGTGAAAGAGAGATTAGTTGGGGCTAACAAGTTAAACAAGATCCAAACAAGCTCAAAAAGGTATGATTCTTGATCTTTGAAGTTTAAAGATCCAAGCTTTTTAGTGTATAAACAACCGAAAATGGTCGGGAAGCGTAGTGGGTGATATTGAACCATAGCAAGGGTGTTAAAATCGCTCGAAAAGCTGGACAGAAACCGAAACAGCGGCTGATCTGGGCAACTTCGCCTGCAACTGGGCAACTTCGCCTTCAAAGCGATAACTTCGCATTCAAAGCGATAACTTCGCCTGAGGCCAAGTTCGCCTAATTGATAACTTCGCTTACGGCTAAGTTCGCCTGATGACAACTTCGCCTAGAGCTAAGTTCGCCTAAGGCTTAACTTCGCCTAAAGCCAAGTTCGCCTGATGACAACTTCGCCTAAAGCCAAGTTCGCCTGATAACAACTTCGCCTAAAGCTAAGTTCGCCTAAGGTTTAACTTCGCCTAAAGCTAAGTTCGCCTAAGGTTTAACTTCGCCTAAAGCTAAGTTCGCCTAAGGTTTAACTTCGCCTAAAGCCAAGTTCGATTAGGAAGTAAATTAAAAACCTAATGAAAAATGTGTTAAGACAGTTAATGGAAATAAAATTTTTCCAAGCTGACCTGGCAGCTCGACCCCAGCCAGGGGCTCTGCCCCTTGGACCCTGCTAGGGGCTGCCGCCCCTAGACCCCGCTGCCAGGGGCGCTGCCCCTGGACCCCCGTTCATTGTGGGTCATATAAAGATAGAAATACATTATGAGAAGTGATAGTTAATTGATACGTATACTTGTTATACAGTCAGCCGTGCACAACTGAAGAAAGGAATTACGATTTACGGTGAACGTAACCATGTTCAGGTGAGTTTCTAGCCCCATTTATGTGTTATGTTTTCGGGGCTGTGTGCATACTCAATATATTTGTTAATACGCTTATCCTAAGAGATAAGTGTATGCCTTATGTGAATAATGTGAAATGTATGAATGATTGCTTGATGGTACGTGAACGATCTTCGGATATTGCACGTACTGTCAGGTTGTAACGCTATGTGTAAGGTAAGTATGATATGTATGCTTATGTGTTTGAACGTGATAAAGTTAATAAAAGAAAGAAATGACGGTTGCATGGTTGTATGGTTACGAAAAGGGTACCGAGCCCTAATAATACTCGAGGTATGATGTATGGTTGTATGGTAACGAAAAGGGAATCGCGCCCTACTAATATTCGAGAACTAGGGAACCGAACCCTACTAATATTCGAGGAAAGAGGGAAACCGAGCCCTAATAATACTCGTGGAAAGAGGGAAACCGAGCCCTAATAATACTCGTGGAAAGAGGGTACCGAGCCCTAATAATACTCGAGGAAGGAGGGTACCGAGCCCTAATAATACTCGAGGAAGGAGGGTACCGAGCCCTAATAATACTCGAGGAATGTAGGGCGTAATGCTCTTTATAACGTAAGATATGAAGGTAAGTTAATACAAAAGAAAGTATGAAAGTATGAAAGTATGAATGAAAGAATATAAGTTTATGTGTATTGTATAGTGTATGATTAATTAGAACTCACTCAGCGTAGCTGACTTTTAGTATGCACGCAGGTGAGTAGGATGAGGCAGCTCGCTTGAGGAGACACGTGGCATTGAACAAGAGTCTGGCGTCTGAAGACTTATGATGTTTAAATTTTAATGCTTTAATGTTGAAAGACAATGGATGTTTTGAGACAAGTTATGAATTATGTAATGTTTTATGAAAGTTTTATATTCCGCGTAAATGTTTTAATTAACTATGATATTTAGAATTGTGTTTATGAGTAAATCCGACGCTAAAGTAGGGCTACTGGTAACGGGGCCTTACAATATCCAACAAATAAACAATCCAGGGACTTTGTTTGAAACTTGTTCAAATAGTCTCTTGTGTTCAGTAGGAAACATTTGCATCCAAAGGGCTTGAAAAACTTAATGTAAGGCTTTTTGTTGTGAAATATTTCATATGGAGTTTTGTTAAGCCTTTTGTTGACAAGTACCCTGTTCTGAACATAGCAGGCTGTATTTATAGCTTCATCCCAAAAAGTGACAGGCAGATTAGCATCTGCTAACATGGTTCTTGCAGCTTCAATAAGTGTTCTGTTTCTTCTTTCTGCTGCACCATTTTGTTCAGGAGTTCTAGGAGCTGAGAATTGTTGTTGTATTCCTTCTGCTTCACATAATTCTTGCATAACTCCATTCTTGAACTCAGTGCCATTGTCACTTCTCATCATCTTGACTGTCTTTTTCAACTTGTTCTCAATCATTGTTACACAACCTTTAATCAACTCTGCAGTCTCATCCTTGGTACTTAGGAAATAAACCCAAGTGTATCTTGAATAGTCATCAATGATCACCAGACAATATCTTTTCTTCCCAATACTTGGTACACTCACTGGACCAAAGAGATCCATGTGAAGTAATTCAAGTACTTGATCAATTGAGTTGATGAGTTTTGACTTATGAGTAGATTTGTGTTGTTTTCCCTTTTGACATGAATCACAATGATCTTCTGTCACACCCTCAAAATCCACTAACGGAGTTTTACCGTCAGAGGGTGTGAACTGGCAGGATCGGAATCATTAGTTATAACCAAACCAAAGAAAACGTTTAAATGAAAAATAAGTGCGGAAGCGTAAAACCTTAATTCAAAAGTTGCGTCACGCAGGACGACTTAAAACCAAATGTAAATGTTAAGAGTAAGATGTTTAACAATTAATGCATGCTCCTAAACCGCGCGCCCGCCTCGGCTACCTGAGAATAACATACTAAAAGGGGTCAACACGAGGTTGGTGAGTTCACAAGTTATATAAGATAAATCGTTTAGCGTTTGAGTTCAGCGTTTTCGTTAAGTGTTTTGCGTAACCACGTTACGGCGTTTAAAAGTTTTGCGTAACCACGTTACGGCGTTTAAGGGTGTAACCACGTTACAGCGTTTAAGTGTTTTGCGTAACCACGTTACGGCGTTTAAGTGTGTAACCACGTTACAGCGTTTAAGTGTTTTGCGTAACCACGTTACGGCGTTTAAGTGTGTAACCACGTTACAGCGTTTAAGTGTTACCAGATAATGTTATGTCAAATTATATATCGATAGGTAGCTAATCTATACAACAAGTATTACTAAGTGGTTCGAGACCGAAGCTGACTGTTTATCAAGTGCCCGTCACCAGGTCAACCCAGACCATGGTAAGTGTTAGCCAAAATTACACCCACTCAACCTCCAGTTGAGCTTAGCGTCGGGTGGGGTTTGTCAAACCCAGTAGTACTACTCAACAGTGACTCGCTATTCCAAATATTAACCGGTTCGATGCGTGGGACTTCAAGTGTTACGTGCCGCTTAGCCTCTACAAGTGATATATATAATTTATAACAAAATCTTAAATATTTGTTTATCTCAAAAATGCGTTTATCGGAGTATGTTATCTCCCCCAAGTGAAAAACGTTTGAAAACAGTTCAAAGAGCGGGGTAAGTGAACTCACTGTTTGCGAAGAATATCCGATCTAGATCACCAAGTGATGCGCGTCGTAGAAAACTCTCTAGCGTTCTAAAATAACAAAGAGATTTTCTAAGTATCGGAACGTTTAACGAGTCTCTAGACTCGGCACATAATACCTATGCACGTAACAGATTTCGTGTTTCGTTTGTGAATCGTGTGTGACTTAAACAAGTACAATTGTGATACGATACGTGGGTGAGCAATTACTTTCGTATCATGTATTAATAACATACTTATTAGAAATTATTCCCCATAAGGGCAATTTGGTCAATTCATGGCAATCAACTAGCAACTATTCCCCGCAAGGGTATTTTGGTCAAAATACAACAACTATATAAAAACTATCATATTTCATGCATTCCTATACAACTCAGCAGCTAGTTTCGTTATGACAGAATTTCTACTTGAAAGATTGCACTAGTTCACCGATTATAACGTCTCAATTAATTCACCAAAAATTACCACAGGAGCATACATATCTTAGGTTTCCAGAACATCTTTTATCTTATTTTTATTCCATATAGATTGTTCATAATGATCAAAACATTACAGCTAACTTATATCAGTCAGATTCATGCACATCAGAATGTTATTTGCAATTCCCGTTAAACGAAAAATCCAATAAATGCAAGACCACTTGGGTTTGGTTCCTAACTCAGTGAGTCAACCTCCAGAAGTGGAACCAACCCAATTGGTCTCGTAGTTCATGAGATATAATATTTACAACATAACCTAACAGCAGGTCTAACAGCTCAGCTTTGCATCACATTTTTGTAAAATCATAAAAGTATACTTCCACTTATCCAAAAATTACGAATTTATACTTTATAGAAACTAGACTCAACCTAGTTTACTGCAGTACCCACAATCTCAATCAATTTTCACGTTTACACTTCGTTACAGTCAGTTAAACATCGTATATATATTCTGTCCAGAATCTGTTCACATCAAAACTCAACATAATAACAATCTATGAACTATCATGCATCCATATAACCCTCTAGACACTATAACTACTATCCATGCATATCAATCACACCATACATACAAGATTAGGGTTTGTGTTCTAATTCAAATCAAGGACAACAATCAATCAAGCAACAACATCAATACTAGTTATCAATCATCATGAATTTAACAACCATCATGTTAACTCATACATACTCATGAAAATCGGCTGCCTAGGGTTTTTAATTAACCCATTAAACATCAAAATCAAACAACAAGAAGGTAAAGGATGATCAAATATACCTTCCTAGCACTTAGTTCTTCAATCAAAGGCTTGAATTGATGGTGTATATGTGTGTGAAAGTGGACGGCAGCCAAGAAGAGCAAGGGGAGGGCCGATTAGAGTTGTAGGTTTATATTAATAAGTTAGGGTTTAGTGTTAAGGTTATATTTATAGATAATCAAGTTACATTCTAGTCCCTAATCTTTCAAGTGTTGTTTTTCTAGAACATTCTATCCTAACTTGCACATAATCATGACAATAATATAACACATAATCATGACAATGATATAACACATAATCCTAACACATAGTAATCACATAATTAGTGTTTTGACGTTTGTCGTTTATTTATCAATCGCTTGCGTCAACTCGTTTGCGTTTCGGTGCAAATCCCGAAAGACTACACATGTAGTAAGTGTTAAGCGTCATTTAAACCCTAGTTTAAATGTAATGAAGTGTGCGTTATAGATTCAACGATCTTAAAGTTCGAATTTACGGAGTTGAGTTAACGAGGTTAACCTGAAATTGACGATTGTCACATCATTCCCATGTTAAAGAATTTTCGTCCCGAAAATTTGAGTCAAGTCGTGATGAGTGTCTGAAAAAGTAAGACAAATTTTCAGTTTGTCATATCATCCCCTAGTAGAAAGAAATTTCGTCCCGAAATTTAGTTCATACCTCCGGTGATGTTTGACGGTTTGCCGGGTTTCGCGGTTTTCGGTGTTTGGTTAGCCCTTCAAAAAGGTGAGGATACTTTTTCATCATGTGATCCTCGCGTTCCCATGTGAACTCCGGTCCACGTCTCGAGTTCCAACGAACCTTAACAATTGGAATTTTGCTGTGTTTGAGCGTTTTGGTTTCCCAATCCAAAACCTCGACTGGTTCCTCAATGAACCGTAACTGTTCATCAACTTGTAGTTCCTCAAAAGGGACTACTTGGGTTTCATCAGATAGGCATTTCTTCAAATTTGATACGTGGAATACATCGTGTACGCCACTGAGTTCTGTTGGTAGGTCCAGTCGGTACGCCACCGGACCAATGCGCTCAGTTATCCGGTACGGACCAACATATCGTGGGTTGAGTGTGTTTCGCTTACCAAAGCGAACCACACCTTTCTAGGGTGAGACTTTGAGTAACACTCGATCGTTTACTTGAAATTCGAGAGGTTTTCGGCGCTTGTCGGCGTAACTCTTTTGGCGATCTCGTGCTGCTGCCATGCGATTTCGGATTTGAACAATCTTTTCCGAGGTTTCGAGTACCAGTTCCGGACCAGTGATTTGGCTATCACCCACCTCTGCCCAGCAGAGTGGTGATCGACACTTCCGTCCGTACAGCGCTTCAAACGGCGCTACCTTAATACTTGCGTGGTAGCTGTTATTATACGAAAACTCTACCAAGGGTAAGTGGGGTTCCCAACTTTTTCCGAAATCTAAGACGCATGCACGCAACATATCCTCCAGGGTCTGAATAGTCCGTTCACTTTGCCCATCCTTCTGAGGATGGTATGCGGTACTCATATCGAGACGTGTGCCCAGTGCGCTTTGCAGCGACTTCCAAAAGTGTGAGGTAAAACGAGAATCCCGATCGGAAATGATCGAGACAGGCACTCCGTGTCTCGACACTACTTCCTTCATGTAGACACGAGTCAGTTTTTCCATTTTGTCTGTTTCCTTAATCGCTAGGAAGTGCGCCGATTTAGTCAACCGGTCAACGATCACCCAGATGGTATCGCATCCCGTCGGTGTTTTAGGCAAACCCGTAATAAAGTCCATTGAGATGTGTTCCCATTTCCACATTGGGAGTTCCGGTTGTTGCAGTAGACCAGATGGTTTCTGGTATTCTATCTTGACTCTGGCACAAGTCAAGCATTTGCTCACGTAGGTGGCAATGTCGGCTTTCATGTTCGGCCACCAGTAAAGTTCCTTTAAATCATGATACATTTTATCTGAGCCAGGGTGGATAGAATATCGGGACTTGTGAGCTTCGTCCATCACTAGAGTTCTCAACTCTCCGTATCGTGGAACCCAAATCCGGTTCTCAAAATATCGGACCCCGTCCGATCTGGTTTCAAGTTGCTTGCTCATGCCCCGCATGAGTTCCGATGGAAGATTATCATCTTTCAACGCTTCCAGTTGCGCATCGCGAATCTGATCGGGTAAGCTGGCATGAATCGTAAGTTGCAATGCTCTCACCCGTCTGGGTTTATCTGTTTCTTTTCTGCTGAGGGCGTCGGCCACCACATTGGCCTTGCCAGGGTGGTACTTGATGGCACAATCGTAATCTTTAAGCAGCTCGACCCAACGACGCTGTCGCTGTTGGAATTACGTATGCCCGAGACACATATTTATATTAATGTGGCTAACTGTGTTTAATCCAAGTCGGGTCATACCCAATAACAAGCTAGACAACACCAAATGTATTCTTTTAATGATTTGATCATTTAAACGAATACCGAACACTACGTGTTTAGAAAATTGGTTTTCTAAACAAACACACTTGAGGATTTAAATAAATTATCTGGATAATTTGTTTATATAAATTAATTATTTAATTGGTTAAATAATTACATAAATGTATGTGCATTTTATAAAAATGAGTTTTATAAAATAAATGGAGATGGAGATGTTTTAATTGTTAAAACAACAAAAAAAAAAAAAAAAAAAAAAAAAAAAAAATAAATAACATCAAAACCGGCCACCCATGTGGGGTGGTGGTTTTACCCAATAAAATCCCTTGTCTCCATGTGATGAATTTATTATTTATCTCCACATCCAAGACATGCAAAAGTAATCTTTCATTTTGAATTTTCAAGTGTGTTGAATCAAGTTACAATCTCTCTCTCTTTCTCTCTAAAACCCACGGCCAAAGTGGGCAGATTTTAGGGGTTTTGTTGAGCTTGTTCAAGTGTTCTAATCCTAGCAATTAATTGGTGTTGTTGCTACAAAGCTTGGGGTATACTAGCTTGAGGGTTTCTACCTTGCAACCTTGCCATTTCGAGTCATCATCTTCTTCATTCACCTACATCTTCTTCTAAAGGTAGAAAAGGTATATTTACATTTGTGAGCATATTGTTCTTGTAATATTGATCCTTGTTCATTGGGTTTTGATTTTAACATAATGGTATGTTCATAACAAGATTTAAAATCTAAGCTTCCGTTGCGTTTTCTAGTTAAATGTGGTTAACTTGACTTTGATAAACTTGTATAAAACCCAACAATGGCATCAAGAGCCGGTTACAAGGACTTATGCTCCTTGCATGTTCATAGATTTCGGGTTTTTCATGGGTGAAAAAGGGGTCCGAAATTTTGGTGGATTTTACCCCTCATGGTTTTGTAAGATCTTGACATGCATGCAAAGATCTTAGGAAACCATTACTAACATTTGGATGTTGAAAATATCAAAATTGCAAAAATTTTGGGGGGGGGGGGTTGAGCCGTAGCCTTCTTTGGGGGGGGGGGGCTGCCCTTTTTTTTGATGTATTTAGGCATTGGTTGCTTAGGTTGCATGCTTAGAACATTTGGTATGTTTGATTGTGTCATAACCGAAACCTAGACCTTGGATGTGTTGATTGTTGTTTGTGTATGTTGATTATGTTTATTATTCAATATGGTTGTAATAATTCATAATCTTAGGCTTGTGTAATTTATTTATTCATAAATTGGTTTGTAATAAATAGATTAGTTGCATTTCTTTTTTTTAGAAAAATATGTATTAGGATACATTTTGTAAAAATTGAAGATGCAAGAATTGGTGGATTTGGGCCTTGGACCGAAATTTTGGGCTTGTTGGGCCTCACCGGCCCATCATGGGATTCAAGCCCATTAGGCCCATAAATTTCACTCTTGGGCCCAAGAAGACTTTTGGAAGTTTGGAGCCCATTTACAAGCCCAACAAGAACACAACAACTTTGAAAGGATACTTGAAGCATTTGGATGCAAGATCAAGTGGGAGTCAACATTCCATCCTTGTGTCATGTTTTGTCCCTTAGGTGTGACTTATGACCTATACTTGTTTCGGCTAACAAGTATGGTCAAACTTAGCGGTTCTCGGTTATGACTATATTTTGCATGTATGCTTGGTTGTTTGTTTTACTTTATGTAATGTATGGTTGATAGATATTAGGATATCCAAACCGTCACATAGGAACGACAACAAGCATAAAACGGGTTCTAATATATATTTGGTAATATCGCGTCAATTAGTTTAATTAAATGGATTTATTAAAACTAAGCGATTACTCACATATAATAAAATTGGTTTTATTATAACTAGAACCTTGAAAATTGGTTTTCAAAATCGCCATATTACTAAATGCATGTTAGGATATGGCATAATGTTTTTCAAACTAGAATATTGGAAAACTTAAAAATCTTTTTTTTCATAATTACCAAGGAAACAAGTCTAACACCATCCTTTTGTAAGACACTTAACGTATTAGGAAACTTTAAATGGGATAAAGGTCACCTAACCATTTTAGAGCAAACTAATATACTTAAGGTAATATTAACATATTTGTGGGATAAAGGTCACCTAACCACTTGTATGTTAATCTTACATGTTTTTACAAGTAGGACGACTTGAATTGGAAACCATGTGATAAAGGTCACCTAAGCATGGGGTCCAATGGTGTTGATGGGATAAACATGCCAACACGAAATAAGGATTTCGAATGGTCCCATACCTCTAGAAGTTGCAAAGGGTTGCAATCGTCAAGGTTGACTACCTTGTTAAATCAAATAACGGGATAAAGGTCACCTAACCGAAATTTGATTTATCGTTGGATTCTAGAATTTAATTATTATTTTAAAATTTGGAATAAAAGGGTATTAATAATTAAATTGTTTATAATACTAAATAAAACTTTGTTAAATTTTGTAGATGGCCGCTAACAATGCAAACACCTCTACCCATAACACCCGTAACCTATCCTTAAGAACCATCCTTGAAAAGGATCGTCTAAACCATAATAACTTTATGGATTGGTATCGCAACTTGAGAATAGTTCTCAAGCAAGAAGAGATATCATATGTCTTAGACGATCCCATTCCCGACGAGCCTAACGTGGAAGATGAGGAGGCTTATTACGATTGGGTCAAGTACACCAAAGATTCGGTGCAAGCCTCTTGCCTCATGTTGGGAACTATGATTCCCGAAATCCAAAAGGATTTCGAGCATCATGGGGCATACGACATGATAACTCAATTGAAGGAAATGTTCCTTCAACAAGCTAGAGCGGAACGTTTCGAAACGGTTCGAGCGTTTCATGCATGTCGTATGGAGGAAACCCAAAGCGTCTCATCTTATGTCCTAAAGATGAAAAGCTACATTGAAAAGCTTCGTAGGTTGAATTGTCCCGTCTCTAATGAGTTGGCTACGGATTTGATCCTCAACTCTTTGACCAAAAGGTTTGAAACCTTTGTCATGAACTATAACATGAATGGGTGGGACAAAAGCATTGGAGAGCTTCACGCAATGCTAAGAACGGCCGAAGCGGGAATGGGTAAAAGGGTTTTACCCGTTCTAACAATCAATGAAGGCAAAAAGGGACATAACTCCAAACCCAAAGCAAGTGTTGCTAAGGGCAAGGGCCACGTCCAAGGAAAGGGAAAGAGGAAAGCCATTACGCCCTACAAACCGAAGGAAAAGAAGCAAAAGGTTGCGACGCAAGATCCATGCTTTGAGTGTGGAGAGATAGGTCATTGGAAAAGAAATTGTCCGACCTATCTCAAAGCGTTAAAAGATAAGAGGGATGCGGAGCAAACCTCAGGTATTATCTTTACTATATATGTTGAACTAAATGTTATTTCTTCAAATACATGGGTACTTGATACCGGATGTGGAACTCACATTTGCAATTTGTTGCAGGGGTTCAAAAGAAGTAAACAACTCAACAAAGGGGACATTAGTCTCTTTATGGGCAATGGAGCAAGAGTTGAAGTCCAAGCTCAAGGAGACTACATGTTAAAGCTTCCAAGTGGTTTGGAAGTAATTTTGAAAAATGTTTTGTATGCTCCTAAGTTAAGGAGAAACATTATTTCCGTGTCCCTTTTAAAACAATGTGGCTTTGATCTTAAGTTTATTGATTATGATATTCATGTTTTGATGAATGGCATATTTTATTTTAAAGCTATACCCATGAATGGTATATATGAAATAGATCAAAGTGGTATGTCACATAGTAGTTCAATGTATAATGTCAACACCAAGAAACTCAAGAAAGACTTGGGTGATTCCTATCTTTGGCATTGTCGCCTTGGACATATAAGCAAGAATCGCATGCAAACTCTTCGCAAGAGTGGTATTCTAGAAACCAATGAGTTTGATTCATTTGATGTATGTGAATCTTGTTTACAAGGGAAAATGACAAAGCAACCCTTTAATAAGACTTTTGAAAGGTCAAAAGAATTATTGGGTATCATACATTCGGATGTATGTGGTCCTTTTAGACCAATGACTAGGAATGGTGAAAGATACTTCATTACCTTTATTGACGATTATAGTCGATATGGTTATGTGTACTTAATGAAACACAAAGATGAAGCTTTTGAAATGTTCAAAGACTTCAAAACTGAAGTAGAAAGACAACTTAAGACAACAATCAAAGTACTTCGTAGTGATAGAGGAGGTGAATACCTAAGTGGTGTTTTTCAAGATCATCTTAAGAGTTGTGGAATTATTTCACAACTTACTCCACCTGGAACACCACAACATAATGGTGTGTCTGAAAGGAGAAATCGTACCCTATTAGATATGGTTCGATCGATGATGGCTAGAAGCACTTTACCTCTATCATTTTGGGGCTATGCTTTACTTTCCGCTGTTCGCATATTGAATATGGCTCCAACCAAGAAAGTGGAGAAGACACCTTTTGAAATATGGCATGGAAAGGCTCCATCGCTATCATTCTTAAAAGTTTGGGGTTGTGAAACTTATGTAAAGCAATACACCCCAAACAAATTAGAAGTCCGATCCACTAAGTGTATCTTTATTGGTTACCCTAAAGATGATATAGGATATTACTTTTACGATCCTAGTGAGCAAAATGTTATTATTGCTCGAAAGGGTAAGTTCTTGGAAACTAAGTTCCTTAAGGAAGGAACTAATAGTAGAACAGTGAAATTTGATGAGGATCAAGAATCACAAGATGATACACAATTGGTTGATACTAGCACTCAACAAGAGGTTGTTGAAAGTGATCAAGTGGTTGATCAAAACACACAAAACATTCGCAGATCTGGTAGAGCTAGCAATCCACCCGAAAGATATGGATTTTTTGTAGAAGGTTGCTACGTGGTAGATTCGGATGAACCAACCACATACCGTGATGCAATGTCCAAGAATGATTGTGACAAATGGCTTGAAGCCATGAACGTTGAGATGCAATCCATGTATGACAACCAAGTTTGGGAATTGGTTGAACCACCACTTAACACCAAAGCTGTTGGAAGTAAGTGGGTTTTCAAAAGAAAAACTGATATGCATGGAAACTTGGATACTTATAAAGCAAGACTTGTAGCTAAAGGTTTCACTCAAACTCAAGGGGTTGATTATGATGAAACTTTTTCGCCTGTAGCAATGCTAAAGTCTATTAGGATATTATTTGCCATAGCTGCACATTATGATTATGAAATTTGGCAAATGGATGTCAAGACCGCTTTCCTAAATGGATATCTTGAGGAAGATGTCTATATGGTTCAGCCTGAAGGTTTTGTCGATCCGAAACATCCTAATCAAGTATGCAAGTTAAAGAAATCAATCTATGGATTGAAACAAGCATCTAGAACTTGGAATCATCGTTTTGATGAAGAAATCAAAAATTTTGGATTCATCAAGAACGCTGATGAGGCTTGTGTGTATAAAAAGGCTAGTGGGAGTATAATTACCTTCTTAGTATTGTATGTCGATGACATTCTACTATTTGGAAATGACATTCCAACCATGGAAAGCGTTAAGGCTTGGCTTGGAAGTAGATTTTCCATCAAGGATCTTGGTGAAGCTGCCTATATTTTGGGAATAAAGATCTATAGGGATAGGTCAAGGCGCTTGATAGGTTTGAACCAAAGTACATACATTGATAAAATCTTGAAAAGGTTCAAGATGGAAAACTCCAAGAAAGGTTTTGTACCTATTCAAAGAGGGACCATATTGAGTTCAGCTCAATGTCCAAGCTCAAAGGGTGAGCAAGACATGATGAAACAAATCCCATATGCTTCTGCTATAGGATCCATCATGTATGCGATGATATGTACTAGACCGGATGTGTCATGCGCTTTGAGCATGACAAGCAGATACCAACAGAATCCAGGAGACAGTCATTGGATGGCTGTTAAGAGCATATTGAAATACCTTAGGAGAACTAAGGATATGTTTCTGATATATGGATCTGGTGAGGAGGAACTCGCTATAAAAGGTTACACAGATGCGAGCTTCCAAACTGATCGAGATGATTCTCGATCACAATCTGGGTATGTGTTCACTCTTAATGGAGGAGCTGTCTCTTGGAAGAGCTCAAAACAGGAAGTGGTAGCATTGTCCACTACAGAATCAGAATACATCGCCGCTTCATTGGCAGCTCAAGAAGCTGCATGGTTGAAGAAATTCATTACTGATCTAGGGGTGGTCTCTTCCATTCAAGACCCCCTAGAAATCTTTTGTGACAACGAGGGTGCGATTGCACAAATCAAGGAACCTCGTTCGCACCAAAAGACAAGGCACATAGAGCGGAGATTCAACTACATAAGGGATGAAGTTGAAAAGGGAAAGATATGTATTCGCAAAGTTGGAACTGATCAAAATCTTGCGGATCCATTCACGAAGCTCCTAGAAAGACCTAAACATGAGCGTCATGCGAGTGGCTTAGGACTTCGATATTCTAGTAATTGGATTTGATCTATTTTGTATTAAAGTTTAAAAGACTTTTGTAATTTAACTCTTTTATATGATTATGGAATCTTGAGTTAAATTCTAATTTTGCATGTTTAATCCATGAATAAGTTATCTTATTCTAAAAGTCCGTAGTCGATCACATTTGTGGGAACAAATATGAAGCAAGACTATTATGAACTAGGTTTGGTGGATATTCATAAGAAATGAATATGGAGCATAGGTTTGCTGCCAAAGTTCATAGATATTTGTGGGATACAAATATTGGACTGACCCGCTCTCAATATTACTACATGGAGTCGATTGACTTGATCATTAGTAATCTTGAGTAAAGGAGAATTTCATATTATCCTTAGACCTGAGATGTATATTGGGTCTTGATTTTCACCGAGTATTACACTTTGACTCTCCCCTTCGCTATTCGTAAAAGATGGTACATAAGGATGAGCTCGGGTGGAGTATAAAGTGATAGTGAGAGGCGTATACAGTCAAGACGGAATTTGTTCCTCTTATGTGTTGAGAGTTTAGATGTCTAAGGCCTGATAAAGTTGAATTGTAAAGAGAATGATCACCTATGTCTCTTAGATCCAACATGACATCTAGTAACAAAGGGATATAATGATAGATTCACCTAAATCATATCAAGTAAGGGACTTGAAGGGATGATGTTATTGAATGGCACTTCGTCAAACACATTAGGGGTGGTGAACTGTTGTTAGGCGGTATTCACCACTTGCATTAATTTTCTATGTATCTCGTACAAGTGGGAGATTGTTGGAATTACGTATGCCCGAGACACATATTTATATTAATGTGGCTAACTGTGTTTAATCCAAGTCGGGTCATACCCAATAACAAGCTAGACAACACCAAATGTATTCTTTTAATGATTTGATCATTTAAACGAATACCGAACACTACGTGTTTAGAAAATTGGTTTTCTAAACAAACACACTTGAGGATTTAAATAAATTATCTGGATAATTTGTTTATATAAATTAATTATTTAATTGGTTAAATAATTACATAAATGTATGTGCATTTTATAAAAATGAGTTTTATAAAATAAATGGAGATGGAGATGTTTTAATTGTTAAAACAACAAAAAAAAAAAAAAATAAAAAATAAAAAAATAAATAACATCAAAACCGGCCACCCATGTGGGGTGGTGGTTTTACCCAATAAAATCCCTTGTCTCCATGTGATGAATTTATTATTTATCTCCACATCCAAGACATGCAAAAGTAATCTTTCATTTTGAATTTTCAAGTGTGTTGAATCAAGTTACAATCTCTCTCTCTTTCTCTCTAAAACCCACGGCCAAAGTGGGCAGATTTTAGGGGTTTTGTTGAGCTTGTTCAAGTGTTCTAATCCTAGCAATTAATTGGTGTTGTTGCTACAAAGCTTGGGGTATACTAGCTTGAGGGTTTCTACCTTGCAACCTTGCCATTTCGAGTCATCATCTTCTTCATTCACCTACATCTTCTTCTAAAGGTAGAAAAGGTATATTTACATTTGTGAGCATATTGTTCTTGTAATATTGATCCTTGTTCATTGGGTTTTGATTTTAACATAATGGTATGTTCATAACAAGATTTAAAATCTAAGCTTCCGTTGCGTTTTCTAGTTAAATGTGGTTAACTTGACTTTGATAAACTTGTATAAAACCCAACAGTCGCATGTTCAGCTCCTTCTGATCGTAGATATGTTGGAGACTCTTGTGGTCGGTGTAAATGGTAAACTTGGTACCGTACAAGTAATGCCTCCATATCTTAAGAGCAAACACTACAGCTCCGAGTTCCAAATCGTGGGTCGTGTAGTTCTTCTCGTGAACCCGTAGTTGTCTAGAGGCGTAAGCTATAACCTTCTCGAGTTGCATCAGCACACAACCGAGACCTTGTATAGATGCGTCACAGTGTACCTCAAAATTTTCTGTTCCCTCGGGGAGGGCTAAAATAGGGGCGCTACAAAGCTTGGTTTTCAACTGTTGGAAAGCGGATTCTTGCGCGTCACCCCAGTTGTACTTAGTGCCCTTGTGAGTCAAAGCGGTGAGGGGTTGAGCAATCTTTGAAAATCCCTCGATGAAACGCCGATAGTAGCCGGCCAATCCTAGGAATTGTCGCACCTCAGTCGGAGTCTTAGGTGCTTCCCAGTTTTTGATGGCCTCTACCTTACCGGGATCGACATGGATACCATTCTCGTTGATCACATGTCCTAAGAAGTGAACCTCGCGAAGCCAAAATTCACATTTCGAGAGTTTAGCATACAGTTGTTCCTTCTTCAGTAGTTCCAGAATTATCCTTAAGTGCTCTTCGTGGTCAGTCTCGTTCTTGGAATAGACGAGAATATCATCGATGAAAACAATCACGAACTTGTCGAGGTACGCCTTGCATACTCGATTCATGAGATCCATAAATACGGCTGGTGCGTTGGTTAGGCCAAAAGGCATAACCGAAAACTCGTAGTGACCATACCGTGTTCTGAAAGCCGTTTTTGAAATATCTTCTTCGCGCACTCTCAGCTGGTGATAACCGGATCGTAGATCGATCTTCGAGTAGTAACTCGATCCCTGAAGCTGGTCAAACAAATCATCAATTCGGGGTAAAGGATAACGGTTCTTGACCGTCATCTTGTTCAACTCCCGGTAGTCGATGCACATTCGGAAAGTCCCGTCTTTCTTTCGGACAAACCAGACAGGGGCTCCCCATGGCGATGAGCTAGGTCGGATAAAACCTTTATCCAACAAATCTTGCAACTGGGTGGACAACTCCTGAAGTTCCGCCGGTGCGAGCCGATACGGGGCTCGTGCTATGGGTGCTGCACCGGGTGTCAACTCGATCTGAAATTCGACTTGACGAATAGGAGGAAGTCCAGGTAAATCCTCCGGGAAAACTTCCGGGAAGTCTCGCACAACCGGTATGTCTTCAATTCATTTCTCCTCCGCGGGTTTCTCAACAATCTGCGCCAAAATTGCCGGATGACCCTTTCGTAAATACTTCTGTGCCTTCATAAGGGTAATGACGCTGGTGGTCATGCCGCTTCTCTCGCCTCGGACCGAAATGATCTCGCCGGAAGGGGTGGTAATATGGACTATCTTATCATGGCATATAATCTCCGCTCGGTTCTCGGATAACCAGTCCATGCCGACAACGACATCGAAACTACTAAGCGTAAAAGGAATAAGGTCGATGTCAAAGACATGACCTGACAGTTTCAACTTACATCCCGCAAGTATATGAGTTGTTATTACAGTTTTACCGTTAGCTAATTCAACAGGAAACTTAGCGTCTAACGGGGTTGGAGTAAGGTTTAAAAGTTGGCTAAAGGCCTTTGACACAAAACTCCTATCAGCTCCAGTGTCAAACAAAACAGAAGCAAAACAATCGTTTACAGGGAACTTACCAGACACCACATGCGGATCTCTGCGGGCTTGACCTGATCCAATCACAAACGCTCTTCCTTTGCCATTTCCTCCACCATTACTGCCACTTCCATTGCCCCCATTGTTGTCATTATGTTTCAGCTTGGGGCAATCCTTCTGGAAATGGCCTTCCTGTCCACATTCAAAACATCCCTTAGTCGTCATCGGTGGCTTAGGAGCACCCTTCGCCGCAAGGTCTTCTCTACATTCCTTCGCTTGGTGACCTATCTTTCCGCATCTTTGACACTTGACACGGTCACACTGACCAACATGATGAAAGTTGCACCTGTTGCACTTTGGATATTTCCCAGCATATCCGCTCGAAACCTGCCCGCTACCGTTGTTGTTGTTGTTGTTGTTGTTGTTGTTGTGATTCTGAGTGTTGAAACTCCGAGTAAATTCGGGCTTACGGTAGTGGTGTTGCGGTGGGAGGTTTGAGGATGAAGATCTGGTGTTGTCAAACTTTCTCTTCCCGCTGTTCGGGTTGCTGTTGTTGTTACTGTTGCTGACGTGGTCATTACTCGGGTTGTCACGGGCTTTAACAGTCGAACCCCTCGGTGGTAACGCACCCTGGGTCACAGCCTGATCCGTCAGTTTGTGAGCCAAACGGATCGCTTGTTGGATCGTGGCTGGTCTGGAAGACGTCACCATACCCTGAATCTGTGGTGCTAACCCATCAATGTACATCTCTATTCTCTTGCTCGGCGGATCCACCATCCGCGGACACATCACTGCCAACTCGTGCGAACGAGTAGTGTAGGCTTCAATCTCTGAACCCACCATTTTCAACGACCAAAACTCCGACTCTAACTTCGAAATTTCTTCCCTCGGACAGTACTCCTCTCGCATCATGTTTTTGAACTCCTCCCAGTTCATCGCGTTAGCCAGTTCCAATCCAAGGATCTGGACGTTCGAATTCCACCAAGTGAGGGCGGAATCCTCAAGTGTCCCAGCAGCGAATTTGACCCTACTGGCAGGGGGGACAGTTACACATCTCAAAAGCCGACTCGGCCTTCTCAGCCCAACACAGGAAGCCTATAGCTCCCTCAGTGCCCTTAAACGTACTGGGTTTGCAGTCTAAGTAGTTCTTGAAGGTACATGTTCCATTTGGACCCCCAGTTTGATTTTGAACGTGTGCGGCTAAAGCGGCCGCCACATGGTCATTCAGCAGAGTTTGGAGTTCAGCTGCAGTCATGCTGATGTTACCACGTCCGTGTCCAGCGTTTCTTCCAGCCATCTAGGTATTATCATCCCGAGATGTCGTCGCCTGAGGACACATCCGAGTGTGCCTCTTCCTCAGCCGGTTCTTCCTCCGGTTCTTCTTCGGGTTCTTCCTCGGGATCTTCCTCGGGATCCTCCTCGGGATCTTCCTCGGGATCCTCCTCAGGCTCCTCTTCGGGATCTTCTTCAGGTTCTATATCAGGCTCTGCCTCGGGCTCTGCCTCAGGTTCTGCTACGTTCTGGGCAAGTTGCATTTGTAGGATATCGCAACGCTCTAACGCTATTTCGGTTCGGGTCCTTGCTTCTTGGAGTTGCTCTTTCAAGTCTATCATTTCGGCTTGCATCTTCATCATAACCTTCGTTTGTTGATCACTAGCCCCTTGCATATCCTTCATTGCCGCCGCCATGCGGGCAACCTCCTCCTTATTCTCGGTTTCGTCTTTTAACAATCTGGAAACGTTCTCTCTCGTGTAGCGCATGTAACCCACATCACGCTCCAAACATGAAACAACGGCTGCGAGAACTCTCTCTACAGGTTCGGTTATGGGTGGTAGGGTGTTGGGATAAGCAGGGTGGTTCGGGTGTGGCAACGGGGGAACTTGTTCACGGTAGACCATACGTCTGATCATGTTAGGGTACCAATCCCAGCTAACGTTGTTTTCGTAAAGGCTTCCGGATAGGCGGTACCTCTTCGGTGCGGGAGCTGCGAGTTCCGGGACTACGCGGGGTGGCGAGGCGGTAGGTAACTGAGGTTCCTTCCCGTGAGCATGCGTCATCGAATCGGATGATGATGAGGGTGGCGTCGACATTCCTACAGGTAAGCCGTGTATGCGCGCGCGTATGAGCGAAAGAGGTAAGAGATAAGATTACAAGACTACACAAACCTATGCAGTGCGTATTATTATAACTAATGGGTCGTCGCGGTTATAGTCTAGTATGCATGCAGTTTCTAGTTCGCTATAACCAATGGCTCTGATACCAATCTGTCACACCCTCAAAATCCACTAACGGAGTTTTACCGTCAGAGGGTGTGAACTGGCAGGATCGGAATCATTAGTTATAACCAAACCAAAGAAAACGTTTAAATGAAAAATAAGTGCGGAAGCGTAAAACCTTAATTCAAAAGTTGCGTCACGCAGGACGACTTAAAACCAAATGTAAATGTTAAGAGTAAGATGTTTAACAATTAATGCATGCTCCTAAACCGCGCGCCCGCCTCGGCTACCTGAGAATAACATACTAAAAGGGGTCAACACGAGGTTGGTGAGTTCACAAGTTATATAAGATAAATCGTTTAGCGTTTGAGTTCAGCGTTTTCGTTAAGTGTTTTGCGTAACCACGTTACGGCGTTTAAAAGTTTTGCGTAACCACGTTACGGCGTTTAAGGGTGTAACCACGTTACAGCGTTTAAGTGTTTTGCGTAACCACGTTACGGCGTTTAAGTGTGTAACCACGTTACAGCGTTTAAGTGTTTTGCGTAACCACGTTACGGCGTTTAAGTGTGTAACCACGTTACAGCGTTTAAGTGTTACCAGATAATGTTATGTCAAATTATATATCGATAGGTAGCTAATCTATACAACAAGTATTACTAAGTGGTTCGAGACCGAAGCTGACTGTTTATCAAGTGCCCGTCACCAGGTCAACCCAGACCATGGTAAGTGTTAGCCAAAATTACACCCACTCAACCTCCAGTTGAGCTTAGCGTCGGGTGGGGTTTGTCAAACCCAGTAGTACTACTCAACAGTGACTCGCTATTCCAAATATTAACCGGTTCGATGCGTGGGACTTCAAGGGTTACGTGCCGCTTAGCCTCTACAAGTGATATATATAATTTATAACAAAATCTTAAATATTTGTTTATCTCAAAAATGCGTTTATCGGAGTATGTTATCTCCCCCAAGTGAAAAACGTTTGAAAACAGTTCAAAGAGCGGGGTAAGTGAACTCACTGTTTGCGAAGAATATCCGATCTAGATCACCAAGTGATGCGCGTCGTAGAAAACTCTCTAGCGTTCTAAAATAACAAAGAGATTTTCTAAGTATCGGAACGTTTAACGAGTCTCTAGACTCGGCACATAATACCTATGCACGTAACAGATTTCGTGTTTCGTTTGTGAATCGTGTGTGACTTAAACAAGTACAATTGTGATACGATACGTGGGTGAGCAATTACTTTCGTATCATGTATTAATAACATACTTATTAGAAATTATTCCCCATAAGGGCAATTTGGTCAATTCATGGCAATCAACTAGCAACTATTCCCCGCAAGGGTATTTTGGTCAAAATACAACAACTATATAAAAACTATCATATTTCATGCATTCCTATACAACTCAGCAGCTAGTTTCGTTATGACAGAATTTCTACTTGAAAGATTGCACTAGTTCACCGATTATAACGTCTCAATTAATTCACCAAAAATTACCACAGGAGCATACATATCTTAGGTTTCCAGAACATCTTTTATCTTATTTTTATTCCATATAGATTGTTCATAATGATCAAAACATTACAGCTAACTTATATCAGTCAGATTCATGCACATCAGAATGTTATTTGCAATTCCCGTTAAACGAAAAATCCAATAAATGCAAGACCACTTGGGTTTGGTTCCTAACTCAGTGAGTCAACCTCCAGAAGTGGAACCAACCCAATTGGTCTCGTAGTTCATGAGATATAATATTTACAACATAACCTAACAGCAGGTCTAACAGCTCAGCTTTGCATCACATTTTTGTAAAATCATAAAAGTATACTTCCACTTATCCAAAAATTACGAATTTATACTTTATAGAAACTAGACTCAACCTAGTTTACTGCAGTACCCACAATCTCAATAAATTTTCACGTTTACACTTCGTTACAGTCAGTTAAACATCGTATATATATTCTGTCCAGAATCTGTTCACATCAAAACTCAACATAATAACAATCTATGAACTATCATGCATCCATATAACCCTCTAGACACTATAACTACTATCCATGCATATCAATCACACCATACATACAAGATTAGGGTTTGTGTTCTAATTCAAATCAAGGACAACAATCAATCAAGCAACAACATCAATACTAGTTATCAATCATCATGAATTTAACAACCATCATGTTAACTCATACATACTCATGAAAATCGGCTGCCTAGGGTTTTTAATTAACCCATTAAACATCAAAATCAAACAACAAGAAGGTAAAGGATGATCAAATATACCTTCCTAGCACTTAGTTCTTCAATCAAAGGCTTGAATTGATGGTGTATATGTGTGTGAAAGTGGACGGCAGCCAAGAAGAGCAAGGGGAGGGCCGATTAGAGTTGTAGGTTTATAATAATAAGTTAGGGTTTAGTGTTAAGGTTATATTTATAGATAATCAAGTTACATTCTAGTCCCTAATCTTTCAAGTGTTGTTTTTCTAGAACATTCTATCCTAACTTGCACATAATCATGACAATAATATAACACATAATCATGACAATGATATAACACATAATCCTAACACATAGTAATCACATAATTAGTGTTTTGACGTTTGTCGTTTATTTATCAATCGCTTGCGTCAACTCGTTTGCGTTTCGGTGCAAATCCCGAAAGACTACACATGTAGTAAGTGTTAAGCGTCATTTAAACCCTAGTTTAAATGTAATGAAGTGTGCGTTATAGATTCAACGATCTTAAAGTTCGAATTTACGGAGTTGAGTTAACGAGGTTAACCTGAAATTGACGATTGTCACATCTTCCAACTTGAATTCTCTTGTAGGTAAACCTATGACATGCTCACCTTTGACAAGTCTATTCATGTTCTTCAAGTTCACATGACACAGTTTCCTATGCCACAATTTTGACTCATTTTTAGTGGCTTTGGAAACAAAACATGCACCTCCTCTTGAAATAGCTTCTTTCATATTCAATTTATACAAGTTACCATTTCTTGGTGCCATCATCATAATCATTTCAGGTGGAATTACAAACTCAGGTTTTAAAATGAAACAGTATGAATCATCAAAACTGACTTTGTAACCCTTATCACACATTTGTGATATACTCAGCAGATTGTACTGAAGACCTTCAACATGAAATACATTATCAAATGAGACTTTCCCATTTGTTAAGATTCCTTTTCCAACAATCTTTCCACCATTCTCATCACTCCCAAAAGCTACTAGACCTTCATACTTCTCTTCATAATTGACAAGGGATCTCTTGTCACAAGTCATGTGCCTAGAACAACCACTATCCATATACCATATGTCATTTAGAGGAGTGGACTGTTCCTGCACATACAAAGAAAATTTTATTAGTTGAGTGATGAAGTGCAAGCCTTATCAACTTGCAGCTCATCAGATTCAGTTTTAGACACAGCTTGGGAAGTGAGTGTTGTTGGTTTAGGATCTTCATGAGTCAATTCTAAGTTGTCTGAATGATCAGTTTCATAACCACACTCTCTTGGAGTTTTAACAAGTGAGGTTGGACACTGGTATTCAGCTGAGTCAGTGGCATACTTCTTTATCACATAGTCCTTCTTCTCAGAGTAGTCTCTCACATCAGCAAATTGCTCAACCTTACTCTAAGTCTTAGGTTTCCAAAGGAAACCATGTGGTTCATATCCATGTCTTAATAGAAACTTCTCATCACCAGTGAGTTTTGTTGGTTTATTTCTAGAAATCAACAAATTCTTCCTTGTCTTGAAAGACATCTCTGAATTGTTGCAAGTATGCATCTCTTTTCTCTTTGTCAACTTTTGGCATGAAGTTGTTGTTGAATGGAGGTGGTACTGTTTTGTATTTGTCTTGTTCCTTCACCTGGTTCAGTATACCACATATGTTGCCTGTTGAGATCAAATTCCTCAGAAATTCAGTTTCAACCTTCAGTCTTGTGTTTTGCACCTTTTCTTCAACCAACATCTTCTTTAATCCATCAATATCAGTGGTCTATCTGGTTTGAGTTCTGTAAATGATCATGCAATCATCTTCAAGGCTTTTAATCTTTTCTTCACTAATCATCTCACTGGCCTCATACTCATTGATGATGCTTTGTTTTCTAAAACACTCACTTTCCAGCTTACCTACTTTTGTTTTCAATTAAATGATAAGTTCATTTAAATCAACTGTTGGACCGGTGACGATCCGAGCAGGTTCGGGACGGAAGGTTTCAACCACAGATCAAAGATAAAAACAAACACTTTATTGATAAACGCGAACGGTTACATGCTTGTTTAAACAGAGAAATCACGATCTATGGCAGGGGGAGGTCGAGCATGGCCTCCCCCCTCATCCGGACAGCACCTGGGCTCCGGGCACGCAAAAACCTCGAAAACCTTACCTGTTCACGACTGAAAGCTGGTATTTATACCCGCTGCCATTCGGTCAGGACTCATTCGATCGAATGAGTCCTATTCGATCGAATGGCTCCTCCGATGTGGTTTCAACAACCTTCTTCCCCTTCCCCTTTTGCTTCAATGTCGACATCACCACAGATTTCACACGGCGTCTTCGAGAGGCAACGGAGGTGATTGAAGGGCTAGACGAGTATGAACTATCAGACATACAACTGTAATAGCTGATAATCGAGGATTCGAATCGATGTAAACACTCAAATCAGAATGTGAAAGCAGGAATTCGAATTTGAACAACAATAAAGATGAGCATAAAATTTCCTAAGGGCCTGCTTTTATAGGACCAGGAGAGAGAAAAGTGGCAGCTGATCGGATTCCACGCGCCCCCACTCGCAGGGGCAACCCAACGAAGGCGCGACACGTGTCCCTAACAGCTGTCTGAGGTGACAAACCGACCTGCCACGGAACAGACACGCGCCCCCACTCGCAGGTACTAACCAATGCGAGCGCGACACGTGTTCAAGACAGCTGTGAGAGGACGTGAAAGGCAACTGTAGCACCTCGAGCACACGAAACGTCTGACACGTTTATGGCGCACGTCACCACCAACCAACCACGTGTTTGGACCTTTGGTTTTCAACAAAGTGGATAGAACTTCGCGCGATGACGGAAACAACCAAGAAAACGACAAAACCCCCTATAAATGGACAATTCAGTGAGTCTAATATCTATCTTACCACGCTCGCGCGAGATAAGACACACATTAGACTGGGGGGGCTTGAAGAGGTATGTACCCGCCTCAACACCAATCAAGGCGGGTCAACCCACAAGATAAAGACATTATCAAGGCACAAAGCCAAAACCTAGGCGCATGGCGCATACAAAACATGCTCAGGCATCATATGCTCGCGCATCACATATGCGCGCGGCGCATCAACGCGCGGCGCATATCACATGCTCTTGCACATCACATATGCTCGCGCGTCGCATATGCGCGCGGCGCACAATCGCGCGGCGCATATCACACGCTCGTGCATATCACACCTGCGCATGAAATATCTGCGCGTGAGAATAAAAAGAAGACTTCGCGCATCCTCAGGATGGGCGCATATCACACGTGCACATAATCAACCTCGTCCTTATTCAAGTCAGGATTAGGGCGACCTTGATTGTGCACGTCAGACAATCTTCTAGAAGGCATCTTTTTAAGGAGTAAGAATATGCTGATATTGACAGCTGCCAAATGAAAGGTCGACAACTCAGCATGACACATGTGCTACCACATAATTACAACCAACGAGAAAGCGCCAGGTGTCCCAGAGGACACATGGCGCAGTGCGGTTGGAGGAGGCCAACGAGGCTGAGCCCAACCAGTGGAAACCCTAGCACTATAAATACAGCATCAACTCCACTTTGATGGGACATTCATTCACACTCAATCATTGACAGTTACAAGCAGTGATATCACATTCAATCACATTGAATTATATTCACTCACAGTCAGTTACAGAGAAAACACACAGTCACACAAATCAAGAGTATTCAGCGATCAGCAATACTCTTGAGATTCACTTACATACAACATTATTATCTTCTCAAAAAGATACTGATTCTCACGCCGGAGGGTTACCCCAAAGAGGACCCCTCTGTCCCTTTCTGAGGGGTAAGTAACGGCGCTGTTCATTTTGTAGGTGGAAGAACTCGGATCCAGAAGAACCATCGGTGAAATAGTTTAATCACATCCGAGGAAAGTAGATCTGCTACCAGTGAGTAGATCCACGTTTCTTCATAACCGTCTCCCGATCGGTCCTAACAAAGTGGTATCAGAGCATCTGACTATTTATGGGCCAACCAAGTTTAATTTATTGTCCGCATTCTGAAGATTCTGCTTTGTGGAGAGAATCTGAGTTTGAGTTATTGTGGGGTAGTCAGGAGCATCTGACTATTTATGGGCCAATCATGTTAAATATTTATTTTCCGCATGTGAGAATTCCGCTTTGTGGAGGGAATTCTGTTGAAAATTGGTGATTCGCAATCACGAAGTTAATGATGTGTCTTTGTCTCCGATGATGAATCTGCATACAAACTAATCTGTTTAGGGGGAGTAGCTGTGGATTGGAAGCCTCTGTCATTTGTCCAATACATGTTGGTGAAGTAACCGTGTGGGTGAAGATTCGCCGATAGTAAGTCGCGCAGCGGAAGCGTGCATGTATTGTCATGTCTATATATTGGGATACACGTCAACGTCTGAGGGGGAATTTCTACAGTTGGTTGTTTTAAACAGATTATTTAGTCTGAAGATGTCAGCAATGGAGAACACTTTGCATCATTAACCGAGAGTTCAGTCTAAGGGGGAATCTTGCTGCAATGATGGTATTCTTCAACGTGATTATCAAGATAAAGCAGAAGATTTGACTGAAGATTGCAAGAGGTGTCTACAGCAATTCGCAAGCAACGTCCAAGGGGGAATTTGTTGGTGCACATTTTGTGGCCGTCGCTTGGCGAATAGTTTAGAATGTTTATGTTGTATGCTGTACACCTAGGTAGTGGTTCACGCTGAAAGTGATCCATTTGAAAGAGCATTTTCAAATGGATACTCATTCGATCGAACCAGTTTCTGATTCGATCGAATGAGTCTGCCATTCGATCGAATAGGACTCATTCGATCGAATGAGTCTGCCATTCGATCGAATAGGACTCATTCGATCGAATGAGTCCTGACCGAATGGCAGCGGGTATAAATACCAGCTTTCAGTCGTGAACAGGTAAGGTTTTCGAGGTTTTTGCGTGCCCGGAGCCCAGGTGCTGTCCGGATGAGGGGGGAGGCCATGCTCGACCTCCCCCTGCCATAGATCGTGATTTCTCTGTTTAAACAAGCATGTAACCGTTCGCGTTTATCAATAAAGTGTTTGTTTTTATCTTTGATCTGTGGTTGAAACCTTCCGTTGGTTTTTGATCAAAGGATTTCGTGTTAAAATTCGGGTTTTCGTCAAGAACGTTCTTCGCGTTCTTCGTGTTCTTCGAGTTTTTGGTTGTTTTGATCCGTTTTTGGGTTGGAATTAAGTTGTGTTTATGTTATAAGTTTAAAAATAGTCATAAAGTGGTCCTCGATCGTCAAGATTTCTTGTTTTTGTTTCAAAATCCGAATTTTCGTCAAAATCTTCTAATTTTGGAAAATCCAGATTTCTCGATCGAATCAGTCTATTTTTGGAACCCATTCGATCGAATAGCCCTCCTATTCGATCGAACAAGTTTAAACGTTGACCGAACCAGCTTTTCCCGCCTCAACATACGCTCCTTTCGTTCGATCGAATAAGTCCCAATCATTCGATCGAACCAGTACCCAACCGATCGACTTAGTCACCCATTTGATCAACCCATTCGATCAGTGTCAAATTCGATTGTCATAACCCATCCGATCGACTAAGTCAACATCAGAACCGAACCAAGACCCCATTCGATCGAACTAGTTCCCAATCGATCGAACAAGATACACAACCCGTTTCGTTCGAACCAGATACTTATCCGACCGAACCTAACACCCTATTCGATCGAAAAAGTTCCCATTCGATCGAATCAGCCTCATAACACCAGAACCTTAACCCAAACAGACATTCGATCGAGTCAGCTCACACCCGATCGAATAGACCACTCATCCGATCGAATACAACACATTCGATCAGCAGACTGTTTTTTCAACACTTAGCAAATTTTAAGTGTTTTTCAGTCTTCTCGGTGTTAAGCAAACATGTCTTCAAGTACAAGCTCAACCAAGAGGATCCAGTCAATCCTCGAAAGTGACTCGGAATCGGGAAGCTATAACAAGCCTCCTAAGCTAATGGCGTTAAACGAGTTCAACACTTGGAAGACTAGATTCCAGATTCACATAACCGGTGTGAATCCTGGATTATGGGAAGCTGTTCAAACAGCTTGGGTTCATCCGACCAACGACGATGGTGAAGCTTTAAGCTATTTCAGGCTGTCTGATGAACAGAAGACAGCATTTGAAGCTGAAAAGAAGGCTTTCTCACTACTATCACAAGCCCTTTCCAGCGATTTGTTTCACCAGTTCAACCAATTCACTACAGCGTCAACACTATGGAACGCCTTGGTTGAAAGATGTGATGGGTCGGATTCACTGAGAGATATTCATGCTAGGGAACTAAAGCGTGAATTCGATTTGTTTGGTCCGGAATCAGGAGAAGATATCGAGTCACTGCTGTCGAGATTTTATCATCTCATGTCTGAGCTCAAGGCCTACAATGTTAGAACTACTGGCACTGAGAAAGTGAGATGTCTAGCACAAGGTCTCCCACCCAGTTGGAGCACCTTTCTAACGGTGATGAGAAGAAGTCACCAACTCGAAACAATTCTTCTCTCTGATTTCATTAAAGAGATCAGACAAGAGGATGCTGAACTGAGAGCCTCCTCAAGAAAGCCAAGATCAACACCTGACAAATCGTTATACATGTCAAAATCTCCGTTGTCAGATGTAAATGATCATGCACCGATCAAGACTGCTTTCGTCTCCTCAGTGTCGAATTCAAAGGGGACTGAAACAAGATCGTCTGTTCCACCACCGTCAACTCCCGGTAATGCAAGTACAAACTCCGGAACCAAGCCCATGGAAAAAGCAACGTTAAATACAGAGGGCTTGGGAGCTGTAACTGTTGAGGTTGCCAAAGAACACATGGCAACTCTGGGTACGATTATAGAGTCATACAGTTTGATGGTAGCTGGAAAGTTGGGAAATAGTCATCTGGACAGCGATGACTACGAACAATTGGATGAAGACGACATGGAACGCATAGATATTATGTGGGCACTTGGCAGTGCGTTCCGAAGGGCCAAGAAATGGACAAAGAAAACCGGTCAGGCCCTCACTATCAACAACAAATCCAAGTTCGGCTTTGACAAAAACAAAGTCAAATGTTACAACTGTGGTGAACTTGGTCACTTCGCCAAGGAGTGTTCGAAGCCCAGACGGGAAGGTCATCAATACCCTTTCCGAACCACTTCTTCAACATCCACTCCTACTGCTGCTGCTGCAAATGTCAATCTTGAGAGACAACAGGTCCCTCAAAACCCAACAGCAACAAACAACATCAACAATGAAACTGCTCTTGCAGTTCAAGGAGATGAGGGTGAAACTTGGAACTTCAACATAAATATGGCTGATCTAGATGGAGACTCAGATTCTGGGTCTGTGGTTTCCTCGAAAAACGAAGCATATATAGTCGAGGAACCAGCTACTGAAGTTCAAGTAGTAGATGCAGAGGCTGAAGTGGTAGTTACGGAGATGAAAGAGGATCATGAGAACGAGTCAAACACTCCTCAAACATCTCAAAGTTCAACAATTCACAAGGAGACTGCTAAGGATGAAGAAGTCAAAGAAGCAGAAATTAAAGTAACTTCTCCATCGTTTTTGGGTAGAGCGGGGAAACTATGCTCCGCGTTCATGGCAGACACTTCAAGTAATGCCAAGGTAAGTTCTAACCCTTCAACTCCTAAATCTGTAAATGTTAAATGTTTAAAATGTGAGTTGTATGAACAAGAAATTCAATCTCTAAAAGAGAGAATTGAAGATCTCGAGGCTTACAAACAAGCAGCCTCAAGATCTTTAATGGAACTGACTGACGCGCTTGCACAGAATAAGGCTTGGAAGCAGAAAGAGTCTGCTTTTAAAGAAAAGATTGATGGCCTTAAGCGTCAGAACAAGGAACTTGAAATATGTGTTCTTAATCAACAAGATTCTATCAATTTTCACATAAATAAGAATAATGTTTTGAAAAAAGAATTGGAAAACTTGAAAGCTGATTTTGAATCATTAAATTTCAAATTAAAAAGTTATTCAAATTCATCTTATTTATTAGAACACATTATTCCCGAGTTCCGAGGCAAAAAGGAAAAAGGAGTGGGATACAACAATGTCCCACCCCCGATCCTGAATCAATTTGCAAGCACACCAGGAGCTGTGCCGGATGATGAATCAAATGATTATATACCCGAGGACACATACCAAATTTCTAAGTCTAAGGGTAAAGAAGTCATTGACCCGGCTCCTGAGTCCAAACAAAATGTTGATGCCACAGACTTAGGTTCTACAACTAAATCGGGCCCACCACCATCTAAGTCAAAGGCAACAACAACAAGAAGTTCTCAGAAGAAAAAGTTTATTCCTAAATCTGAGAAAGTCTATGTGGAACATAGTACCCAGTTTGTAAAGGAGGGTAACGTTAATGAAAAACATAATTTCCCAAAACACCCTCCTAGACAAACTCCACCCCAAAATGTCAAATCCAGGGGGTACTATGATAACAGACAAAACCAGAGTTATTTCTCTCCACCAAGTCAAAGGGGGAGAAACTACTGTTTTTCGTGTGGAGAGGTAGGGCATATAGCAAGATTTTGCTATAAGTACACGGATCCTAAGCAGTACATATCGACTCCGGATCCGAGGTATGTCAAGTCACCTCCTAGGAGGAGACCGACCATTGACATTCAAGGTCAAGAACGGTTTCACACACCGAGGTCGGTTTCTCCTCGGAAACCTCAGCCAACCTCACCACACCAATTCTCAAACCCATCAGTTTCAAAGGTTTCCACTTCGACAAGTGAAACCCAGTCTTCAACCAGCTATCTCAAACATGTTGAGAAGAAGACTGACTTTTGGAAACCAAAGAAAACTAACACTGTTGATAACAACGTCAAATCTGAAAACAGTGTTAATGAGGGTAAATGGATTGAATTGTTCATTCGTGATGAAGATGGAAAACCCAAGACCTTAAGGGCTTGGGTTTCCAATGATATTTAAACCTTTTGTTTTTGTGTGCAGGTTGCTCGATATGATCCAAGATTCAACATGTGGATCATAGACTCAGGAGCTTCCAGGCACATGACTGGAAACATGAATCTTCTTTCAAATGTCAGACAAATAAAAGGAGGTGCAGTTTCCTTTGCAGGAAATCAAGGAGGTTTTATCACGGCCCAAGGAATTGTGTCTAATGGGCGAGTTTCGTTTGAGAAAGTTAATTTCATCAAAGAGTTGGAGAACAACCTGTTGTCCATAAGTCAAATCTGCGACAAAGGTTTCAAAGTAATGTTTGATGAACGAGACTGCCACATCTTGTCTAAGGACGTCAACTTTCCTGAAGACAAAGTTCTAATGTCAGCCGCACGCCAGAGTGATCTCTACATTCTGGATATGGCTAAGGCAGGGTCATCATCTCCAACTGCAACATGTTTTGTGTCCAAGGCATCCGAACGTGATACTGTCATTTGGCATAAACGGATGGGACACATAAACGTCAGGAACATGAACAAGCTGGTGCACAATAGAATGGTTGAGGGAGTCAATCTAAGAAGTTTTCATCTCCCTGATTCATGCGTTCAGTGTAAAGCCGGAAAACAACGAAAAAGGTCCCACAAGTCTAAGAGTTTCCACTCCATTGATATGCCGTTGGAACTTCTACATATGGATCTTTTTGGCCCAATCAGCGTCAAAAGTATTGCTGGGCACTCATACTGTCTAGTGGTCACTGATGAATATTCAAGATTCTCATGGGTGTTTTTCCTAAAAGCGAAGTCTGAAACTTTTGGGTGTATTAGTCTGCTAGTCACGACTCTTGAGTCGCAATACAAGCTGAAGGTTCGAAGAATTCGGTCAGATAACGGTACAGAGTTTAAGAACGCAAACGTTGATACTTACTGCAAAGAAAAAGGCATCGTTCAAGAATTCAGTGCTCCGTATGTTCCACAAATGAACGGGGTTGCTGAAAGGAAAAACCGTACGTTAATCGAGACAGCAAGAACCATGTTAGCTGACTCAGTGTTGCCAGTCACGTTTTGGAATGAGGCAATTGCCAACGCCTGTTTCACCCTGAATCGGGTTGGCATTGTCAAGCGCCACGGCAAGACTAGTTTCGAGCTTCTTCAACGTCGAAGGCCTAACTTAGAGCACCTGGAACCATTTGGGGCTCTTTGCACGTTACTCAAAAGGCAAGTTGATAACAAGTTCGAGGAGAAGATTATTAAGGGTTACTTTCTGGGTTATAGCGTTCCTCTCAAAAGGGTCTACAACCGATCAACAAAATTGGTTGAAGAATGGTACCACGTCGATGTTCAACGCTACACAGAACCAGCCAAAGGGACAGGTGAAGACTGGTTGTTTGACTTTGACAAATGGGTCAAGTCATTCAATCTGAATGATGTTGCTATTCAAATGATGTATGAGGCGCAAAATGCACCTCCTGATGAATCACAGCAACGCTCATCTCATCCTGGTCCGTCAACGTCTTCTTCCACAGAGTCAACAGAACAAGTTCTTGAGTCATCTGATTCCGAATCTGAAGATGAAACACCAACAGACTTTGTACGACCGGCACCGACACATGTTATTTCACAACCGTCCTCGTCAAATCAAGATGTGTCTATCACAGATCCGCCTCTAACGTCTACTTCAGAGGCAGCACCACAATTCGCTCCAGTTCCTGAGCTGAACACAAACAACATGGAACAAATCGCTCCAGTTCCTGAGCCGAACTTAACTAACTTGGAACAAAATGTTGTCGTTCCTGACAATCCGGTTGTTAGGACTGAACGTGATCATCCACAAGACAACATCATAGGGGACATTCAACAGGGTGTCAAAACTCGTCGACAGCTGAATTTTGGTCTCTACACAGAAATGATGGAGTCAGGATTAGTTGCTCTTAATGCCCATGAATGCTTCTTAGCACAAGAAGAACCACACAGCACCACCGATGCGCTGAAAGATCCCAACTGGGTCACAGCCATGCAAGAGGAATTATTGCAGTTTAAAAGACTTGGTGTGTGGAAGCTGGTGGATCTCCCCAAAGGTCAGAAGAAAATTGGCACTAAGTGGGTACTAAAATGTAAACGTGATGATCGTGGAGTGATTGTTCGCAACAAAGCCCGCCTGGTGGTCCAAGGGTTTAGGCAAATCGAAGGCCTAGACTACAATGAGGTATATGCTCCGGTTGCTCGTTTGGAGGCAATCCGGATGTTCTTGGCGTATGCATCTTTCAAGAAATTCAAAGTATATCAGATGGACGTCAAGAGTGCCTTTTTGTACGGTCACATCGAAGAGACCGTATATGTGGCACAACCTCCAGGTTTTGAAGACCCATATCACAAGGACAAAGCCTATCTGCTCAACAAGGCTTTGTACGGTCTTCACCAAGCCCCGAGAGCTTGGTATAAAGAACTATCCAAACACCTTCTGAACAACGGGTTTAGAAGGGGAACCATTGACTGCACGCTATTCACAAAAGAAAAAGAAGGAGATCTAATTATGGTACAAGTGTACGTGGACGACATCATCTTCGGGTCCACGAATAAAACACTTTGTAAGGAGTTCGAACAAGTGATGAAAGAAAAATTTGAAATGAGCTCCATGGGTGAGATGAAGTTCTTCTTAGGACTTCAAGTTGATCAAAAAGATTCCGGTATCTTCATTCACCAGACAAAATACGTCAATGACATCTTGAAACGGTTTGAGATGTTGAGTTCTTCTTCACAGAGAACTCCTTTAGAGGTTAATCACGGGATTAATCCTGACGAGAAGGGTGAATTGATCAATCCAACTCACTATAGAGGGATCATCGGATCTCTAATGTACCTGACTGCTTCTCGGCCAGACATAATGTTTGCTACGTGTCTCTGTGCACGTTATCAGTCAAAGCCGAAGGTCTCCCATCTGATTGCAGTCAAAAGAATTTTGCGTTATCTGAAGGGTACTCCAGATTGGGGTCTTTGGTATCCTTATGATGACAACTTTGATCTTCATGCGTATAGTGATTCGGATTATGGTGGTTGTAAACTCGATTACAAATCAACAACAGCAGGATGTCAGTTCTTTGGAAGTCGTTTAGTAACGTGGCAATGCAAAAAGCAGACGTCAGTCTCCACTTCAACAGCTGAGGCGGAATATATTGCGGCTGCCAGTTGCTGTTCTCAAGTTATTTGGATTCAGCAACAAATGCGTGACTACGGTATTGAATGCTCTACTACTCCCATATATATTGATAATTCTGCTGCAATTTCAATTACCAAAAATCCGGTTCATTTTAGCAAAACGAAGCACATCGAAATTCGATATCACTTCCTTCGTGATTGCTACGAAAAGAAGTTAATCGATGTGATAAAAATCCCCACTCAGGAACAACGCGCTGATCTCTTCACTAAAGCATTTGATAAACCACGGTTTTTATATTTACTAGAGATCAACGGCGTTAAACGTATATCAGATGATGTTCCTGAAGATATCATTTAAATTGTTTTCATTTTTTCTTTTCTTAAAAATTTGAAAAAGTCCAAAAAGATTTTGTTTTTTTATAAATTCTAGGGGGAGAAAAGGTTCAAGAAAAACCAAAAACAATATAAAATACAAAAACCCAAAAACATTAAAAAATTTTTCAAAATTTTGAGAAGTTGATCTTGTTACAAGAAAGGTGATAGTACACAGACGCTATCATACTGAGACATCAAAAAGATTTGCTATTTCTGTACAGCTTATTTTCATTTTTCTTATATTAAATTTTTATACATCACTATCGCTTAAAATTATGTCGGTTACCTCAGTTTGATGGACACATTTTCGGATGTGTTTTGGTCCTTATTTCTACTAGTAGATTATGAGGATAGCCATTAACCAGATGACTGAAAGTGATCGGGGCGGGTTTTGATGGTTTTTATTCTTTCGCTGAAAAATAGTCGGTTATACTTAGTTAGAAGGACACATACTCGTATGTGGTCGGTCCAGTTGATCCATTGGATCTTCAGGATAGCCGTTTACCTGAAGACTTTGACTTGATCGGGGCGAAATAATTTAAACGTTTTTTTAAAGACATTCATTTATATTCAGAAAATGAGAAATTGATCCAACCTTGGAAAATGATAGATATACTGATTCTGTGTGCTTAACTAGTGAAGTTATTAGGCTTAAAAGGCTTTAGAACAGTCATTGTGTGTCATGGTAGCTTTTTATGGTGCGTAAAAGTAGATGTGATACAAACTAAATCTACTCGATTTTACGTGGAAACTCCTTAAGAGTTTTGTTTGTCTTCATATATATCTTTCCGAATGATAGGCAGAAAAGCGATTACCCAGTCATACACGAGCCCATAAGTGTTCTGATTCCCGTAAAGATAGTGCATGAAGAAACTGCAGTGATCCAGATTCGGGACTTGCAATTGTTTTACTACTCTGAAGTCTATGTAACATTCAAAAAAAAAAAAAAAAAAAAAAAAAAAAAAAAAAAAAAAAAAAAAAAATTTTTTTTTTTAACAAATTCAGTCTTTTAGATATCTGTCTGTTTTAACATGTCTATGTATACAGATTCAATGGCTGAAGCTGCACAGGTTATTGCTCCGTACAAAACGTCGATCAAACACAACATTGTGGCATTTTTAGATGAAAAATCAAGTCACGGCAAGGACTTTGCGCAGATGATTAAGTTTTTAAAGAGGTCAAGGATCTTCATTCCTATCTCAAGGATCGTTGAGCCGATAATGTCGGTTCAACAGGAGTTTTGGAGAAACGCCACGCACGACAAGTCCGTCGAGCCGTCGGTGATACGCTCCACAGTCCGAGGGCATCAAATTGTTGTTTCTGCCCAGATTCTTAGAGATGTCTGCGGGTTTGCAGATACAGACTCTGACCCGACCACATTACATCCTGCAGCAACGAGAGGATGTTTCGCACGCATGAAGTATGACGGCGATCTCAATGCCGGTCTGCTTCTCAAAGCAAATTTGTGCCCAGAATTCAAATATCTGGCGCACGTGGTGATGCACTGTCTGGGTCCTCAACGTACAAGTTTTGATAAGATAAGGGAGAGCATGCAATTCACCGTGGCAGCACTCGTGATGAACCGCCCCTTCAATTTCTCTCAAATGACATTCAGTCACATGGTGGAAAACCTCACCATAAAACAAGGGGAGGGTGAGAAGTTTCTACGGTACCCGAGGTTTGTGCAGATGATAGTTGATGACCAGGCACCGGGGCTGTTGAAAGAGAATGACGGAGATGTGGTAAAGCTAGACCACATGAAGAATGAGACTTTGAACCGTCTCAAGTCATACAAGGATCGTCCAACAAGGCCCCCACACAAACGTTGTTTTGGGCATGTGGCGAATCCGTTTTATCAGGCTCCACCAAAGAGGAAGTGGAGGAACACCTCAAGTGACTCAGATGTCGAGGACCTTCCGTATCAGAAAACCAGTGATGAATCAGACACTGAAGACGAAGTAGTCCCTGAGGACACCAGGACTGATGCAGAGAAGGAAGCTGATACCTACTTAAATGTTGAAGATTTGGAAACCGGTGAAGAAGTAGTGTTTGAGGAGCAGCCTGCTGATCAACCGACAGGTGAAGAAAGGCCGGCGAAGAGACAAAAGAGGAAGGTTACTCGAAAGTACAGGAATTTATTTCCCAGCCAACCTCGTCCCGCAATGTTACCATCAGTTGGGACCTCTTCTACTGCTCCTCCAGCACAACAAGCTCCTCCTCCAACACCTCAGTCCGCACCGCCACCTCCTCCTCAACCTCAACAGGAGATCTCCCTCCCTCCCAAGGTCGCTTCTGAAATTGCCGACCTGCACAAGGCGATGATGCAGATGTTCATGTTCAGGACACAGCAGGAAGAGCATAACAGAATCAGAGATGAACAAATGGCTCAACTTCAAGCTGACAACGACAGGTTGAAGATTGAGAACACTCAGCTCACTGCTACTGTTGCTGAACAGGGATCTGCTATCACAGAGCTCAAAGAGTCAAATCAAAGCCTGGTAGAGTCCAATAAAAGCCTTGTGGAGTCAAACAGAAACCTTGAAGCTAAGGTGACTGAGCTTAAAGGAGACGTTCTTCGTCTGGAAGGTCCAGCTAATGTTGATGTGGACACCGACGAGCTGAACTCAGATGATGATGAAGGTGAAGGTAACTGAGTGATTTTTGAGTGAATGTAGTGAGGATTTTAATGTTTAAATCTTGTAATCCTTATTTATATTCCATTGTCATATGTAATTGTTTTGTACTTAACGTTTATGATATTACATATGTTTATTTAAAAAAAAAACAAAAAAAAAAAAAAAAAAAAAATTTTTTTTTTACTGTGTTGTGATTATTAATCAAGCAGGTGATGCTGATACATCAAATGTCCAACCGCTGCAGTCAAAAACAGCAGCGGAGTTTTTCACGTATCTCTTGGACAACCCAGATGAACAGCAAATCTTCTCAAGTGGAGACGTGGAAGAAGGTGAGATTTCGCACAACTTCACGGAAGAAGAGCTAGAGCAAATGTTCGAGTTTTCAAACGAAGAAACAGGCAAAGTTCTGGCCTTGCCTTCAACAGAATCCACATCTGCTGCAGCTGCTTCAACCGACTCACCATCACCGACGGCCGCTGATCCGACACAAGTCGATCCTCCTCACTTCGAAGATGTCGAAATAGAAGACTTGACAAGGGAAGAATATCCTGAGTACTACACGTCGCAAACTGACGATATTCCCAACTCATCAAGCTTCTTTCAAAACGTAAACGAGGAGGAAGTGCAGAAGAAGGCTGACGAAAGGTCAAATGCTATGAAACAGCCGTCTGAAGCCGATCAAGCCGAATTTAAAGACAAAACAGAAGAATGCAAGAAAGCGTTCAATGCTATTCTTGAAAAGATCAGGTCTAAACGCCAAGCGAAACCGACCATTCCTCACACAAAGTCATATGATACTAAGGGTCGGAGAACCTCTGGAGAAATCCTAGCTTGGGCGTGTCTGAAAGACCTGAACTGCGTAGCTGTCAAAAGGGAAAAGGGGGTTGAGTACTATCAACGAATCACAGACTTGAAGACTCTTCCAACTTACGATCTTAATCGTCTTAATTACCTGGACATGCTATACGCAAGCTCATCTCCATTCGCATCGTACTATCAGAGTGTATTACGAAAGGAATACAACTCAAAATGGAGATTGATTACACCGCAAAGGCCAAAGCGTTATACAAGTAAAAAGGAGATCGATCCGATCACCAACAGGTCGAAAGTCATTTTGAAGTACATGCCACCACTTACAATGAAGAAGATTCCGCTACGAAAGATGAAGCAGGACTTCTACAAATCGTTCAGGCATTGGTACTACGACGGAAGACTACATGAAGCAGTTATAGTGCTCAACGACAATGGTAATTGGAGCACAATCCGCATTTTTGATCCTATGTGGCTCACCAACTTGTCAAGGGAGGATGTTTTTACTCTATACAAGACAGAAATTCTTTATGCCCCCGATGACATGGAGCAAGCGCTAAAGTACAGAAATGTCATTAGGATCTGTTTTGCCTATGACATACATGCAGGATCTAACTGGAAGGAACAACAGAAGAAATATACACAGGGAACCAGTGATTAATTGTTATATGCTTTGTTTATTTGGTTTCTTTGTAATTCAAAGTTTTATCTTCTGGTTGTAATTGTTTTTGGAGTGATTTTAATATACTTTGGAATATTGTGCTAGATTATGCTTTACTTTCATGTTTGATAATCTACTACAACTGTGCTTAAATGTTAATCTTATATTCCATTTGACAGCATCTCATGATATGTGGAACCTATGGTAAGTCTGACGGACTGCACCATTGGATCGTGAGATAACTCCATGAAGACAGGAGTTTGGTGGATGCAATGAGGGCACCACTAGCTTTGAGAACAGAGAGGGAGAGATAACTCCAAGGGGGAGTTGCAGTCGAGCAAGAAATCTCGATTGGTTAAAACATAAATAGAACTGGCTCCAAGGGGGAGTTTGTTAGGACATGAAATGTCATATATATGTCCCCAGTTCTATCAGGGTAGGTCGGCGTGAGACTAAAGATAGTGAAACCTAGTTAACGTATTGTAAATGTCAAACGAAAACTGGTTCGATCGAACAAAAGGTTGATTCGATCGAACCAGGCTCATTCGATCGAACAAAGCTTCACTCGATCGAATGAGAGACTCATCCGATCGAATGAGTCTTCGATATATAAACGTTACTTAGGGATTTTCAGAAAGTAGAGCACACATAACACACATACACAGCCGACCTGTTCCCCGGAAATCCTCTCTGCCCGTCAACCCCTTCGGTCCTTTCCTCCGCACCTGGTCGTCATATCATCCTAGGAATTGCTACCGTTTGTGTCGTTGATTACCACCGAGTCGCCGTGTTAGTAGGATTCCGCACTCTAACACGTTGCCCCCGAGAATCGTTGGGAAACCGTCTCCCGATCGGTCCTAACATCAACTGTAGGAGCAGAGTGTACCTGAGATGATGATCCTTTTTCTTTCTCAATTATGGCCATGAATGTCACATTTGCTTTCCTGATATCATCTGCAATGTCCTCTTCATGGTTGCTCCAATCAAAATTTCCTTCATGTTGTGTAGTCACTGCCATATTTCCTTGATTTCTGATCTGATTTTGATTTGCTGGAACAGTGTTGTTTGAAACATTTTGAGCTGCTTGAAGGTTTTGATTGTTATTCATTTGAAAACCTTGAATCTGTTGCATACTTTGTTGTTGATTATTCATTTGAGGCTGAAAGTTGTTGAACTTGGGGTTGTAATTGTTGTTGGGATTGAAGTTGTTGTTGTTAAAGTTGTTCATTTGATTGCTTTTGTTGTTGAATCTTGGCTGATTTTGTTGGTAATGCTGCTGACCTCTTGTTTGATTTTGTTGATATTGCTGCTGACCTCCTGGTTGTTGATTCTAGAATTGATTCATTTGAAAGTTTCTTGGTTGATTTCATTCTCTTGCAAAATGACCAGGTTGCTGACAATTGTAGCAGATTGCTTTTGACTTGTCAAATCCAATCCTGTCATTAGGACCAGAAACCAGAGACCTACCAGTTCTGTTATACAGCCTTTTACTTCTCAAACCCAACATGGCAGCTTGCCACTTCAAATCCATGTCTTCCAAGTCATCTGCATCAATTTGCTTTAAATCATCTTGTACCACACTTATGTGAATTAGGTTTTTTGCAACAAATGCATTATATGACTCAGTAAACATAGACAGCAAAGCATGTGTTTCATTGCTTTGACCATGTCCTGTGCCAGTATGAGGAACATTTCCACTTGGCATGGAGGCAGAATCCGTATCATCAATCAGTTTCACATTGAACCTCTGCTTATTTCCTTGATTACTTGTGCTTCCTCCAATGAAAGATTTTGGAGTAACAACATTATGTTCAGCTGGTTCTTCAATAATGGGAATTTGCTGTTGATTCTTGGTAGACAGATTTCCCATGGGTAATCAATGCATTTGAAACATTGAAGCAGGGTCTGTCTTCCTTAATCATCTCATTCTCTATCATTTCAAGTTCTGCAGCCTGAAGAAAGCATACTACATCATCCAATTTCAATTCATTGAAATTATGCTTCTGAAGGATGAACTTGCAAGCAGTATACCATTCTTTTGGCATTGAGTTGAGTAACTTTGTATTCAAATCAAAGTCAGTCATTAAATAATCAGTTGTCCTCAACTCATTCACAATACTTAGAAAACGTTCTAGTATTGATTTCAACCTTTCTCCATCCTTATACTTGAACCTTTCCAACTGTTGCTTCAATCTTTGCGTCTTTATGTTCTTTAGTTCAGTATTCCCTTCATACATTTCAAGGATGGCATCATACATTTTCTTGGCAGTTGTGTGATAAGCCACCTTGGTCAGAATCTCTCAAGACAAACCTAGCTTAATCATAGCTAAGGCTTTGTCATCCACCTTTCTCATTTTTTCTCTTACAGCAGCAGTTGCAGCTGCATTTGCACCTTCTTCAACAGTAGTTTGTGGACCATTCTTGATGGAGTTCCACGTATCAATATCATTGTAGCATACGGCTGCTTCAAAGAGTACTTTCCATTTGATAAAGTTTTCCTGTCCATACAACCTTGGTATCTTGTTAGTAGACACCTCTTGTTCCTCATATCCAGACATTTTGAGAAATCAAAAATCAGTTTCTTTGTAAAAACAGAGTTTCAAAAATAATCAGATCTGGAAACAGAATGCTCAGATCTGATGTGTCTGATGTGATTAGAACAAGATTTAGATATAAAGATTAGAACTTTAATTGAAATAAGGAAGAGAAAACACCGGTAGATTGTAGATCTAGAAGAAAAATGAAAAACAGGGCTGCTGACGTCACAAATCAATGGAACAGTGGTCTGCTTACGTCATTCTTCTTCAAATCTTCAATCAGCAACAATCTTTCCAAAATAGCAGTAAAGAGCTCTGATACCACTTGTCGGTCCCCTCGATTTCAGCTGGATCTTAATTAATCATGTCATAACTCACACAGATTAATGCGTTGACAAGAGAGTTAATGACGAGTTACTATATTTAGAAAGATATCCGTTTGTTAAAGGCGGAATCAATAACAAACATACGGTTTCAAAGAATAATCAAAGGTAGAAAGCACACATAGGATTCACTCAACAGATTTCCATTTATATAACATTCATCATACAAAGTGGATAATCGATTTAGAGTTTTCTATGAATCCTAGGACAGCCGTCACTTTCAAGAAATATTCTTTCTTATCCGAAAAGTGTAAAGGCTTCTCTCTCTCTCTCTCTCTGCCCTCCTCTTGGCGGCGTGCCCTACACATTCTATTTATAGGCCTGTCAACCTAGGACAGCTGTCATTCCTTCTAGAAACCCTAAATACAATCATACATACTCAAATTACATATTCAAAATAAACTAAGTGTAAAACAAGTCTTCCGGGTAGGCTTTGCATCAGTCTTGTCTTTCCGAGTATGCTCGGCCATCCTTCATAACTTGGTAACATAGAAGTGTGCTCGGGTTCAGTTTCCGGGTAGACTTTACTTAAAAAGTATTTCACCAAGTAAAATACTCACCGAGTAGACTTCAGTCTTCTTGACTTTGCCAGACTTTGCCCGACAACTTCTTACGAGCAACCTTGTTCTTCAATGATCCATTTCAACTCTTTGCTATAAAATAACTTATTAGCAAAGTGTACTCGGGAGTACTGTTCCTTGCTTGAGCTGAACCTTGCCTGATATTACTTAGAGATATTCCTTTAGATCATCAAGCATACTTGGACCATACTTATTAATGAATACCTTGCCCGGTCTTCCAATTTCTTGGCTTCTTGGACTTGGATAACCAAACCTTACTCAGAAGAGTAATATACTTGGCTCTGAAGAACAGACTTTCTTAATAAAGTGAACCTTGCCCGGATTTACATAAACTAGTGTGCCTTACTCGGCAATGCACTAATTTGCAAACTCTACTCGGATATCCACTTAAGAAGACTACTTTAAGTAAACCTTGCCCGGTAGGCAAAATATCGTACTCGGCCAAATAAAAGCTTGCTCGGATGTCTAAGGTGTGCCCGGATCCATTACTTGGCGAATTCAGAGGAGGTTGAGAAGATTCCAATCTTCCATGTACTTCATTTAGGTCAAATATTTGACTCAACAAATCATCTGGGTATTCATAAGCATGAATATTTCACTCGCTTTCAAAAAGCAAACCCAAAGTCATTAAACTTGATCACCGCTGTACTTCTTACAATTTAAATTACTGACTTGATCAAAATCCGCTGTTAGTCATACAATTGTTCCTCCCTTGCGCGCGTCTTAATACCATTAAGAAACAGACCCCAGGGGATACAGTGTATGTAAGCCGACAGATGGACTCGTGCATACTCACTCACAGTAAAGGAAACTTGATGCATTGCTCAAAATTTCCAAAATTGGTATCAAAAATTTTGATCAGCAATATAATGGTTTAAGTCAAGTTGGGGTGATTTGGCAAAAATTAAATTAAGCTTGAATCGAGATTAGAGGCTGATAGTTTCTGATATTCTGTGCTTTAATTGAACAATTTAATCATATCACAAAAATACTTGAATGTGTGTTATTAGATTTATGTGGACAACAATACCAATGACTGACTTATCGCCAGTCATAATATCGCTGAAATATAAAACTGTGATGGAAGGGCAATATGGTCAATATGATTCACTGCTCAAACTCGACAAAAATATGTTTTGTTTTTGAAAAATTAATGAAAACACAAAAAGATTGTCTATTTTTAATTGTTCGGATATTCTTTTGTAAATACATTCTTTATTTTTTATAAAATACCAAAAATATTTGTGTTTTTAAGTTATGTTTCGGTAAACTGAAACGTTTTTAAAGTATTTGGTTGTCGGTATAAAAAGATTCTCGATAACCTAATTTATTTATTTTATCTAATTATTTAATTCATTTATTTATTTAATTTAAAATTAAATAAAAGATTTTATTTCGTTAAAATCCAATTCGTTATTTATGGATAACGAACTAGGTGATTCTTTAGCGAACTAGCTTCTGGTTCGCTAACCTAATTTGCTTCCGCACTCTGTAACGAATCATCCCTTCGTTATGCATATTTAACGAATCATGAAACGAATCATGTCTTGATTCGCTACCTTTAATTTAACGAATCAAGTAGCGATTCGCCAACATAAGGTAACGAATTGAGTTAGCGAATGGGCTAATTCGTTAACTTTAATTTAAACGAATCGTCTGATTCGTACAAGTTGTACCTCGAGTTGCGTGCAAGGTTTATATAAGACAAGAATAACAAACAGTCTTCCACTGTTCGCCTTCTTCCTTCACCTTTAAGAAACCCTGTTCAAATTTTCTCTGAAATCTCGACTTTCTTGTTTGGATATTTCAAGGATATATTTGAGTTTCTAAGGTATAGCCGATCATGGCGATCTAATTTTCGTCAAAAATGGCTAAGATTTGATAGTTAAATGATGAACTGTTTAGGGGTTTAAGGGTTTCCGAAGTTTTGAAATCCATTTCAGTATAATTTATGTTGAAAAACTATATGATTTTGATGTCATTGTGATCGGAATCATATTCCGATACCCATGGTGGGCTTCAATCATGATTTGATTGTTGTTTGTCGGGTTAATTATAGTTTCATGTTATCGGTGTTTACAGTGGGTTCGTCTAACCTATGTACTTAGAGATTTTGAGTCTTAATCTCATTCATCTTCGATTACGAACGTAATTCCGAGTACAACAAGCTCATTATTGCGACGATTTGACGATAGTTATGGTCTAATTGGATCTGTGATTATACTGTTGACTATTTGTGTTCATCGTAATTTTTGACTTTGATCATATGGGTCAAAGAACAAGTCTTAATTATGACCATTCGTTAGTCTTAGCGAATTGGGACTATTTGGTGTCCAATTTGTTAAGATATTACACGAACTTGATTAGCGAATAAGATGTTACACGAATCAGATATGGATTCGCTTAAAATATAACGAACTAGAGTTTAGTTCGTCAAAATTAAATAGTAATTCGCTATGTTCAGTTCGTTAAAGTATTTACTTGATAACGAATCGCCTGATTCGTTATCTTATTGTGACGAATCAGTGTGATTCCCAACGAATGACATTTATTAAATAAATTAATTTCAATATTCATTTAATTTAATTAAAGAATTTAAATAGTCTAATACTCTTAAATAGATTAATTTACACATATCTTTTAATTATATATTTTGATATCTCTTCTCATATTCAATTTTATTTATACAGTAAAACATGGCTGATCAAGAACAACAAAATCAACCACCACCAGAACAACCTCCACAAGGACAACCACAACAACAAGATCAACAAGCTGAAGTGATCTTATTGCCGTTTGATAAAAAGCACAAAATTTGTGCTTATGTTGATCAAGATGTGACTGATTTGGAAACGTTTGGAGCTATGTTGACTTTCTTACGACGTTCAAAGATACACTATGCAATCACTGCTAGACCTAAAGTGTATCTTAGTATAATCAGGCAATTTTAGAACACGGAGGAATATGTTGAGGCAGATAAATTGGTTCGAGCTACAATCAATCAGATTCCAATTACGATTGATGTTGAGGTCATTCGTCGGGTACTTCAATTTGACGATAATGATGATAACCCGAGTGAATTTGACAGGACATTGGTTAGAGGTTTATTCACACGCTTGAACTATGGTGGTGATATTCGTATATCTATGCTGAACAAGAACGGGTTGTGTCCACCATACAAGTATCTGTTGCATGTTCTACTTCATTGTATGAGTGGACGTCGCGGTGGGTTTGATGAGTGTCGCCTAAGTTTGTAGTCGACGTTTGTTGTTTTAATCCTGAACAAGCCCCTCAACTACTCAGAACTCATCTTTGATCATCTGAAAGAACAGGTTTAGCAAACTCTACAGTCAAAGAAGTTCTTATGTACCCTCGTTTTTTACAGCTAATTATTAAGGATTTGATTCCGAATTTGGTGATTGATCGAACGTTGGTGAACGATGTTCTTGATATGGAACATATGAAAGCTAAAACGGTGCATCGTATGTTAATATATAGAAAAAAAAAGCCACAGGATAAACGGATGATTGGTCATATAATCAATCCGTATTACGTATGTCCTCCTAATGAGCGCTGGATCCACGATGATTCGGATTCCGAGCGTGAAGGGGGGAGAAGGTGGGAACAATGATGGTGGAGATGATGATGGGAATGATGGTGATGGTGGAGCTGGTGAACGAGCTCTTAAAGAACAACAAGATGCAGTCGATGCTGCTCTAGCTGCCACCATGAAAGCTCAGCTGGAAAGAAAAAGAAAGGGTAAAGCTGTAGCTACTGGTGAACCACCAAAGAAGCCCCGTGTGTCTTCTGGGGCTGGGGTAATCATTGGAACCCCACCACCATGTCACACAACGCCTCAAAGCTCGGCGGTGCCGCTAACTACTAGCACTCCGATGCTTACTTTGACGACGACGTTGGTGTCACACGAGAGGCTTGGTCTTATTCCTCAAATGGCATTAACCGAGATACCGAGACCTCCTGCTGCATTGTCTACAGTATATCCTACCCCATCCATTAGACCTCCTCCTACAACTACAACTCTTCCTCCACCTCCGCCTAGTGATGTCTCATTCATGAGAATTACTCGGCCTCAAGGACCTGTTCAACCTGTTCATCCATCCGTATACAACTTGCCACCAGGTTGTCAAACTGAAATGCTGCTAAATCTGCTACATCTATATGAAAATCAAATGGTAGCTGACTGTCAAACTCAAGAACGACTCATGGAGAATCAAAGACGAATGATGAGTTATATTTCTTTCTGTTAGAAGGAGACTAAGTCGTTACATATGATGGATAACTCAATTTCTTAATGGACGGACACGAACATGAATTTTCGTTCGGTAGTGTTTGGAGATGTCTGTTTGTCCGTCAAAAGCTTAACGGATGAAAACGAACATGCTCTCGTCTATTCCGGTTCGATCTATACACCCATGATCTAAGTACTTGAAAGAACAGCATAGAGCAAGATTCCCTTTATTAAGCAAAAAAAGATAATTTGAATACACCGAAGCCAAAAAAACAAGAAGAGCCAAACGAATGATGGAGATCAGACTCACAGAATTTTCTTTGAAAATGACAAAGGAACAAAACAAACCTAAAGCCACAATGATAGAGTGTATAATAATGAAAAGGATTATGTAGTGTCTGAATTCAGAAGTCCAAAGAAATGGAAGAATGACAAGAAATGTCTATGATCAAGATAATGATAGTATGATAATAAGAAACTCTGATGGATTGGCATTGGGAATCATAGAAAATGACTCTGACTTGGAATAACTGCATGTGGAAGATCTAAATGATATAAGGCACTGGAACTTACAAGAAGATTACCCTTTCCATGTGGAAATTTCTATGTTCCAACAAAGAGATGCAACCATAAGATTAGAAAAGATTACCTAAGAAAGAAGGAGAGCTAGATGCTGAAAGTATAGGTAATTATGCTTTGAAGACTATCCTTGAATTACTTGTAATTTTGTCTTTTGTTATGTTTTTATGAAATTTTTATTTGACGTGTAATGCCCTTGAGGCAGAATTGTGAATATGTAATATGTTTCCTTTTAATAATGTAATTTACTGCTTTTAAGGTTTTGATGTGTAATTTGACCCAAGTGTATGTAATCCGGATGTGTTTTAGTGCATCTGAGTTTGTTCCAATCTAGGGTGGAGACTGTTGGGACTAAGGGATTGATAAAGGAAGAATAGAATATTCTCAACCTCCTCAGAAATATGCTAAGTATAGAACACGAGCAAACCCAGACACTTCGAGCAAGGTATCTTATGCGAGTAAGGTTATCTTCAAGGATTCTTCTATGTGTAAAGCTTCGAGCAAGCTGCACTTCGTCGAGCAAGGTTGTTCTTCATTCGAGCATAGTTTGTGTCAGAGAAAACACTTGACATATCCAAGCTTAAGCCAAGTTTACAAGTAATTTGGTGGGTTGAGCAAAGATTGAATAAGGAGATCTCAAGCATGCTTGTGAGAAGTTAAATGATTTATTATAAGGACTTCTACGAGTATAGTTCAATCTCAAGCAAGCTACAGTACCCGAGTATACTGTGTTTGATATAATAAGTATAAGGACAAGGATTGAAGAGATCATGAAGAACTAGTTTTATCGTGGGATATTTCCGAGCAAAGTTGGGTTATATCATGAAGATTGAAGTCTGCTTGGAAAATATTCTAAATAAAAGTATACTCGAAGGAATGCTCCAATCACACTCAAGAATTACCAGGTCTACTCGATAGAAAAAGTATACTCGAAGATCTGTTTTGTCACTTGTTTTTATTTTGAGAATTTTTTGTAATGATTAGAGTTTTTAGAAGGAATTTCAGGTGCCTATATATGGGAATACTAGGTCACATTTTTTACAACTGCTGATTACATACCTTTGGAGACACATTGATTATTCTCTATATGAAAGGCACACCTAACATTTCACCTAAAACCCTAAAGCATTTCCAATTGTATCTTTTCGAATATGAATATTCTAATGGAAACTTTCGAGTGAATCATATGTTTGTTTGTGTTGTGTTATTTCTATAATTAGCAACATCCAAGTTTTAGTTGATTCCTCCGGCTATAATCTAGGATGAAAGAGTCGATCTTTTATCTCGAAATCTATCGAGAAAGAGTCGATCTTATGGCACAGAAGAATGGGCCACATTCACCTTTGCAAGATGAATAATTTTGTGAATAATGAGTTGGTTAAAGGTGTTTCTCTTAAAGGTTTTCATATGACTGATCACTGTGTCTCGTGCAAGAAAGGAAAGAAAAAGAAGAAATCTCATCCTTTGAAGCTGGTCAACTCCATTGACACATCACTGGAACGTCTACATGTGGATTTATTCGGGCTAGTCAACTGTGCGAGTGTTGGGGAAGATTTAAATTGTCTAGTAGTCACTGAAGATTAGTCTAGATATTCATGTGTTATATTTATTAGTACAAAAGATCAAACTACATATTTGGTTCAGCAACTCATAACTAAGATCGATTCACTTTACAAATTAAAAGTGAGACGTATTCGAGGTGATAATTTCACAAACTTCAGGATTAGTAGCATGGAGTTTTTCTGTATCCAAAGACGCATTCATCACGTATACAATGCTCTTTATCTACCACAACAAAATGGAGTTGCTAGAGGACGAATTGAATTATCATTGAAGTGGCTAGAACCATGCTTGCATATTCAAAGTTGCCCGTTCAATTCTGGAATGAGACTGTCAACATTGCTTGCTACATGCTTAATCGGATTCGAACGGTTAAGAAGTTCAAGAAGACGAGTTACGAACTTCTCAACAACCATAAGTTGAATCTTCAGTTTTTAGAGTCATTTGGGTATCCTTGGACAATGTCAAAAAAGGAATGCTTATGTCAAAAAAGAGATGCGGGAAAGTTTAAAGAAAAGGCCACTGAAATTTATTTTCTTGGGTATGCTTCACCTAAGAAATGGGTTTTCAATCTTTCTTCCGGGAGTGTTAAAGAGTGGTACCACACAGACTGTCAAAGGTGCACCACACCTCCCATTGGCAATGGACATGATTGGATGTTCGATTATGATGGGTTGTTCAACTCATTAACTCCTTTGGTTGAGGTACCGAATGAAGACTTGGTGCATTCTTATCTGAAATATGAAGTAGTTTTCTATTTAAGTTCTTCTTCTCATGTTCATTCTACTTTGGTACCTGAGCAAGCTGATAATTCAGAAGTGTCATATGATTCTTCTGATGATAATGCCGACTTTGAAGATTCGACCTCAGAACCACTCGTTGAAGATCAAGAAGTTAATGAGGTTAACGGATGTGAATCTTCCGTCCCTACGACATAACAAGAACTAATTTTAACTTCACCAACTTGGAAGACAATGTTGCAGTTCCAAAGCATCCTACACTTCGATTACATTCTTATCATTCTTAAGAGAATATTATTAGTGATTTTAATGTGGGTGTTCGTACTCACATTCAGGTAGCTAATGTTGTTGAAGATCCTATAATCTGTGTGTATGCTAGTATCCGAGCTTCCGGAAATCAAAGTATTGCCCAATACACATTCTTTATATCCCAAGTTGAGCCAACATGTGTATCTATGGCTTTGCAAGAGTCATCTTGGGTAGAAGTGATTCAAGACGAGTTACAACAATTTGTTCATCTTGGTGTTTGGGATTTGATTGATAAACCTGATCATGTTCGAAAACAGATACATACTAAATGGGTTTTCAAGTGCAAAAGGATGATCGTGGGGTGATTGTGGGCAACAAAGCAAGATTGGTTGTCCAAGGTTTTAATCAACGAGAAGACATTGACTACAATGAGGTGCATGCTCCAATTGTAAATCTGGAAGCAATTTGGATTTTTACTTGCCTATATTGCGTATCAAATGGATGTAACGAGTGCATTTTTAATGGGAATATTCATAAAGAGTTGTATGTGAAGCAGCCTCTTGACTTTGAAGACCATGATTATCCTGAACATTTTTATCGATTAAACAAGGATCTTTATGGTCTACATCAAGCCCCAAGAACTTGGTATAACACGTTATCTGACCATCTTTTGGATATAGGTTTTTCAAGAGGAACTGTGAATTGTACTATCTTCTACAAAGAACTGAAGGGTGATTTTCTTCTAGTACAGATTCATGTTGATGATATAATTTTCGTCTCTACAAAGAACGAGTTGTGTAAAGATTTCGAGAAGACGATGCAGACAAGATTCGAGATTAGCTTAATGGGAGAGATGAGTTTTTTCTTATGGTTGCAAGTTCGTCAATCTAATTCAGGATCTGTATTCATAAGACGAAGTACATGAACAATCTCTTCAGCCGATTCAAGAAAACTGTCAAAAAAGTACCCTCAACTCCTCTTCCCGTAGGTCATAATTTGTCACCGGGTGACCTAAAGGATTCTGTTGATCCGACTCTTTATCGTTCTAAGATTAGGTTTTAGACGTACCTTACTGTATCTCGGCTGAATATAATGTTTGCCGTCTGTTTATGAGTCTAATATCAATCGATTCCTCGGGTGGCTCATCTAGCAGATGTGAAGTGGGGATGGGATCTGTATGTTACATGTAGCCATACCCGTACATGTACCCGAAAGTACCCATACCTAAAATCAGTTAATATGGGTACTCGTACTCAGTTTTATGTGTGGGTACAGGTACTTTCAGATACCACTTTGTTTTTTTTTAAAAAAAAACACAACCGAAACATAATACTAAAACTAAAAATGAAATAAATAATAATATACAATCCATTCATAATCAAGTAATGAATTCCAAAAAATACAAAGTCTCCCAATTTTTTTTATCAAAATGTTTAAAACAAAATTAACTTACGTAAAGAAAGTTAACATTCGTTTAATCTTCGCTAATCATCTTCCCATTTTCCCTTTTCCTTTTCTTTGTTTATTGAACCTCAATTTCTATGAAAAACAAGAGAGAACGTTAATACATGTTATTTAATGATATACACATTTACACATACGTGAAATAATAATATATGAATACACAATATATGAATATACACATAAAGATCGAGAAGGAACTGATTCAACTGATATATTTATATATATATATATACAAGGTTTTGAAAATCCCGCTTGAAAGTTAAGTCATGAGTGTTTGAAACCTAATAAAAGCCCCTACATACTCTAAATGGGTACCAGTACCCGTAATACTCCTACTTGTACTTGTACCTAAAATCAATAAATGTGGATACTCGTACCCGCAGCCAATAGAAATGTACGAGTACTGAACGGGTAAGGATAGTCAGGAAAATATCCCATCCATCCTGTTAAGTGTATTTTTCATTATCTGATGGTAATCCTGACATCGGGTTATGGTATTCCAAAGACGATGATTTTGAGCTTTCTGCTTATTTGGATTCGGCCTATGGAGGGTGGAAGATCAACTTCAAGTCTACAAAAGCGGTTATAAATTTTTTGGAAGCAACCTTGTTTCCTGGAAGTGTAAAAAGCAAACAACGATCTTACTTCAACCTCAGAAGTTGAATATGTGGCGGCCTCGAGTTGCTGTTCACGGGTTTATGGATCCAGCACACTTGCGGGATTACAGCTTTAAGTTTCTTACTACTCCCCTCTTTATTAATAACTACGCAGTTATATGTATAACTAAAAATCAAGTACAACTTTCAAAAAGAAAACATATTAAATTTCGATATCACTTTATCCGTAATTGTTTTTAAAAGAAATTAATCACCTAATAAAACTTGTTTCATTTATTTTCTTGGTTAAAATAGTCTCAAGTAGTTTTTGGATATTCAACCGTTCAATCGATCATTTTTATGTTGTTTATATAGTTTCTTTTATTTATATTCTTTGTTTTTTATTTTTAGGGAGAGTAACTATATAAAAATACAGAAACTATGAGTTTTTGTTTGAAAAATATATAAAAATATAAAAACATGAAAAAAAATTAAATTGACAAATTTGATCCGACGTATATGGGCAATGATGTTACATTGGCTTAACGTACCTAGCATATGGGCGAATTAGACTAGAAATTGCTGAAATCTCATATGTATGATGTGTATGATAGGCTTGATTAATCAATTAAGTGCTTATGTGATATAAACTTAAATATTTTGTCAAATCTAGTGGTACAACATCTTGATGCATAGTTGTTTTTAAAATTTTAAATGTAAAAAGATTGATGTGTGTACATGCTTTCATTTTGGAAAGAATTCAACTTATTTTCTTATTTCATTTTTCAAAGATATTCAATTTTATTCTTTTTCTTTATTTTTGTTTTAAGTCTTGGATCCTCTTTGCATGCAGTAATATCGACATGAGGGTTAAGACATGAATATTCTGTTTTATTTTCTTGGTGTTTCGTACAAGCCTTGGATCTTCTTTACATATGCAAAAAGCATTAACGTGTGAGAGACATGTATCAACATAAAGATTAAGGCCTTGTATGACTTCAACTTATTTAAACTTTTTTTATTTTGTTAAAATGGAATCGTATATGCGTGTAGTAATACCAATATTAAGGGAAAATTTTTACTTTCTGCTTTATTTTTTATTTCTTATTTTTTCATGGTTCACAGCTAATCAATTTGCATGAAATATTGAGACACATGTAAATATACTATATTTGATAGAGACTGTTTCTGATAGGTGCGATCCACTTATGATTTGTGCATAATTGAAACTTCATTACGTATCATAAAGCTATAGAAAGACTATGTCTAAATTTAAAGTTGAAAATTATATTTGCAATCGTCGTGGAATTATGTGCATAATAATGTAGAAATGGAAGTGTAGTTTAGGACATTACTAGTCAATATATTCCCATGTTGTGATCTTTCTCACAAAAATAAGTACTGGTTATTGTATATTATTTCATTTTTGTTTTATATTTGAAAAATATAAAAAGATTTTCGGTGTGTTTTAATGCAAATTATTGAAAAGACAAAAATATTTTAAGTGTGTTTTAGCTTAAAGTTAGTAAAAATCCAAAGAATTATATTTTTGCTTTATTTTCGATCACCGAGTTGTGAGAATAGATGGTTAAAATCTTGGTTTACCGGTCTTAAAAAAAATTCCCCCGATCATGTGAAAATTTTGGGCATTTGCTAATATCAGCGTCTGTGTACTCATTCGTTGTTGTCTAAGTGAATGAACGTCTATTCGCTTGTAAATAGCTCATTCGCTGGTGGTTCCATTTGTCTGATATTTGAATTGGGCATTCGCTTGTTTTACGTTAGTGCATGATTTGTTGTCTGTAGTTAATAGAAGAAGCTAGGGGTAGTTTAGTCAATAAGACATAATGTAATATGGCCCATTCGCTATGGATTGTATAGCGAATGGGATCCATTCATTAGATTAACTGCCTCACTCGTTAAGTTAGAAGCTCATACGCAAAGGATGTTTAGTATATGAAGGCTCATTCTTTATATAAGGATGCTTATTCGTTATTTAATGTAACGAATGGGAGCTCATTCGTTACAAGAACACCCCATTCGTTAGTGATAATAATGAAGGGGACTGGGACTATAAATAGGTAGTTCCAATTCACATGAGCTGTGAGATCCGTTATTAATTATATCTCTAATGTAACGTTACCATGCCGGTTCTCTCTAGAACTCATTAATGTATCTAATGTATTCATACATTAACGTATTCAATAAAATATTAATTAATCATAATCGTCTCGTGTGTATGTGTCATGTTATGCAATCGGATCATGTTTATAATGTATCGTAACGGTTTCAAATTTTAAACCAATGGTCCATTCGCTGATCTCTATTGGCAAATGATGTCCATATGCCAACTCAAGTTAGCGAATAGAACTCCTAATATAAAAGGGGCTGGCTGTGAGCGTATGCTCTCTCCTTCGTTCAACCACTATACTCTCAAAATTCTCTCAAAGCGTCACTCTGCCCAAATTTTCTAAAACATTTAAGTGTTATTAATCATCATTCATCATCATCGAATCATTATTAGGTATAATGACGATCTTATCTGGCTCAGTTAGATGTTTGTTTGGATTGATTTGAACTTGGGGTGAATAAAACCTAACCGGACATAAATTTGTTTAATTAACCTTTTAATCGTGTTTAAAATGAAATTAAACTTAACCGTTGAGTTATCGATCTTGTATCGATGCTTAATTAACAATCATTTGATTTTACAAAATGTATTTTGGGTTAATTAGTTTTCTGGGTTTTATGTTGTTCATGAGTTCATTCGCTGAAGTGTTCAACTTCCATACGGTTATCCTTTTGCTGAAGACATTCACTTAATGTTTAGGCGGATAAATTATTCAGCAAATGGAACGCATTCATTGATGTTTATCCAGCGAATGGATGATATTCATTCACTGGTTCTCTCAAGAGAATGTAGAAGTTGATAGGGCGTGTGGTCCTAAAACGAGTGAGACTTTATTCGTTGGACAGGTGAAGCGCATGAACCAGATGTTTACAAGAAGCGAATGATCCATTCACTTGACTTAATTGTTAGGCGAATGAGGGTATTTTGTTCATTTTTGATTGATTATCAAATGCTAATCATCTCGTGTAAACAGTTAAGGAAGATCAACTTGAAAATATTATACCTGATGGCCACCCAGAATAGGAAATTATTCATGAGGCCCAAGTTACACAAGAACAACAAATTCTAGAACAAGAACAACAAGTTGCTCTGGTACAATTGGTGGCTAATATTGGTCATAATATAGTTTCCTTTTTGGGACACAATTATGATGATCATGCTACTTTTGACTGGATTATTTCATTCTTGAGAAGATCAAGGATCTACAAGGCCATATCTACCAACTTGCCGGCTTATTGTAGTATCATTAGTCCATTATGGGAAACGGAAAGCTATGATGTAGCTTTAGTATGTATCAAGGCTACTGTTCAGAACCAACAAGTGGTGATTACTCCTTAGATTATCAAAGACATGATATTGTTCCACGAAACCGATAACTATGTTTATTGCTTTGACAAGGAGTTGAGTCATGGGTTGTTTCGAATGATCAATTACAAGGGCAATGTGAATGAGTCTCAGCATAATAAGGCCAATTTGTGTGAGTAGTATAAGTATCTATGCATTAACTGCTTTGTTGTCTTGGTGGGGAAGGAGAAATGGGTATAACAAGTTTAGAGATATGATTCAATAAGCTATGGTAGCTCCGATCCTCAATGCCCTTCAATTTCTAAAAGATTATTTTCTTCCATAAGGAGGAGAACTGCACGAATAAGAAAGACAAATTCTTGATGTATACAAGGTTCTTGCTGATGATCATTAACACGCTGCTGCCCAATCTACCTAAAGACCGAAGTGTTGGAAATGATGTTTATGTTATGCAGCCGATGAATAGTAATATAATTGAGGATTTTGTTTTATCAGGGTTAAACTGAAGAGACAAAGCCTAAGTACAATAGGTTGATTGGTAATTTGATTAATCAAACTAAGATGCACCTCTAGATAATCAATGACAACATGATCATTCAGTTTTAGAAGGTGAAGGTGCTGGTGGTTCTAATGATAGTAATGATGGTGATGGTGGTAGAAAGGATAAAGGAAAGGCTGTTATGGTAGGGAAACTAGGAAAGAGAAAGTCAAGGAAAAGAAGCACTGGGGTTGTTATCTCTAAAACTCTTGCACCGGCTATTCCAAGAAGTGTTTCTCAACCTTCTCCTAAAAGACAAAGTCTAACTACTGCTATGACTACCTCTACTGAGCAAGCTACTACAAGTTTCACTCTTTCTACAACAGCATTTGTGGATCCACGTCTATATTCAATTCCACTACCGATTATCCAATAAGTTATAGCTCCAATCTCTCTTTCAACAAGAACAATAGTAACAACCGGTACTGTTGGTACTCCTAGACCTATTCTGAGCTTTACAAGACCCAGGGACCATTCCCTCCTATTCCTAGAGGTTTTACTACTTTGTTTATGCAACAACAAATGTTGTACTTGTTGAATCTATTCCATCTTCAAGCAATACAAATGAATGCTGATCGGCTGCAACATGATGAGATGAAGGCTAAACAGATAAAGATGGTTCAAGGGACGAAATTTTTGTATAATGAGAACAAAGAGTTTAAAGCTCTGGTTACTTCTTAGGAGGGGGGGACTATTAAAGAACATGGTGATTTCATAATACAGTTGAAATGTAAAGATGATGAGATGAGCAAGCTTAATAGTAAAGATCAAGATGATGATACTTAGTAGTAACAAAAATTTGATAAGAAACCAGGTACTTCAACATCTGGTCCTTCTGTTTCTCCGGGGGAGTCATCAGGCAAAGAGATTGTTGTTCACCAAAGCTTAATAGAAGCACATTCAACCAGTTCTTTAAAAGTGAATACTATCATGTTTGCTAACGAGGATAGTGTTATACCAGGATAGGTAAATGCGGATGAAATAGAAGAAGGCGATTTTGTTAGTCCGTGTTTATCTATAGAACAAAACTCCATGTTGTTTGAGAGGAATAAGGAGGAAGTGGAGAATCTAGGTAGGGATGATGATGTGGAAGTAGAATATTGTTTTGATGAAGATGTTGCTCAGAAAGTTCTTCTGATAGCATGTACTATGATGAGGGGGAAATCGAAAATGTAACGGCTGAAGAATACCCTGATTTATACACGAGTGACAACACTGATGAAGGGATTCCATTTTTCATTGAAGATGTTATCAACAAGGCCGGGGAGAAGCTTGAGAAAGAACAAGCTGAGAAAGAGAAAGATGATGCCCCGCCTATACCTATGTCTTCAGGATCGCCTGTTTTGTTTGATTATAATGATTAAAAAGTTCAACAAATGGATAGACATGGTGAGACGGGCTCAAGAGTAATATTATGTTCAAGCGACGGCCAAGTTATCAAACAAGTAGAATAAGAAGTATTAGAATGTAAAGAGGGCTAAGGGTGATATTGTGTCTTAGATGTATGAGCCAGACTTGAAGGTGTCTGTAGTGAACTGGAAAAATGGCATACGGTACTTTGAAAGATTCACATATATTCTCACTATGTCGAGATGGGATGTGCAGATTTTGGCTTACCATTCGTTCATAAACATTAATAATGTAGATTTGTTGAGATGGTTTCACAGCCACCTAGTTTATGAGGTCGAGCATGATTTTAAATTTTTCCTACCCACGAGACACACAAGCTTAAGACACGCTGATCCAAGAACCGGATTCTTAAAATTAAAAAAATTCCTTTGATGATTCTGCCTGCAAATTCATTCAAGGAATTCAATGGGTGGTCGTGGTGTTATGATGACAAGACCACCGAAGTTTTCTTGTTATTGGGATATGGTGATAATGTGAAGTTCATCCGAGTATTTGATCACATGTGGTTGGTAAATCTTTGCGATGAGGGAATACACGTACTATTCAAGAACCAAATCAGGTGGGCAGATAACAAAGACAATGAGCTGGCTATGCAATTTCATATGGTTGTCAGAGTATGTTTTTGCCTTTGGTATTCATTGTGTTTGTGATTGGAAGGCAAATCTCAAGACAAGGGGGAGTTTTTTAGTGCGTTAATGTTTTGTCTTAGTCTTTGTAGTAGTTTGGTCTACTGTAATAGTGAAGGGGGTGATAAGAAAACTTATGTAAGGCCATTTGCTTTTGATGTAAGCGAGTGGACTTGAGTTTAGACCATACGCTTGTTATGAAAGACAATATAATAATAAAAAAATACTTAAGCGGAAGCCTTACCTTATACGGGTACTGGAAGTTGGATGCTTAAGGTTAATCAAGCATCATTCTACCCTACGTCTCATATTGGGGCTTAATGTAACATCCTACTTTTGATTAAAATAATAAAATAAATGATGTTCATTTTATATCGTGTCGTTTATCGGTTTAAATAATAAACTGTACATGGTTGGGCTTGGACTTTAGAAAATAGAATAAAAGATGGATTGGGCCTTAGGTCCATGGGCTTAAGGGAGTATAAATACCCATAAAACCTAATCCTTCCCATTTTATCAATCTCTACACCATAGCCTACACCATAAAAAACACACACAAACCCGAACTAAGATCCGAAGGCGAAAATCCGAGCTTGTTGGTGCTGGAACGTCGTGACGGACCAAAACAACATCAAGGACCAGCTCGTGTTCATAGTTCGACTCGCTTAAGGTACGTTTATAATTAGAAATCGTTCATATAGGTTCGGTTTGGTTTGGGAAGTCATAGAACTGTGTTAGTATGTTATAAACGAATCCAAAACAACAAATCTTACTGAAATTGATTAGCGTTTGATAGGTTAAATGTTAACCTAAAGAAACTCGTATATACACACATAAATCGCACCATGAAAACGCGGATATTTGGATGATTGGACCCTTGGGGTTTGTAGGCGCTGCATAGACGATTCCAATGATACCTAAATCATGATTTTTGGTTAAGAAATGAAGATTTAATCACAGATCTAATATAGTTTGACTGTTGGGTGTTCTTGACGATTTTGACTTTGACCCTAAGTCAAAGTCTGGATAATAACAGAGATGATTCGTTATGATTGACCAATTCGTTACGCATTCATAACGAAACAGATGATTCGTTACTTGCCAATTCGTTATGTGTGGATAACGAACCAGATGGCGAATCAAGTTATGATGAGATAACGAACCAGAATAGCGAATTAGACCATGGATCAGGCTTAATTCGTTATAAAGATTTAGTTAGCGAATTAAATAATAATTTAAATTTTTAATGGAAAATGTGTTAAGACAGTTAATGTAAATAAAATTTTTCCAAGCTGACCTGGCAGCTCGACCCCATCCAGGGGCTCTGCCCCTTGGACGCTTCCAGGGGCGCTGTCCCCGGACCCCAATTCGTTGTGGGTTTTATGTAGACTATAAAGACTTTGTAGATAGTGATAGTTAATTTATGCGTGTAATTGTTATACAGTTAGTCGTGCACAGCACAAGAAAGGAATAACCATTAACGGTGAACGTAACCGACTTCAGGTGAGTTTCTAGCCCAATTCCTTGTTATGTTTTTGGGGCTGTGTGCATACTCGATGTGATTAGTTAATACACTTATCCTAAGTGATATGTGTATGCCATATATGTATTATGTGAAATGTATGAATGATTTCTTGTCGGTACATGAACGATCTTCGAAATTGCATGTACTGCCAGGAAATGGTTGAGGTTATATGTATGTTGTAAGATGAAGAATGAATGATGTATGTCTGTGCGAAACTTACGATTATGTATATAGAAAGTATGTTAAGGAGGTATGGAACAAAGGGTACCGGACCTTAATAATATCCGAGGATAGAGGGTGACCAGACCCTAATAATATCCGAGGATGGAGGGTACCGGACCCTAACAATATCCGAGGATGAAGGGTGACCGTACCCTAATAATATCCGAGGATGGAGGGTACCGGACCCTAATAATATCCGAGGATGAAGGGTGATCGGGCCCTAATAATATCCGAGGATGAAGGGTGACTGGACCCTAATAATATCCGAGGATGGAGGGTCCGTAATATCCGAGGATGAAGGGTGACCGGACCCTAATAATATCCGAGGTATGTAGGGCGAATGCTCTCTATAACGTAAGGTTAGTTATGTATGTGTATGAAAGATTGATGGATAGGTTAAGTATGTAATGTGTACCTTTGGGCACGTGTATGTGTATGTAAAGTAAGTTATGTGATTAACTAGAACTCACTCAGCGTAGCTGACTTTTAGTATGCACGCAGGTTAACAGATTGAGACAGCTGGTTTGAGATGGACACATAGCAGGACTGAAGAGGCTGGCATTTGAATATTGGTCATGATGTTTTGATACTATGTTTTATGTTATGTGTTTTTTAAAAGACAAGTTATGGATGTTTGTAATGGATAGTTGACAGTTTATATTATTCCGCGAAAGTTTTAATTAACTCTGATATTTAGAACTGCGTTTATGAGTAAATCCAACACCAAAGTAGGGCTACCGATAACGGGGCCTTACAAGTTGGAGGAAACCTTAACAACAATGAAGGGGTTCAGCTAGATCCCTTAATCCAAGCAGCTAATGTCCAAGCAGTAGCCGCGGCTGTGAAAAACATGAATCCAGAGGGGTCTGCAGGAGGCCGTGAAAGAACCGCTGAAGGAGCGGGAGGGGGTGGTAGGAGAGATGATGAAGAAGAAAGAGAGGTCTCGAGTGAGGTTAAGTCTGTGAAGGATGATTTTAGGAAAAGAGGCGAAGGTGGGTGCAACTATATGTCCTTCAAGGGCTGTGACCCGCCGAAACTGACTGGTTTGGGAGACGCAATCGCTACTCTTCAATGGATAACTTCCATGGATAAAATTATCTGAATCAGTGAGTGCCGTCCCGACCAAGCTGTGGGCTATGCCACCCAATTGTTTGAGGATGAAGCAATGTACTGGTGGGATTCGGTTGAGCAGAGAAAGAGTCGGGAAGAGGTAAAGGCGATGAGGTGGGACGATCTGAAGGAGTTGGTAATGAAGAGGTTTTGTGCTGATGCGGAGGTCGAAAGAGTTGAAATGAAGTTTTTGAGTCTGAAGGCGGGAAAGATGACACACCGCGAATACACCACTGAATTCAACCGCCTGTCTAGGCTGGTGCCAGACATGGTGAACACTGAAGCCAAGCGGGTTAAGTGTTATATCAGGGGACTGTCGCAACATGTTCGCGTCTTGGTCAAGGCTAGTAGACCGGCTACTTTCGATTCTGCTGTGGTACTCGTAGAAACGGTTTATGATGACTATGTGGAGGACGATGTGGTGGCGGAAGAGAAGAAGGATAAGAAATGGGTCGCTCCTGTCAAGCGACCAGGTACTCAGTTATGGAACTCTAAGGACAAGAAGCAGAAGGTGTGGGAGAGAAAGACATGTAAGACATGTGGAAAGGTGCACAGTGGCGAGTGCAAGTGGGGTACCGGTTCGGATGTGTGTCACAAATGTGGAAAGGCTCATGGTGGAGAGTGTAGGCTTGGGACGAATTCCTGTTATAACTGTGAAAAGGTGGAGCACTATGCTAACAAATGTGATGCAAAACCCGCATGCTATAAGTGTGGTAAGACGGGTCATATGGCAAGGGAGTGTACTGATGGTGGAGCTGGAGGTAGTGGAAAGAAAGATGTCGAAACCGCTAGGCCAAGGACTAGGGCCTACATGCTGACTCAAGAACAGGCTAAACAGATTCCAGATGTGGTGGCTGGTACGTTTTTAGTAAACGGTATTTCTGCTTCGGTATTATTTGATTCGGGTGCGAATAAAATTTTCGTAGCTACTCTATTTAGTAAATTAGCTAAAATAAAATGTTGTCGAGTGTCTGAAACTTTTATAGTAGAAACCGCTAGTGACACTTCGGTTAAAATAATGAAAATGGTTAAAAACTATAAGATAGATTTAGAGATACATGAGTTCCCTGTTACCTTGTATGTTATGACCTTAGGAGGGTTCGATGTAGTTTTGGGAATGGATTGGTTGTCTGAGTACGAAGCTCAGATAGTGTGTAAGAGTAGAATAATAAGGTTAAGATCCTTGGATGGTAGTGCGGTGATGGTTTACGGTGATAAGGAAAGTTTTGGGCTTAATGTCATTTCGATGATAAAAGCCGAGGGTTTGTTAAGGAGAGGGTGTGGTGCCTACGTGGCGTATGTTGTCAACGCTACGGCCGAGACGAAAGAGATGAAAGATGTTCCTATCGTGTGCGACTACCCAGAAGTATTCCCTGAGGATCTTCCGGGGTTGCCACCGGAGCGAGAGATAGAATTTCAGATAGATTTAGTACCAAGAGCCCAACCCGTCGCGAAAGCGCCTTACCGACTAGCACCGTCTGAGATAAAAGAACTAATGTCCCAACTGCAAGAACTCCTCGACAAGGGTTTTATTAGACCAAGTGTTTCCCCGTGGGGAGCACCAGTGTTGTTCGTGAAGAAGAAGGATGGAAGTATGAGAATGTGCATAGACTATCGTGAGTTGAATAAGCTTACGGTAAAGAATAGATATCCTTTGCCAAGGATTAATGATCTGTTTGACCAACTGCAAGGTTCAAGTTGGTTCTCACGAATAGATCTCAGATCAGGCTATCATCAGCTGAAGGTAAAAGAGGAAGACATCCCTAAGACAGCGTTCCGAATGCGATATGGACACTACGAGTTCCTCGTGATGTCATTCGGTCTGAAGAATGCTCCCGCATCATTCATGGACATGATGAATATGGTGTGTCGGCCGATGTTGGATAAGTCAGTTATCTTTTTCATCAATGATATATTGATTTATTCAAAGAGCGAGTCTGATCATGCTGAGCATCTGAGAGAAGTATTGGAGACTCTGAAGAAAGATAAGTTATATGCTAAGTTTTCGAAATGCCCGTTCTGGTTGCGAGAAGTGCAATTTCTTGGTCACGTGATTAATCCTGAAGGGATTACCGTAGACCCAGCTAAGATTGAGGCAATAACGAATTGGAAGACTCCTAAGAATGTGACTGATATACGAAGCTTCTTAGGGTTAGCTGGCTACTATAGGAGATTCATCGAAGGTTTCTCCAAGATAGCCGCGCCGTTGACCGGTATGACCCGAAAGTCGATAGTATTCAGTTGGGGTAAGTTTCAAGAAGAAGCTTTTCAGGAGTTAAAGAAGAGACTCACGCAAGCTCCAATCCTTGCTTTACCCGATGGTGACGAGGATTTGGTTGTTTGTACTGATGCCTCGCATCGTGGGTTAGGTTGCGTGTTAATGCAACGAGGAAAGGTGATAGCTTACGCGTCTAGACAGTTGAAAGTCCATGAGAGTACTTATCTGACGCATGATTTAGAGCTAGCAGCAGTAGTGCATGCTCTCAAGATATGGAGACATTATCTGTATGGTACTAAGTGTACTATATACACAGATCATAAGAGTTTAAAGTACTTCTTCAAGCAGAAAGAATTGAATATGAGACAGACAAGATGGCTGGAGTTGATAAAGGATTACGACTGTGACATTAAATACTATCCTGGTAAAGCTAATGTAGTCGCCGACGCGTTAAGCTGTAAGAATGAGGAAGTCATTGCAACAGTGAAGTCATACCAGTTGATTATGAATTCAAGTCTGTTTGAAGAGATCATCAAAGTACAGTCAGAAGTGCTGGTAGATGAAGGGCTAGTGAAGAAAGAAAGGATTTTTGGTCAGAAGGATGAGTTGATGGAAAACACTCATGGTGTTAAGACTAGGTTTGACCGTATGTGGATCCCACGCCATGGAGATCTCAGGGGTCAAATCTTAGATGAAGCTCATAAGTCAAGATATTCTATTCATCCAGGAAATACGAAGATGTACCAAGATTTGAAAAGAGATTACTGGTGGCCAGGCATGAAGAATGATGTAGTAGATTATGTCAGTAAGTGCCTAACGTGCTTGCAAGTCAAGGCAGAGCACCAGAAACCTTATGGAAAGATGCAGACTCTAGAGATACCAGAATGGAAATGGGAACACATCACCATGGATTTCATAACTAAGCTACCCCGTACAGCTAAGCATCATGATACCATCTGGGTGATAGTGGACCGTTTGACCAAAAGTGCTCACTTTCTGCCCATACGAGAGGCCATCTCGCCAGAAATGTTAGCAAATTTGTTCATAAAAGAGGTTGTGGCCAAGCATGGAGTGCCGTTATCGATCTTGTTTGATAGAGATACTCGATTCACTTCGAGGTTTTGGAAGAAGTTCCATGAAGCTATGGGAACGAGATTGAACATCAGTACGACGTATCATCCTCAAACAGATGGACAGTCCAAAAGGACGATCCAAACCCTTGAGGATATGCTACGTGCTTGTGTTTTAGACTTTGGAGGAAGTTGGGATGATCATCTGCATCTAGCAGAGTTCTCCTATAACAACAGATACCATTCGAGTATTGGTACGCCACCGCTTGAGATGCTTTACGGTAGACGATGTAGGACCCCGGTGTGTTGGGGAGAGATTGGTCAGAAAGAGATGGGAAGCCTAGAAGTTGTGCAAGAAACCTCTTCGAAGTTCGATCAGATCAAAGCAAGAATGAAAGCAGCTCAAGACAAACAGAAGTCGTATGCTGATAAGCGGTGACGACCGATTGAGTTTAACGTTGGTGACAATGTGATGCTCAAGGTCTCGCCTTGGAAAGGAATCATTCGTTTCAGGAAGAGGGGAAAGTTGAGTCCAATGTACATTGGACCGTTTAAGATTATAGATCATGTAGGTGAAGTGGCTTATAAGCTAGACTTGCTAGAAGAGTTAGAAGGAATTCATTCAACCTTCCATATTTCTCATCTGAGAAAATGTGTAGCTGATGACACGTCTCACGTGGCATTAATGGACATTGAGGTAGATGAACGGTTGAATTACATCGACCAACCGATTGAGATAGTTGACCCCAAGGAAAAGCAACTCCATCACAAGGTTATACCTTTAGTGAAAGTGATATGGAAGCATCGCAAGGGTTCAGACGCTACTTGGGAAGTTGAGGATGAGATGCGCAAGTTTTACCCGAATTTGTTTATGTAATAGTTAGGTTTCGAGGACGAAACCTCTTTAAGGAGGGAAGACTTGTAACAAAAATTCAGTTGTTGAGATGAGCAAGATAATGATACTTAGTAGTAACAAAAATTTGATAAGAAACCAGGTACTTCAACATCTGGTCCTTCTGTTTCTCCGGGGGAGTCATCAGGCAAAGAGATTGTTGTTCACCAAAGCTTAATAGAAGCACATCCAACCAGTACTTTAAAAGTGAAGACTATCATGTTTGCTAACGAGGATAGTGTTATACCAGGCTAGGTAAATGCGGATGAAATAGAAGAAGGCGATTTTGTTAGTCCGTGTTTATCTATAGAACAAAACTCCATGTTGTTTGAGAGGAATAAGGAGGAAGTGGAGAATCTTGGTAGGGATGAGGATGTGGAAGTAGAATATTGTTTTGATGAAGTTGTTGCTCAGAAAGTTCTTCTGATAGCATGTACTATGATGAGGGGGAAATCGAAAATGTAACGGCTGAGGAATACCCTGATTTATACACGAGTGACAACACTGATGAAGGGATTCCATTTTTCATTGAAGATGTTATTAACAAGGCCGGGGAGAAGCTTGAGAAAGAACAAGCAGAGAAAGAGAAAGATGATGCCCCGCCTATACCTATGTCTTCAGGATCGCCTGTTTTGTTTGATTATAATGATTAAAAAGTTCAACAAATGGATAGAGACGGTGAGACGGGCTCAAGAGTAATACTATGTTCAAGCGAAGGCCAAGTTATCAAACAAGTAGAATAAAAAGTATTAGAATGTAAAAAGAGCTAAGGGTGATAATGTGTCTTAGATGTATGAGCCAGACTTGAAGGTTCCTGTAGTGAAGTGGAAAAATGGCATACGGTACTTTGAAAGATTCACATATATTCTCACTATGTCGAGATGGGATGTGCAGATATTGGCTTACCAGTCGTTTATAAACATGAATAATGTAGAGTTGTTGAGATGGTTTCACAGCCACCTAGTTTATGAGGTCGAGCATGATTTTAAATTTTTCCTACCCACGAGACACACAAGCTTAAGACACGCTGATCTAAGAACCGGATTCTTAAAATCAAAAAAATTCCTTTGATGATTCTGCCTGCAAATTCATTCAAGGAATTCAATGGGTGGTCGTGGTATTATGATGACAAGACCACCGAAGTTGTGTTGTTATTGGGATATGGTGATAATGTGAAGTTCATCCGAGTATTTGATCACATGTGGTTGGTAAATCTTTGCGATGAGGGTATACACGTACTATTCAAGAACCAAATCAGGTGGGCAGATAACAAAGACAATGAGCTGGCTATGCAATTTCAGAGGGTTGTCAGAGTATGTTTTTGCCTTTGGTATTCATTGTGTTTGTGATTGGAAGGCAAATCTCAAGACAAGGGGGAGTTTTTTAGTGCGTTAATGTTTCGTCTTAGTCTTTGTAGTAGTTTTGGTCTACTGTAATAGTGAAGGGGGTGATATGAAAACTTATGTAAGAACATTCGCTTTTGATGTAAGCGACTGGACCTGAGTTTAGACCATACGCTTGTTATGAAAAACAATATAATAATAATAAAATACTTAAGCGGAAGCCTTACCTTATACTGGTACTAGAAGTTGGACGCTTAAGGTTAATCAAGCATCATTCTACCCTACGTTTCATATTGGGGCTTAATGTAACATCCTACTTTTGATTAAAATAATAAAATAAATGTCGTTCATTTTATATCGTGTCGTTTATCGGTTTAAATAATAAACTGTACATGGTTGGGCTTGGACTTTAGAAGATTGAATAAAAGATGGAATGGGCCTTAGGTCCATGGGCTTAAGGGAGTATAAATACCCTTAAACCCTAATCCTTCCCATTTTATCAATCTCTACACCATAGCCTACACCAATAAAAACACACACAAACCCGAACCAAGATCCGAAGGCGAAAATCCGAGCTTGTTGGTGCTGGAACGTCGTGACGGACCAAAACATCATCAAGGACCAGCTCGTGTTCGTAGTTTGACTCGCTTAAGGTACGTTTATAATTCGAAATCATTCGTATAGGTTCGGTTTGGTTTGGGAAGTCATAGATATGTGTTAGTATGTTATAAACGAATCCAAAACAACATATCTTACTGGAATTGATTAGCGTTTGATAGGTTAAATGTTAACCTAAAGAAACTCGTGTATATACACATAAATCGCACCATGAAAACGTGGATATTTGGATGATTGGACCCTTGGGGTTTGTAGGCACTGCATAGACGATTCCAATGATACCTAAATCAAGATTTTTGGTTAAGAAATGAAGATTTAATCGCAGATCTAATATAGTTTGACTGTTGGGTGTTCTTGACGATTTTGACTTTGACCCTAAGTCAAAGTCTGGATAATAACAGAGATGATTCGTTATGATTGACCAATTCGTTACGCATTCATAACGAATGGGACCCAATTCGTGAGACTTGATAACGAATGAGCTCTCCAGTTCGCTATCTATCCATTTGTTAGATAAGATAACGAATCTGGTAATTCGTTATATGCTCATTCGCTATGCTAAGGTAACAAATCAGATGATGTTCAGACAACGAATTAGCATAACGAAACAGGTGATTCGTTACTTGCCAATTCGTTATGTGTGGATAACGAACCAGACAGCGAATCAAGTTATGATGAGATAACGAACCAGAATAGCGAATTAGACCATGGATCAGGCTTAATTCGTTATAAAGATTTAATTAGCGAATTAAATAATAATTTAATTTTCTAATGGAAAATGTGTTAAGACAGTTAATGTAAATAAAATTTTTCCAAGCTGACCTGGCATCTCGACCCCATCCAAGGGCTCTGCCCCTTGGACCCTGCTAGGGGCGCTGCCCCCAGAACCCCGTTCGTTGTGGGTTATATGTAGACTAGAAAGACGTTGTAGATAGTGATAGTTAATTGATACGTGTAATTGTTATACAGTTAGTCGTGCACAGCTCAAGAAAGGAATAACCATTAACGGTGAACGTAATCGACTTCAGGTGAGTTTCTAGCCCCATTCCTTGTTATGTTTTCGGGGCTGTGTGCATACTCGATGTGATTAGTTAATACACTTATCCTAAGTGATAAGTGTATGCCATATATGTATTATGTGAAATGTATGAATGATTTCTTGTCGGTTCATGAACGATCTTCGGAATTGCATGTACTGCCAGGAAATGGTTGAGGTTATATGTATGTTGTAAGATGAAGAATGAACGATGTATGTATGTGCGAAACTTACGATTATGTATATAGAAAGTATGTTAAGGAGGTATGGAAGAAAGGGTAACAGACCCTAATAATATCCGAGGATGGAGGGTGACCAGACCCTAATAATATCCGAGGATGGAGGGTACCGGATCCTAATAATATCCGAGGATGAAGGGTGATCGTACCCTAATCATATCCGAGGATGGAGGGTACCGGACCCTAATAATATCCGAGGATGAAGGGTGATCGGACCCTAATAATATCCGAGGATGAAGGGTGACCAGACCCTAATAATATCCGAGGATGGAGGGTACCGGACCCTAATAATATCCGAGGATGAAGGGTGACCGGACCCTAATAATATCCGAGGATGGAGGGTACCGGACCCTAATAATATCCGAGGTATGTAGGGCGAATGCTCTCTATAACGTAAGGTTAGTTATGTATGTGTATGAAAGATTGATGGACAGGTTAAGTATGTAATGCGTACCTTTGGGCACGTGTATGTGTATGTAAAGTAAGTTATGTGATTAACTAGAACTCACTCAGCGTAGCTGACTTTTAGTATGCACGTAGGTTAACAGATTGAGACAGCTGGTTTGAGATGGACACATAGCAGGATTGAAGAGGCTGGCATTTGAAGATTGGTCAAGTTTTTTTTGATACTATGTTTTATGTTATGTTTTTTTTAAAAGACAAGTTATGGATGTTTGTAATGGATGGTTGACAGTTTATATTATTCCGCGAAAGTTTTAATTAACTCTGATATTTAGAACTGCGTTTATGAGTAAATTCAACACCAAAGTAGGGCTACCCGTAACGGGGCCTTACACTTAAACTATAAGAACCTCGGTGCTCGGGCTTCACGGCACGCTTCCCAAACTATAGTGTTTGTGGAATGTATTTTGTTGTGTGGAATTTGAAGGAGACGTACACCCCTTTTATAAGCCGATATTACATTTCATCGTGTACCGCGATGACCCATATAACATATAAATGGTCATCGCGTAGCGCGATGACTAGGTTATTCCGGTGTTGCCTTGTGTAACGCAATCGTGGAGGTTAAGTTGCGTATAGAGACAGAGAGAGAGAATGGTGGGTTTGTCGCGTAGCGCGACATCGTTAATCCTCGGGTTTTTTCCCAGTTTCATCGTGTAGCGCGATGGTTCCTTGTTTATGGACATCGTGTAGCGCGATGGATATCTAAATATGATTTTCTTGTTTTTCGTGTTGGTTCGTACCAACATGTTCGTGGCTTTGGGACCCCTTTAACTTTGATAATTTTTCACTTTTGGATCAAAAGTTTCGGGTTGTTACGGTTATTAGTAAATTTTGCCATTTTGTTACATTCAACATTTTCTAAACCCGAAAACCCAAGCCAAACGAGTCTACAAGAACCATTTTTGCCAAAAAACCAAACTCTTCCCGTGCAGTGTATGGTCTCACTATGCAATGGCCCATCCAAGGGACTCATCGTGCTACGATAACAATAACTAGACCGACCAGTTTTGTTTTATTTGTATGTTTAATCATTTACGCACACGCTCTCATATTACTTTTGTGTTTATCAATAAAAACTCACCCATAAAAATTTTAGAAACCTCAAATTATATTTTATTTCCAGATTTCGTTATTTTAATTTGTTTTAATTTAATTTAAACAACCCACCACATTGAATGCAAAAGTGGTTGTGAGCTGGTTTAATGTCCAACCATCCTTGCAAATTTGTTCCCTCCTTCTTGCTCATATCTTCCTTTCTCACTAATTTTCGGATTTGCAAGACTAATTAAAGAGGTCTTGCCTAAGTTGACTTAAAAAGTCAAACAAGACCTTTGCTTGCTTTTCATTCCGATTCGGGTTGATTTTTGTTACGTTTTTTGTTTTTTAACTTCTTAAAAAAATATTGGAATGATTTCCCTTCTTCAACTTCAATTGATTAAGGGTTTTCACCTCCCAATTGCACAATAATATTGCATTTCAAGGCTACTTTGGACATTTGGGGGATTTTACTCGTTTAAGCTTTATGCGCGCTTAAAGTTTCTTATTTCTATTTTATTTTTGTTAATTCTTGGACCATGAGGAATTGTTTAATAATATGTAAACATGCACTAACATCACACAATGAGTGGCATAATTTTTCTTCATCAAAAACCATTCCAAAACACCAAGAACTTAGGTTCTAGTGATGTTTTAGTTATCGAAAAAGTTAGGCCGTCAATGTAACACCCCGTAACCGCAGCGGAAACGTAAACGGGATGCAACAGACACCTCTGATATCAACCACATTGTTTATAAAGAAAACTGAATACATTAGTATACTTCAAATTACATTATCTTGTATTTCATTACCGTCTAGGTGATACACACATCATACAATACGATACATAATTCTATTTATTATAATGTATCCTAACATCCCACACGCAAATCTTACACACATCAAGCACTTAGCACGTAAGCAATCACTTCATCTTAATTGTACCTGAAAAGCATGTGAGAAAACGGGATAACTACGAATAGTTGGTGAGTTTCACAATTCGGGTAAACCATGATAAATCATTATCAAAATATAGTATTATCGATGTAATTATGCTGAGCCCACAAGTGAAACCTCTGACTATCACACACAACCCCCGTGGCATATCCCCCGCCCACGGACCCGTGGCATATCCCCCGCCCACGGAACTGCCCCAAACCGCTATGTCTAACATTACATAGCAAAATATATATAACACCCAAAATAGACATGTGCAACTGGCTGGGAAACATCAGCAAATCCATGCCGGACTAGTTGGGTTTGTCAGACCAATAGTACTATCCACACTCTACCGGATTTCAGTTAATCACTCGTGTTCCGGGGCCTTAGAATGTTAGCAACTCAAACAATTACCATCTTAGTACATTTCCGTACGATTCCCGTACAATAAAACATATATAAATCCACGCAATTCATGCGTTCAGTATGTACTTAAACATTTCAGGAATAACATGCTTCCGCCCCGGGAAAATATTTAAAAACAATTCAGAAAAAGGGGCTCGTGAAACTCACCTTAGCACATGCAAGCAGGTAACAACAATCATTATCAGTTAACACGTCCAATCTGTAATATGATCCCTACGATCGTTACTATACACTTATTATTAATATAACTTTAACCAAGTTACCGGTACATCTGGGGACACTGTTAACCCAGCACTGTACCCGTTCTGGGGGCAAGGTTAACCCAGAAACACTTCTCCGGACTCAGATTGTGATATCGTTTAGAGTTCCATGGTCATAATTACTATTAGTTGTTTTTCTCGTTTTGCGTGCCTAGCACGGTTATTCGTTTTTACGTTTCAAAAATGAGTTTGGTCACACACGACCCGAAAATAGTGGTTGACTGATAATTTAGTTTAAGTTGTGAAATTAGAGCTCGGTTTAGACGCCCCGATTGACCGCGGGACCCGTTTCCGTATTTGGCGTACCGGAAACTGTTAAATCGGTTAAAAATACCCAAATCATCCGAATTATTTTCGGATGATTCATTTTTACTTGTTTAACTCAATTATATGAAAATAGTTCATTTTTAGGGTTTTTATACACCAGTCAGCTCGCTTAAGCGAACTTCACCGGTTTACGCGTTTTAACTTTAAAAGTTTGATAATTAGCACAAATAATTATCCGTTTAACCTCGGATCTTGAAATTTTGCACAAACCACTCTTTGACAGTGGGGAATTTTATAAAAATATTTCCAGAATTAATTTTTATATTAAAAACTTATTTATCTATTTTTAAACACCATTTAAACACTAAATATGTCGTAAATACCAACCGATCTTAGAAAAATCCCAAATTTCTCCTGGATGTCCCCTGCCATCCACATAGTCCCCTGTAATTTTTACAGAATCAAAACCTTCTTTTACATGCCATTTTCACTAAAACCGAGCTAGAAAACCCTAGAACTAGTTTAACCGAAAAGCCTACTTAGACTTCTCCAACTGACCTCAAATTTTGTGTGTGACTTATACATGATATAAAAAGTTTATCTGAAATTTTCCAGAATTTTTCATGATATTTAACTATTTTTCACCATTTTTGGCCAAAACCAAGCATTAAATTCACCAAATATTAATCCTTTGTCCAAAAATTCACAGAACTCTTATTTTCATGTGTAGAACATCCCTGTAAAATTTCATGAACTAACTCTAAACCATCAACAATCTGTCCACAATTCTAAAACCGAACATAAACCGAATATACCTTTCGATCTCCGCCACTACAAGCTACAAACTCATTTTTCCGCCTTATCTACCACTAAATACAGAAGCTACAAACAACATACCACAATACCAAGCAAGTTACACTCACGATCAAGCCATTTCTTTCATGGTTTCGGTTATGATTCCAAAAACAAAGATTTAACCGTAAAAATTCGTTTTTGATTCGTTTAACTCCTTTCTTGGACCAAGATCCCTTGTATAACCCGTATACATCACTTGATCATGCAAGAATCGGTTTTCATCATTGAAACCTCATTTTCTTGCAAACCAACTCAAGAAACGAAGATGAACACGTGCATAACTCGATCATTACCTTGTTTTTCTTGCTAGAACTCTCGGTTTTTGGATGACATAGTTGAGAGAATTGATGGATTGTTGAATGTGTGTTTAGAAAAAAGAAATGAAGCAATGAGGAACTTGGTGGAGTCCGATCGGAAGTATGAGGGGTGGGGTGGGACCCACCTCTTCTATTTTTAGCCACATATTCGGATTTCGGCAATCTGGATAATGTTTTGGATAATCTGGTTCAGTTCGTTTTTCGGTTAAATGTTTAATTCGGCTTAAAACGAGGCTAAAACGGTCGTTTTTCGGCTTAAAAATGAAATTTATATAAAACCTATTTAAAAACTTAAAAAAAAACTTAAACCATGACATTTATTAACTTAAAACATCATATTATTAATTATTGCGCATCTTTTTCGGCTTGATCGATCATCTCTTGCTCGGTTTGGTATTAAAGGTTTCGTTTAATGTACCGACGTACCATTAAATCGAAATTCTGTTTCTGTGCCGTACTTTACTTATCCCGAAGCATTAATGCTTCGTAACATCACTTAATATTATAGATATCGTCAATAATTGAACCCTCGATTCGTTCGGGTTTCAATAACTATCGATCGATTAATCGCATATTCAATACGATGAATTATATATTCACGTACAATCAATACAGTGAACCATGTATTCTCGTATAATTACTATGGTAACTCATGTACCCGACATTAAATATGACGTAACTATCGTCTACCGGTTAGGGTATACCGGGTATCGTCGGAATCGTTACATTCTCCCCCCGTTAAGAAATTTCGTCCTCGAAATTTTACACGCCCACTATCCCCTTCCGAAAGAAAGGTGGGGGTTTTCCTTTCAGAATCCACCCTCGCGCTACCAGGTATAATCTGGTCCTCGCTGTGAATTCCACTTAATCTTAATCAATAAAGCTTGGTATGTCCAAACTGTTTAGTTTTCCCGTCTACTATCTCTACGGAATTATTTATGATATCAGGCATGTCTTCCATGAGTACCTCCATTACTAGTACTTTCGTTGCCTCGTCGCATAGGTACTTTTCAATCCGTATACATGGCAAAACATCATGTATAGTACTTAGCCCCTAGAGTACTTTAATCGATAGGCTAAATGATCAATCATGGAGATAGTCTCATGAGGTCCAATGTATTAAGGAGCTATTTTCGGTTTTTGCCAAACCTCATATCACCTCTCTAAGGTGATGCCTTAAAAATACCTTGTCACCTCTTTCCAGCGACAATGGTTTCCTTTGAATGTTGGCATAAATCCTTTGCCAATCTCGCGCTGCTTTCAACATATCTTAATTATTAGAAATCCTATTGGTTGTTTCTCGAATCAATTCAAATCTTGCGGCTTGAGTGACGCCCATTTTCAATTTAACAAATTGGTAATAATTACTTCACCCATAGAAAGCTTTAAGCTCTCGATGCTTCCTTCCCCGCCTTCCAATATTGGAAGTAGGATGACTATTTCGATCTGAGATAATTGAAAATGGTACTCCACGACGAGATACCATTTCACCATCATGAATTTGGGCGAGAATTCATTGTGGTAATCGACATGGATTGGGATGAAATGCGAGGATTGGTTAATCGATCCGCGATTACCCAATTTACCTCATGCCTTTGATATATCTTGGGAATTTGCGTCCCGAAATCCATTGTAATTTATTCCCACTATCATTGGCGAATTTTCTGTCGTTGTGGCGTTCCCAAGGGTTTTCGGTATGCAGCCTTATCTCTTGCATAACTTAAATATTCAACAACATACGTAACCATATCTTTCTCCAAACTCGGCCATTAATAAAATCCTTTCAGATATTCGTATCATCAATAGTCTAATCCGATCCCGGATGTATGGAATATTTCGATCTATGCGCTTCGTCCATGATTAATTCACGAAGGTCATGGAGGGTCGGGATCCAAACCCGATTTCTGAAATAGAGCATTTGGTCCACGCGTTGTTCGAAATCCTTCTCATTGCCGTAAAGTCCCTCCTTTTCCAATTGTTTCTCTTTCAACGCCTCACGTTGAGCGACTCGAATCAGATCCGAAAGGTTCGACTGGACTATCATCCCCAGCGCTCGCACTCGCACTGGCTTAACCCGATCTTTCCTACTCTAGGCATCGGCTACGACGTTAGCCTTGCCGGGGTGATAACGGATGTCACAGTCATAATCGTTTAACAACTCAACCCATCTTCATTGCCCCATATTCAGTTCTTTCTGATCGAATATGTGCTGCAAACTTTTATGATCGGCGAAGATGGTGCACTTCGTACCGTAGAGATAAAGTCTCCAGATTTCAAGTGCGAAGATAACCGCTCCCAGTTCTAAGTCGTGAGTAGTGTAATTTTTCTCGTGTACTTTTAACTGTCGGGAAGTATAGGCTATAACCTTATTATACTGCGTCAACACGCATCCTAACCCTCTACGCGATGCGTCACAATACGCGACAAAACCATCGTCTCCGTCGGGGAGACTTAAAATCGGCGCTTGGCACAATTTTAATGGTTTCCATCTTATTTGGATCTATGTGAAATCCTTGTTGCTTTACAACATGACCAAGAGATTATGCCTTCTTTATTCAAAATCACATTTCGAAAACTTCGCGTACAACTCCTCTTGCTTTAACACTTCCACAATTTTCCTTACACGTCATTCGTGCTCTTCTTTACGTTGCAAATATATCAAAATATCATCAATGAATGCTATGACAAATTTGTCAAAATAAAGTTTACAGACTCGGTTCATGAGTTCCATGAATGCTGCCGGCGCATTTGTTAGCCCGAAAGGCATAACTAAGAATTCATAATGGCCGTAGCGAGTCCGAAACGCTGTTGTTGCAACGTCCTCCTCTTGGATTTTTCATTTGGTGATAACTATATCTAAGATCAATTTTTCTAAAAATAAATCGCCTCTTGCAGTTGGTTGAACAGATCATTCACTTCGAAGAAGTGAATACCTATTCTTGATCGCCCCTTAATTCAATTCTCCCTAATCAATACATATCCTGACACTTCCGTCCTTCATTTCCCAATTAACACTGGTGCACCCCATGGTGACTAACTAGGTCGTATAAAACCTTATCCAATAATTCTTGCACTTCTGTTGGTGCAAGTCGGAAAGATGCTTTAGCAACAGGGCCAGCTTGAGGCATTAAATCGATTCTGAATTCGACCTGTCGGGTTGGCGGTAATCCCGGAAGTTCTTCTGGGAAAACTTCTGGATATTTAAGTATCACCGAAACATCTTCTATATGTTTTCTTTTAAATACTTTGGCAATCGCGTTTGTTAAATACACCATGTCTTCTTGTCGTAAATATTATAACATCTCAAGATGAGATTAGAGTGGTAACATAATACCGTACACTTTTCTCTGTGTCGAATCGCTTCATCGTCCGAAGGGGAGCTTCTAATCATCTTCTTTTCATATTTGATTTCAGCTTCATGTTGAGTTAGCCAATCCATGTTAACTATTACGTCAAAACTTCTTAACTTTACTGGTCGTAGGTCAATAAGGAAAGGATTAATCGTTCAGAATAATAGGGCAATTCCGAACAATTTAGTTAACCATTAGGGATTCACCGTTAGCGATTCTACAGTATAGGGTTCTATAGTTTCACTAATCGGTATCTTTCCAAATGATAGGAGGTTAACAGGAACTAACTTCTATCGACGACCGTAAAAATATCACTGAAGCCTATTGATTTAAAACTACCACATACTTAGTACCACCTTTGGATCATGACGTGCTTTATTCGGATTACTCACAAAAGCACGGCTCCTTTCTTGATCAGATGTTGATGCTTGTCATGAGGTTCGTCTTCTAACGACACCTTGGTTCAACTTTGGGCAATTTCTCTTGAAACGTTCTGTATTGCCACATTCATAGCAGGTACAACTGTTTAGCGTAATTTGATTTCTTTGGATTGATTGTTATTGGAGCTGTTGGGTTCAGAGTGGTTGTACACGAATGGGTTGGGGTTGCTGGTTCACATGGCTTCAATTAATTCTACAATTGGGGCATTACGTCCATCTTTACCACACCTGTGGCCTACTATCACTCGACATTCTTCTTCCTGCCGATAAGCATATTTTCCACATTTCGGGAAGGACCCTTTATGCGGTTCACGTTTTCACACCAGAACTAGTCTTAGTATAATTCTGGGTTGTAGGGCATACCTACTTATTCACAAGTCTATTTTGCACTATACCTTTATCATTTCTCTTCTTTAACACTCGACGTCTCACCTAACGTCCTTCCATTCCGCTTCCCATAAAGTCAAATATATCAATGCTGGCTTGTGACACAACCCTTCCAAAGGTTGTATATTTTACAGGATTGACTATACTCCTTATCGATGGAGTTAGTCCCCAATATTGCGCTCACTTCGCTTAGTTTCAGGAGTAATTAGCCATGTTACCAGACATGACAATTCCTTCAAACGATTAGCGTTTTCTAAGTGATCAGCACACAACATTTCTATCTTCCATAACTCAGTTTCCAATCTCTGAACTTAATTATTCGAATAAAAGTGCTCTAGCACAAGAATTTTAAATTTTGATCATCTCATCTGAGTAATAATTTTCTAACTATAATTTTGTACCATCGTGTTCCATCACGATACAACATAATCTACCAACATATCTGTAGCATATTTCACTACACAATGTTCTAGACTCTTACCAATATCCTTATCCCTACGATCTTTTCTATCCACTCGCTAATCCATTCCTCCCTTTACCATCAGTAAACTATTAATAATTTCCTTACCACAAACAACAAACATATCCTTCATACCGGATCTAATTCATTACGACTACTATTCATGTTTAGTTTATAACTAATACTTGTAGTCATAATAGTATTCGGTGGGACATTAACACTCTTAGTAATAACACTAAGAATTGAAATATTCATAATCATGTGATTGCTCGATCTATAAGTCTGCGATCACATTTGCATCAACACTAGCAGTGATCTGTGATACGACATTCGGTATCATCATCTGCTATCTTTGAGCAATCAACTGAATCATATCAATCTCCATCATTGGAGTTACTCTTTTTATGTCATTCTGCCGTACTCATCCCGTACGCAGTAATCAATATTAATCTCACCGTTTAACTCGTTACCAGCTCAATCATAACAACAGGTACACATACACACCAAATATTATCATACATATTACACATACCAGTATCTAGTATATATATATCCCACAAATATAATAACACATGGACTTAACCTGACGTCGGTTAACGTTTAAATATGTTTCATAACCCTTGTCACCACTGACATATAGATCTTTCTCAATAAGGATGAATGTTTTAATATACTTGATTTCAATATCCTTCTGCATGTCAGCATAACCGATACATGCTCACCGTGAGTACCAAACGATTACGTACCACGGAGTTATAATATCCGTGTCTATTCGTATATCCGGCATACACGGTATACCACCTACGAACGAAAAACCAACTATGCTATAATGATTCCAACACCTCTTTGTGTACGGGTAATCATTCTATTCGAGCATACATGGGTATAGGCATCTAACGGATGTAAGGTTAACATAGGGAGTTGCAAGGTTTAAGGTAATCGCGCAACATGGGTTGCCTTCAAATATTATCAATTACTATTATGGGAAACTCTATCGCTTGCTCAGTCAATGTCCTCCGGCGTTCTAGGTTCGCTAAAATCGGTAATTCTCGATCTGGAGGTGATATGACTCATATGTTTGAGAGTGAGCAATACATATATATATTTCTATATATTATTTTTATCTGCTCATTTATTATCCATTTTATTATTATTATTTTATTTTTATTTTAATGGAACAAGAATGGGTTCAGGTACAGGTTCGTCCGTACGTGAGGGTTGGCAGTTCGGGTGAACATAGGGGGTTATTAAGATATACAATACCGGTGTTGATAGGGTAAGGGATTTATCAATTTTGGTTGGGAGTGACGGTTACTAGATATTTCTGGTTAATATCAAACGGGAGATCTAACTTGGTACTATCATAACTATGGCCCGATAAGTCAGACTTATCATCAAACGATTCTCTAGAAACTTCAGCATCCTCGGTACTTTTATTATTTCATCCCCCGGTTCCTCATCCGGGTCCTATTTCTCAATACAAGTACCCACAAGATATGCACATATATATATACACAATAGCACGCATAAATAATATTATATACTTTACACATATGTTGCCATTTTTACCTATTAATGTACCCCGCGACTTCCCCTGAATTCCCTCGTGCGGACAAGTCTGTTATTATGTTCCGGACCATAATAACTCACTTGTCCATCCAAGTTCATCCAGACCTCGTCACTATAAATTATTAGTTGATATTCAGATCCTATAATACTTGAGCTACTAGTTATACTTTAGGTATCTTTTAAAGACATCCTAATTCTTTTATAACCAATGGCTCTGATACCAACTTCTGTAACACCCCGTAACCGCAGCGGAAACGTAAACGGGATGCAACAGACACCTCTGATATCAACCACATTGTTTATAAAGAAAACTGAATACATTAATATACTTCAAATTACATTATCTTGTATTTCATTACCGTCTAGGTGATACGCACATCATACAATACGATACATAATTCTATTTATTATAATGTATCCTAACATCCCGCACGCAAATCTTACACACATCAAGCACTTAGCACGTAAGTAATCACTTCATCTTAATTGTACCTGAAAAGCATGTGAGAAAACGGGTCAACTACGAATAGTTGATGAGTTTCACAATTCGGGTAAACCATGATAAATCATTATCAAAATATAGTATTATCGATGTAATAATGCTGAGCCCACAAGTGAAACCTCTGACTATCACACACAACCCCCGTGGCATATCCCCCGCCCACGGACCCGTGGCATATCCCCCGCCCACGGAACTGCCCCAAACCGCTATGTCTAACATTACATAGCAAAATATATATAACACCCAAAATAGACATGTGCAACTGGCTGGGAAACATCAGCAAATCTATGCCGGACCAGTTGGGTTTATCAGACCAATAGTACTATCCACACTCTACCGGCTTTCAGTTAATCACTCGTGTTCCGGGGCCTTAGAATGTTAGCAACTCAGACAATTACCATCTTAGTACATTTCCGTACGATTCCCGTACAATAAAACATATATAAATCAACTCAATTCCATGCGTTCAGTATGTACTTAAACATTTCAGGAATAACATGCTTCCGCCCCGGGAAAATATTTAAAAACAATTCAGAAAAAGGGGCTCGTGAAACTCACCTTAGCACATGCAAGCAGGTAACAACAATCATTATCAGTTAACATGTCCAATCTGTAATATGATCCCTACGATCGTTACTATACACTCATTATTAATATAACTTTAACCAAGTAACCGGTACATCTGGGGACACTGTTAACCCAGCATTGTACCCGTTCTGGGGGCAAGGTTAACCCAGAAACACTTCTCCGGACTCAGATTGTGATATCGTTTAGAGTTCCATGGTCATAATTACTATTAGTTGTTTTTCTCGTTTTGCGTGCCTAGCACGGTTATTCGTTTTTACGTTTCAAAAATGAGTTTGGTCACACACGACCCGAAAATAGTGGTTGACTGATAATTTAGTTTAAGTTGTGAAATTAGAGCTCGGTTTAGACTTCCCGATTGGCCGCGGGACCCGTTTCCGTATTTGGCGTACCGGAAACTGTTAAATCGGTTAAAAATACCCAAATCATCCGAATTATTTTCGGATGATTCATTTTTACTTGTTTAACTCAATTATATGAAAATAGTTCATTTTTAGGGTTTTTATACACCAGTCAGCTCGCTTAAGCGAACTTCACCGGTTTACGCGTTTTAACTTTAAAAGTTTGATAATTAGCACAAATAATTATCCGTTTAACCTCGGATCTTGAAATTTTGCACAAACCACTTTTTGACAGTGGGGAATTTTATAAAAATATTTCCAGAATTAATTTTTATATTAAAAATTTATTTATCTATTTTTAAACACCATTTAAACACTAAATATGTCGTAAATATCAAACGATCTTAGAAAAATCCCAAATTTCTCCTGGATGTCCCCTGCCATCCACATAGTCCCCTGTAATTTTTCCAGAATCAAAACCTTCTTTTACATGCCATTTTCACTAAAACCAAGCTAGAAAACCCTAGAACTCGTTTAACCGAAAAGCCTACTTAGACTTCTCCAACTGACCTAAAATTTTGTGTGTGACTTATACATGATATAAAAAGTTTATCTGAAATTTTCCAGAATTTTTCATGATATTTAACTATTTTTCACCATTTTTGGCCAAAACCGAGCATTAAATTCACCAAATATTTATCCTTTGTCCAAAAATTACCAAAAATTCACAGAACTCTTATTTTCATGTGTAGAACATCCCTGTAAAATTTTATGACCTAACTCTAAACCATCAACAATCTGTCCACAATTCCAAAACCGAACATAAACCGAATATACCTTTCGATCTCCACCACTACAAGCTACAAACTCGTTTTTCCGCCTTATCTACCACTAAATACAGAACCTACAAACAACATACCACAATACCAAGCAAGTTACACTCACGATCAAGCCATTTCTTTCATGGTTTCGGTTATGATTCCAAAAACAAAGATTTAACCGTAAAAATTCGTTTTTGATTCGTTTAACTCCTTTCTTGGACCAAGATCCCTTGTATAACCCGTATACATCACTTGATCATGCAAGAATCGGTTTTCATCATTGAAACCTCATTTTCTTGCAAACCAACTCAAGAAACGAAGATGAACACGTGCATAACTCGATCATTACCTTGTTTTTCTTGCTAGAACTCTCGGTTTTTGGATGACATAGTTGAGAGAATTGATGGATTGTTGAATGTGTGTTTAGAAAAAAGAAATGAAGCAATGAGGGACTTGGTGGAGTCCGATCGGAAGTATGAGGGGTGGGGTGGGACCCACCTCTTCTATTTTTAGCCACATATTCGGATTTCGGCAATCTGGATAATCTGGTTCAGTTCGTTTTTCGGTTAAATGTTTAATTCGGCTTAAAACGAGGCTAAAACGGTCGTTTTTCGGCTTAAAAATGAAATTTATATAAAACCTATTTAAAAACTTTAAAAAAAACTTAAACCATGACATTTATTGACTTAAAACATCATATTATTAATTATTGCGCATCTTTTTCGGCTTGATCGATCATCTCTTGCTCGGTTTGGTATTAAAGGTTTCGTTTAATGTACCGACGTACCATTAAATCGAAATTCTTTTTCTGTGCCGTACTTTACTTATCCCGAAGCATTAATGCTTCGTAACATCACTAAATATTATAGATATCGTCTATAATTGAACCCTCGATTCGTTCGGGTTTCAATAACTATCGATCGATTAATCGCATATTCAATACGATGAATTATATATTCACGTACAATCAATACAGTGAACCATGTATTCTCGTATAATTACTATGGTAACTCATGTACCCGACATTAAATATGACGTAACTATCGTCTACCGGTTAGGGTATACCGGGTTTCGTCGGAATCGTTACAGTCAAAGATTGGGCCATAACTTAGTCATAACGAACTGGAATGGTGCAAATCCAAAGCCTATGATGAACATCATTGAGTCGTGGTTCCAATGGCTATTTTTATTTCAATTTAATTCATTCGTATGGCTTCACAATCACTCTTTTAGTTTTAGTACTCGGATTTGTATCTTTTGAGAAAATCGGCTGCTTCATCCTATCTCGAGTCCTAATTTGGGGAAAGTTTCAAAATGAAAGGTGTTCATAACATTCTAATATTTTCCAAAACTGATTAAAATCCTTTTGTTTATTTTCACACCTTAGATATGGTATGTTGTTTCCTTAGCCATAGTCAGCTAATCTTTTATAATAATTTTTCATGTTAAAGGCAGATTTGAAACGAACCTAGTCAAATATCATGTTCCGCGCAAATGGGACCTAACACCCGATTAAACCCATTTTGACGATTACACTTTGTTTTATTCGGTTAAGACGTGGGTTTCACTTAGAATCTGAATTATATAAGTTATTTTCTCATTTTTATATTTTAGATAAGTCGGAACCGAACTCGACCTAATATCGAGTGTCTAAATGAAGAAAACCAAACTTCCATTAAAATTCGTGTGTTGGTGGTTGCTTTAACGGGGTCGTTCACACTTGCATTAAACCAATCCCGCTCTTTAGCACGAGATTTTGAGTCTTGCATGTCTACCATTTTACCACCAAGGCATCTTGATCAACAAAGGTTGAGTGAAACTAATAAATTAACATCGAGACCAAATTTAGTCCCGTCATACTTATTCGACTCGCTTATATAAACCTATGAATTTCAAGTTATAAATTACAACCTCAAGACCCTAAAACTCAAGTTTAACTTATTTATGTTATTTATTATTTTCCTTCCGTCACATTCCAAATCCTAAACTCATTTATTTTTCGAACTCCCTCGTTAAAGACCGAACCTTCCGGTTAACCCGCTTAAGGACTGGCTTGTTTATTTAATCACTCGCTTTATTTCCAATCAAGTAATCACACTCCCATCTTCAAACTTACATGTTTTAAGATCTCAAAACTAAATTCACAATTCAATAATTATGTGCTTATACGAATAATTGTTCGATCACTTATTTATGCCTCGATTATTATTGCATGCGCGAGTTTTTAATTATTGTTTATGGTTTGGCATCATTATGTATGATCATACGCCCTTATTAGAAAGGAGTCTCATTTAATTACATTACATATGCATGGTTGTTGTGATGTTTACACATGTGAATTGTAACCTTTGCCTTATCTATGTATGTATGTATGTATGTATGTATGTATGTATGTATGTATGTATGTATGTATGTATGTATGTATGTATATATATATATAGATAAAAAAAACTAGTGTATTTCTCACTAACCATTCGTGTTAATCAAATCTATTCTTATGCGTACTAAAGGTTTGATTTTAGGCTAAATGAAGAATGAAGACTTTATCATATGGTTGGATTGTTTGGACATATAAAGTGGACAATTTAATTTTGTTGTCTTGATATCTTTGTTTGATTGTATCATGTTTTGGACAATTGTATGTGGGTTTGAATTAATGAAATCGGATTTTTAATTATTGTCATTTTAGTAGTATCATGTGTTCAGCTGCAATCAATGTCGCACCCCAACATGTTCTGTTGCTTTTATTCGGGGTGTGACAAGTTGTTATCATAGTCATGACTATAGTATAGGTGGTTAGACGTAACGACCTAGTATAATTTGCACCTTAGAGTCATGATACGTGATTGCCTTTACATGTTACATGTCTTACTTAGATGTATGATTGTTCATGCATTTAATAATTATTTATTCATTTATTTATTCTCATCTACACAAACACACACACACAATAATCTTAGGTATCCTTACTTTATCTCAAATAAATTATTTTTATAGGTTCAAAACATAATTTTTGAACCTAGATTTTCGTTGTTTCTCATCTCCTTAAGGATATGGTCGTATGATGAGGTTTCATTGTAACTGGAAGGGGGAAACAACGAGACTCAAAAATTTGGCAAAAAAAATTCCTATGAATCAAAGACGATATGACACGTTTGGAAGGTTTGAATCGGAGTGTTTGACCCTATATGCCAAAGTGAACCATCATAGTAATCGTTTCGGTTACCCTCCATGTTGTTTTAACCGGGAAAACAACGGTGATTCGTGGGCATCTCGATAATAAATAAGCAATAAATTGAATGCCAAGCATTTTTATATTACATTGTGACATGTGAATCGATAAGCAATAAATTGTATGTGTTTTAGTACAATTACCAATTAAAAGTCCTCACACACATCGGATCGTTAACTAAGGTTAACTAACGAGGCAATATTAAGTAGTACTACTTGGTTTGACAAACCCCACCTGCGTTAAAACTCGACTGGAATTTGGACGGGTGTAACATTAGCAAGTTCCGGTAAGGCTTGGCGGGAGGCAAGCAAACAAACACATGCCAGCTTTGGTCGCGATGGACCTTACACTATTGTATCATGATATTTAGAGTAATTAACTAGTGATAAAACATTGTTTACTTTATCTAAAATTTTTTGAAAAATGGTTTTTAGATACAAACCTATGAACTCACCAACCGTTTTACGTGTTGACCCTTTTAGCATGTCTTTCTCAAGTTACGAAAGATGCATATTAGGAGTTAAGACTACATCATGATTGCATGGCTTTCTTCAAAAAACTACGCGTGTATAAGTATCATAAATTGTAGTGTCTGGGAATTTAATTGTGAACTAGTTATTTAAAACTTTTAATTGTTTTACGCTTTCGTAAACATAACTTACACCGAAATTATAATTACTCACATTAATGAGTTTTATTAAATGATATTTTTTCTCTATTAAATGGTTGTTTAGTATGACACGTTGCTAGATCCTGTTATGTCACTCGTCTAACGGTAAAACTCCGTTAGTCGAATATTGAGGGTGTGAGAGGAGTAAGAAACAAATTTCATACTTAGATATCTATAATGAGTCAATCAACCTTGCGCTCTACTTCTGCTTCACCACAAATGCCCAAAACACGTAACAGATGTAATGGGTACTTGTAAAGAGTGTCATTATATGATAGAGTTGGACGACCCAAGACCGTGATGGATTGGTTCACGCATACTAATTAAATTTCTTTATTATGTAGGAGCAATTAGTTAAAGTTGTGAACAATATGTGGGTTGTAGACAGTAGTTTCTCTAGACATATGACGGGAGATAACAGTCTGCTAAATGAATATGAGAAAGTTCAAAGAGGGAAATGTCAGCTTTGTAGGTGAAAGTGGCAGATTGATCACTGGACTTGGTATGGTGAGTAATGGAAAAATCAAGATAAAAACTGTTAAATTTGTATAAGAACTCCACCACAATCTAGAGAGTGTGTCACAAGTTTGAGACAAAGAGTATACTATGCACTTAACCAAGTAAGAGGTCGTTGTCCTAAAGCCAAGGTTACTCATACATGAAAACTGGATTGTGATAAGTGCACCTCGAGAAAGAAACATCTATGTCATGGATATGAGATCGTCATAAACAGCTATAGAATAGTAACGTTTACTATCAACGACATCTGAATCGGAATCAGCATTGCGGCATCGATGGATGGGTCACATTCATTTTAGAAAAAATGAATTAAGTTTTCAAGAATGAGTTGGTACTCGGGGTTCACATTAAGAGTTTTGGAATTGGAGATAGATGTATCTCTTGCAAAAAGGGAAAGCAACACAAGAAATCACATTAGTCAAAGTTGGTTAATTCAATTGTCACACCTTTGGATTTGCTTCGTATGGATCTCTTTGTTCCTATAAATGTTAGAAGCATCGGAGGGAGATTTTACTTCCTGGTTATAATTGACGATTTCTCACATTATTCATGGGTATACTTTCTGACAACAAAGGATGAGACAGTGCAGTTTGTGATGAATCTAATAACTAACGTAGAGAACATAATTGGAGGAAAAGTTAAGGACATCAAAAGTGACAAGGACATAGAAATAAGAAATTATCAAATGGAGTTGTTCTGCATACAGGAAGGGATAGATATCAATTCAGCGCACCTTACACACCTCACATAATGGGGTTGCAGGAAGAAAAAATAGAACGCTCATAAAAATTGTAAGAATAATGCTAGATGATTCAAGATTGCTAGTCCTCTTATAGGCTGAAGTTGTAGCACATGTTGTCATATCATTAAGCGTGTTCTTATTGTTAAAAGATCAAATAAAACATGTTATGAATTAATATATAAGAGAAAGCCAAACCTGAAAGAGTTTGAACCTTTTGGTTCACCATGCACAATTTTAAAGAAAAACTCTAAATTTGGTGAACTGGTCGACAAAGGATTTTTCTTTGGTTATGTAATAGGGTCACCTTACAAACGTGTTTTGAACAATAATTAACCTAAAATATAAAGAGTTTCAAGCCCTCCTTTTAGAATCATTCATTAATTTCATTCATTAATTTGTTTTCTTTAAGAATACCATACCTAACAATTTCATGGAGGAGGGGAACAATGGTTGATTAGAGCCAAGTAATTTGTGAAATGTGATTCACGCAAGGAAATGGTCATCTCAATGCTCAAAAGGGTTATCATTTTCATAAACAATTAGAGCAATAAAACATCCATAGATATTACTAGCATAACCACCTATTTTATCTTCTCCACATATTTTAGTAGAAATTATAGGAGACACGGTGAATATGTTTTCTTAAAATTTAACTTGCTTTAAGGTTGTTAATGACCTTGTTAAACTTCTTTTTTTTCACAACTCTTAAAATTTAACTTGCTTTAAGGTTGTTAATGACCTTGTTAGACTTCTTTTTTTTCACAACTATGCAATAAGTAAAGAGTTTAAGGGATATAGATAACACAAACGATTCATGTTTCTATATCTATGTGGACATAGCATGTTAACCAACTAACTAGGATAGGGGGCAGAAGTTGTGGTTTGTAAATTTGATTTTAAATGTTCTTTCTTTACATTAGCCATTTGCTACCAATTGATAATTGCTTCTCATTTTGAATTGAGGGAAGAGATTGTGTACTTGTTCAAACTAGGAGATTCATAGTGAGTAGTTTGAGACGCCCCCCTCCGTTTATGAATTTAGTTTTTACGTATTGAGTCTGGTCTGTGTTTTATCCAGTATTCGCCACAGGTTTCAAAAATGAAAACTTGTAGTTCATAATGACAACTGATGCAATTTCATAACGTATATGCAACTCAATTTAATTTTATCATTTTAGTTGTAACCCAATCCTATCGACCTGAACCGTTTCGGGGAAAAAAAACTGTAATATTTAGAGATAGGCAATCAACACTTAAAAATATCCGACCCTATGAAAAAAATTCTGGATCCGTCACTGTTTCCCACTCGCTATGAACTTTTAAAATCACCTTCATAAGCATGCCTTATATTGTGTGTTTTGTTGAAGACAACATAGGCAATGAAGAGAAGTTGTGTTGTTCTCTTTGACCATAACCAAAGCGCGGTTTATCGGTTGATCAGCCATCCATCGTTTACTTCTATTGTAACTAATTGGTGTGCTTGATTTTTAATCCAACCCTTTGGATCAACCCGCCCCAACTTCCGACTTGAAGTTGAGTTCTAGTCTTCTTTGATCGATGCTTGGAATGTCACACTCCTTATGTTCGCTGGTGAACTCCGATCACTGAATTGAACAGCCTCGTGGAATGCGCTTCATGATGATCTTCAATTAACATGGAGAGCGTACTTTTGGGTTTTTTTGAAACCGGCTCTGACGCTAATTCAAGTCTAGAATTGATAAACAAATTAAGTTTAATAACTCACAAACACTTTATTATTATCAAGAAAAATATGCTAAAACTTGATCACAAAAATCTACCGACCATAACTCGATTACCAACCTAATCTAACCTAATACAATATATGTCTAATTGCAAGACTTTTGAGGATAAATTACCAATTTGTTTAGACCTTTAAAATTATTCACGGACTCATAGATGATATATTCCGACCCAACTCCAAGCCAACTTGATGGAGTCGGGAATTACACACCTAACAAACATACAAAAAATGCAAGCACGTAACTTATTACAAGTTTCATTTTGTCAATGTTAAATATCACACCAATCTATAGCAATATCTATGTGATCAAAAACTCACTCTGATCTTATCGTTTACCCAATCACAAATTTATGCCCAAAACTCTCCCGATTTAACTATTAATTTTTATATGATATCAATGTTAGTAATTTTAGTGTCATCAACATATATTTTAGTATATTGAATTAACTTGTTGATGGAGGACATAAATAATTTATGTGACACGAGAGTGTACTTCGCTTAACTCTAATATTATTTGGGTCTTATTGTTGGGTTTTAGTAATTACTTTTTATTTTGAACGGCTTAAGTGAAATGTTAAGTGCATGACTTTTAATTAATTTGTAATTGGGCTCATATGAGAATTGTTTTTAGCAATATATCAAAATAGGTTTATTCCCCGTTGAATTGTTTTTCCCTAAAATATTGAAATCAATATTATCATAGATTTGTCTAATTACTCAATTCTATCATTACGGTCCACGAATATAACAATAAAAAAAATAAAACTATATGCTAATTAATTTTACACATATTGATGTGTATCTTGTTACCTCTCGCTCTAGAAATCTCAAAATTTTAGAAATAAGTTCAAATTATATATTTTAGAAACCATAATAAAAATGAATACAGCAGTCGACACTAGTAATTTCTGTAGGTTGTCAATAAATAAAACAGACCCAGTCCTCTGCATGCATTCACGTGCTCCTGTTATCTCTTTGCCGTTTATTACACCATCATATGATCAATCCCAGGCCCCCCACCCCTTCTGTCCTTCTATCTTCATAGGATTCTTAAACTCACACACACTACCATGTGCCAACACACAGTCCCACGTGTGTGGTCACGTGCACGTGCTGTCCACTTATTGGCTTCTACTGATTCCCACTCTCACTCTCCGAGTTAAGTTACATGCTTTGAAAGAGAACTATGGCCTACCTTCTCTCTCTCTACTGTCACACAAGACAAATGTCTTTGACAATAATAGGATAGAGAGTGGAATTTACACACACTACTCAATGTTTATATGTGTTCAAAAGTTTTATTAGTTTCTAGAAAATTAGGTTTTGATCTGTGTTTACTCATTGTGTTTCTATGTACTTAAAGTGAGTTCATCAATGGTTGTGTTAAAAGAATAGTGATTCATTGAAAAACACAAGGTCTTTAGTAAGTGTGTAATTATGTGCTTAAAGTGAGTGTCTTTCAATATCATTTCTTTTTAAGAAAAGGGTACTCTTTCTTTGTGTTTTTCAAGATATTATTGCTTTTGCACACATTAAAACTAAGCGTGTTTTTGTGTGTTGAGAGTGAGTGGTTCCACCAAATCAGTTTAGGGTTTAAGACTATGTTTGATGGAGTACCAGTTGAGCATTTTCACAGATTCATATCTACACCTTCTTCAAGAATTCCTCCAAATTCTTCTTTGATCCAAACACCGCCAATTTCAACTTCAACAAACCTAAATTTTCTCTCTTTTGATCCCCTCTTATTCCCTCCTCTTAATACTCATCATCAAACCCTTTTTCAAACCAATCATTTTGTACAAACGACGCCAACACGCGATCAATACAATGATACGGAAGGTAAAGTAGATCAAGAAATCGATCAGGGTCTCGATGTGAATGAGCCATGGTCTAATGATGAAGTTATTCAACTTTTGAGGATCAAATCTAGTTCGGAGAATTGGTTTAAAGATTTGACTTGGGACCATGTATCCAGGTAATATATCATAATAAGTATTCTTATGATGTTGCTTAAATGTACTGTTTTAAATTAATAAGCAAATTAATTACTGATAATCATCCAGATATGCCACATTAGATGAAGTTTATTTCAATTCCAAACAAATTAACAAGTACAAATAGTTATATCTAGAATGATCGTATAGTTTTGAACTTTGATGATGTAATTAAGGTCCTATATATGTATGTTTAGGATTTTAAAACAAATCGATCAAAGTGTTTCTAAATTGTCATCCTCTAATGAGAATACATAATTACTTTCTAATTTTTTTATCATGTTAGTTTGATATGTTTTCTTTAAGACTAGAAGGTGTAACTCTATCTCTTGGCTGCTTTTATAGCCATTTTGCTATATACATGTAATAAGGAATGCTGTATATCTTAATATGTGAAACTTTCTTTAATAAAATGAGTGTAACAACTAAATTAAACAATGTACTTGGCTTTCCTTCACATATATGTTAACGGCAAATAATCACATTCCTTTACTCATTTGAACTCAACTTTATTGGTGGGCCACTTGATCATCAATTATACTTGTAACTTCCTTTAAATGAAAAATGAAGCATGTTTAACAAATGTAATGGTTATTTGACGATAAAAGCCGTCACTTATTCAAATTAGTCGTTCAAAAAAATACAATGATAAAAAAATACACTGATTCAAATTGTTATTATTAACATTTACTTCTTGTAACACCACTTTTATATATACATATATACATGTGTGTGTGTATAGGTATATATATATATATGCTAATGTTCCCTTTTCATGATCAAATTCTGAATTTGTTTAATGAAACCAATATATTCATATACATTTCAAAAATTGGAATGTTTGACATTAAGTATATAGGACTATAGGAGAACCTTAAGAAGCATTTATGTTTAGAAAGCGCATTAATAGGCTGATCTTACGGTAATACAATTATAATATGTATTAGTTGGTCTAATAATTATTTTGGAACCTTGAAGACAAACTACTAGCAAACTGGGCAATTTCGATTGAAAAACAGTCGCAAAATTAGTGACTTGATGGACACAAACTTTGCGACTTCTTAGTTCCAGCCTATCAAAAAAACATGAAAATAATTAACAAAAATAATAAGTGTTTCGACCACTTAATAAATGTAAATATCGGTCGCACACTCTTTGTGACCGGCTACCGACATTCATAAAAATGAAAAGAATATATAAAATTTGAAACTAAAATCCAGGTCACAAATGGATGGATAGTACAAATAAATTTTAAAATGGTTGTTGAGATGCAGACAAAAATGTATGTGTGCTCAACACAGTTTTATGTAGATGCTTGTTAACTTTGTATAATGTTAGTTGGAGCTACAGAAAGCTAGCAGAGATGGGATACAAAAGGAGTTCAGAAAAATGCAAAGAGAAATTTGAAGAAGAAACTTGCAGGAGTTTCAATAATAGCATAGAGTGCAACAAGAGCAGGTACTTGATTAGTGAAGAACTTGATCACCATCTCTGCAATAATTCTGCCCAAATCCCTCATGAAAATGTTAATCACCAAGAACATCCACAACCACAGGAAAAAGAAGTAGAACATAATTTTGAGGCCCAGGGGCAAAAAGGTCATTTTGAAAAGGACCCGGCTGAGATAATGTCACAACCAACTCAAGAAGTTGCACGAGTGACAAATAGCAAGAAGAGGAAGAGAAAACACAAGAAATTCAAGATGGTCAAAGGGTTGTGCATTGACTTGGTGAACAAGATGATGGCTCAACAAGAAGAAATGCATAAAAAGCTACTCGAAGACATGGCGAATCGCGATGAAGAGAAGAATAAAAGGGAAGAAGCTTGGAGGAAGGAAGAGATGGAAAGGGTACAGACGGAAATTCACATGAGGGAACATGAACAAGAGATGGCTAGGGATAGACAATCTACCATCACTGAATTCCTCAACAAGATCACATCTCTTGACAAAAAGATTCAACTTCCTTTTAATATGAACTTACAAGACCTTCAAGCTCTTGCAACAAGCATTGACAAGCCAACGTCCTCATTAGAGACTATCACCGAAAACCCTAATCATGATCAATCAATAGCCAAAGATGACACCGGGAGGAGATGGCCAAGAGATGAAGTTTTGGCATTGATAAGCATAAGGAGCAATGTGAACAATGGTCTTGGAGGTAATAGTGCGGAACACCACGAGGGCGGTGACGGTTGTGGTGGTGCCAAAGGTTCTTTATGGGAGAGGATATCACAAGGGATGCTAGAATTGGGATACCAGAGAAGTGCAAAGAGGTGTAAAGAGAAGTGGGAGAATATAAACAAGTATTTTAGGAAAACAAAAGATGCAAACAAGAAGAGATCTTTGGAGTCAAGAACTTGTCCTTATTACCATGAGTTAAGTAAATTATACAACCAAGAGAAGCTTGCATCCTCTCAGGAGCTACTCACCACCAAAAGTACTACAGAAAACTGATGATGTTGGTTCAGAGATCAATGGTGTATTGGCTAGCTAGCTACTAATAATCAGACTTTCTATCTTGGTTTGTCTTTCTACTTTTATAAAAATTAGTACATTATTTTCTATGATGTTAAATCGGGTAGCACATTTTTGTTTAATAATTTAATAAATTATCTAGCATATGTTTCCTTATCATGGTTCTAATGCCCACATGGAAGGGAAAGGGTTAGTTCTATTGAGAGCTTATTGAAAGAACTAGTGCTTCCTAAAGGTACGTTCAAAATAATGGTGACATCTACGTAGTTAGGTAAAGTAGATAATAAAGGATAACTCATCGTATACGATAGGGCTTCGGCGAACTGCTCATGAACTATTTGATCGGAAGTTCGTTTAATTTATTTACGTCCATTTGTTTAATAAATTAACGGACATTAAAAAAGGAATTAAGCTCGATAAACTAAATGATCGAACACGAACATGGGCCATGTTCATTCACTTGTGTTCATGAATGTTAGTGTGTTATTTATGTCCGTCTATATATGTTGGTTGATGTTTGTTGTTTGTTTATTAAAGGGTTTTAAATATTTTTTTAATGACTTTTCTAATCTTATGATATAAATTTGAGCAAATTTATTAACTATAAAAATAAAATATATATGAGTATTATCTGATTAGTTTATATGTAATTAACATATAAATATGAATGTTAAAAACAACACCCACACAAACTTCATATATAGTCAAACCATGCAAACTATTGATACTGATCATTTTGGTTAGTCAAATCAAACAAAACATTGTGCTTGTTTGTTTGTATTCGTAAACCATTCACGGACAAGTTCATTTCCTTAATAAATGAGTACGAACAACAAATTTCATTTGGTTAGATGTTCATGAATCTTTCGCTTGTCCGATAAAAGCTTAATTAACAAACATAAACAAGGCCTTATTCAATTCATTTTCTAAGAGTGTGTTTGTTGCAGTTAGTTTGTTATGTTCATTTAAGTTGCTCGGGTAGACTTTATTTAGTTTAGTCAGTTAACATGGTTAGTTCATTTGTTGTTTCACATCCATAGAGCAGGGACAAAAGTGCAATTCTTTATAATATTCTTTCTATCTTGTCCTGTAATCTCGTTCTCAACCATTAACCCCTCCTACAACATCATTTGACCAATTATTAATCAATATCGGTTTCAGTCTCAACTTGCTATTGTCACTAACTTGCCATAAACAACAAACATTCATATCGACATTAAAGAAGAATCAATACACCCTTTGTTGTGCTAAATTGACCACTTGAGTCCTCATTTGTCATATATTTTCAAACTCTTTTGCGAAAGCAATTGGTCAAAAACAACCTATGTAACTCATTTGGATTTGGGCTCAAGCACGAACTATTCGGACTCTCTTTCTCCATGAATCCGTTTCCACTTCGGGTAAAGGATTTAATCATGTATTATATTTTGTTTTGACCTTGTCCTCTATCAATTTGTATTGACAGAGGACGATTTGATCTAATTTATAGATTGTTAGATTATGGTTCATACATATGAGGATTGAGTTGTTATGATGTTTAAAAGAATTCGCTTCTACCTTGTAAACAAATCAACCACCAGATCACTTGGCTAGTGCACCACTCTAAAAGAATTCCCCCCTGCATTTTTTTTAATATATATAATTTAATTATTATTATTATTATTATTATTATTGAAAACAAATTATTAAAAAATACAACTTTATATAAATGATAGATTACAAAAACAAACTCAGTATTATTGGTTGATTAAAACTAGTTATTTAAATGTTATGGACCGTTTGTCTACACTCGTTTATATATAGAATCTTCAATTTGATTAAATTGTTTGTTTATAATTCAATCTATTTTAATACTTATTTCTTTTAGTTAAAATTATTAATTATGAACTTAATTGATATTCTTTATTTAAAACCGAAGCAATGTCGTGGTGCTAATTTTATTTCAGGTTACATGACGTTATAAATTCTTTAGCTCGTAACAATTACTAAACATTTTTTACTACATATATATTTAAAGTTATCAAGTCCCTAACCAACCCCCCCCCCCAACCCAAAATACATATATGAACCCCAAAGCTCAAATTTACCGTAAGTTTTCATTTCAATTAGATTCTTTATTAATGTTAGCGTATTTAGAATAGTAAGTTGTGGTTCACCGCGCTGATTCATATTCGTTTTGACGTTTATTTAGATCGTAAATATTATCTAAGTGAGTATTCATACCCCTTTTTTTTATCTTTTACATTTTAGTAGTAGCATGCATTGCCTACTATCAAACCACTCAATTTATTTCAAGTATTGTTTCAATTACCTAGTAAAATTCGATCTCATGTTTATGTGTAAATTATATGCTTTATGTTTATCTCTCATATATGCTTATTTGTTATTATCTGCTCATTTCTCATGTATTGGCTCAAGTATATCTCAAACTCATTTTTGTATGATCATACATTATTCATATACGTTTGGCTTTAAGCTAACGACAATGAATACACATCGATTTTCATTTATCCATTTTCAATTATGGATGCACATTTTAGTTGTAATTACGTTCAACATGTGAATTGTATTATTTTTACATCAAATTATACATAGTACAAACTTATGTTTACTCACCAACTACTTGTAGTTGACAGATATTTTCATGCATGCTACAGGTAAACTTGATGATTTTGATTCAAGCGAAGATCTCATGGTTTATACCGATAGGATATTTCAAATAACAAGTTTGATGTACATGTGTTATGATATGAACGAATATAAATATATATTTGTCACTACAATATTGTTACGAGCTTATGAGCAATCTTTAAAGTACTGTCCTAGCGTATAATCAGCCTGAGGTCGGGGTGTTACATTGCCACACCTCCAGGTTTTTATCATATTTTGTTGATGTTTTCCTTTACCTTCTCCATGTATTGAAAATCCCATTTATTCGGATTTCAAGTGGTCATATATTATTATCATGTATTATGATGTTTTATTTTGTCATAGGAGATTTTCTTTAAGATGGGTTGTTTGTTATATCTACATGAATCATTTTTGTAACTTTTTTTTAAACGGCAAAGATTTATAAAGCTTACGGAGTTGGTTATAACAATCTAACCAAGCAACCGAAAAACAAAATTACATGAAAATAAACGGGTTTTGAATCCACTTGGTCCAACTTATTTGTACCTTTATGTTCCTAGAAACAATCCAAAGAAATGAAAAAGGTAAAATGGACTCGAAAATAAGTTTCGTTTCTTTGGATATTTTTGCAACTTGATGTACTGTTTGTATGTAGATAATATACCATTTTGTTGCACCTGTTCAATTATTATTAGTTTTTTTGTTGAAAAAAGTTTGTATAAAGTTTAGGTCTAATAAAAGTTTGTAGTTTGCAGAGTTGAAAAACTAAACAGTTTATTTTGTAGACTGCAAAGATTTGATCTACCTCTTCTTCTACAGATGTCCGCATATATGATTCACAGATTGCAGACATTTTACCTCTTAAAAACAAATATCCCTAAATCTTTTAATTTGAAATGATAGTTTCTTTTATATTTTTTAATTTAAAATGTAAGACTAAATAAATTTATTAAAAGTAAATAACATCCAAGACTGTAATGAACTAACGTTCAGTGAAACGTTAAGTGAGAAATTTGATATGTTCATTTACTTAATAAACGAGCATGCATGAAAAAAAAAAGTTTGTTCACTATGTTTGTTAGTTTAAGCTTGATTAAGTTTTCTACTTTTGTTAATGAACGGACACGAACAAAAAAACTGAATAATCATTTTATCAGTTAAAGTTAAACAAACAAACACGATCATGCTCTGTCCGTGTTCCTTTACAAAGCCTTACAAAATGTATAAAAGAACAAAAAAAAAAAAAAACTTGACTAGCATTTCCTCCAATTTTCATCTTTAAAAAACAATTAAAAAAAGTTTAACAAACATGCTCGTTAACATAAGGAAAAAAACTTTTAAAAAAATTTCTTTAACATGTACTCAACTAAATGTGGGGTAGTGAACTCAATTTCTTCTTGATCATAGTTTAAACTAGTTTTTACACCCGGCGCAACTCTGTGACTATATAATTGATTAGACGTTGAAACCACATCTGTTATACCATAATATGGTCATAGTCGTTCAGCCTTTATGTAAGTTGAATATATAATGTACCTTTTTAAAAAACTTTTGTAGCGGTTCCATAAACTTCTATTTTTAAGTTATACAAAAGGTAACTTTATGTGTAGTTTTAGTCTTGTTCTACTATTTTTAAGTCTTGTTCTACTATCACCTAATTCTACTATCACCTAATTCTACTATCACCTAATGTGTTTCATCCTTTCATTCTTTTCTCACTTTGGCAGCTTGGCTTGTAAAAGTTAAAAGTTATGTAGGTGTATGTTTGCTTAGTTATGTGTGTACCTGGTGAATTAACTTGGCCCAATGCCAACCATTGAGGTCATTGTCTCGTCAAATAAACATTTGGTTGCTAATCCAGACTTATCATCGATTGTTGTGGTAATGCAGTACCTTGTCGTTAATTAAGAATGGCTATTACATGTAGAAACCTCAATTGAAGTCAAAACAAATGTGTTCAAGCAAAGAAAAATTAAACATTAAAACATTTGTGCGTATGTAAATATATAAATATATAAATGCATTCTATTTGTTTTGTAAATAAAATGACCATAACTCTAAAAAGAATGTTTTCAAGTAATACCATAGTGGATACATGAATAACACTTTTGAAGAGGTAGGTCCCAGCAGAGCCCAGTTGGACCCGCAAGACTCACCTTGAACAGGGACGTCTGCGCAACGACCAACTGCTCCAGCAGGACCCACCATGCTCAGAGAACCTTACGCGATGTACGCCAGCTGTACCTGCAGGGAAAGCCTCCCAATGGTGAAGTACCCCGCCTGTTCCCGCAGCTGCGGATACAAGCCATCAGGGAAGGCTACCCGCACTAACAGCAAGGCTACACGCACAAGGCATTAGCTACTTCAGTAGTCACATGAAGGAATGAGCAAGGCGGGAATACTCCCGCCTAAATGAGCCAGTCCGTATGCTTCTGGAAGATCTTTCGTACTATACCTACTAAGGTATGGGCAGAACAGACGATTTGACCAGAACAGCCCATGAACCAATCACAGGGTGACAGCTCACCGACAACAGTACGAGGAGGAGCACCCTCTAGTACTGTTTGTCACTATTAGCCGCTGCCTACTCACCAACCCTTACGATGGGACGTGCGCAGCCTACAGTTGGTGGAACAGTGCGTAGCTGACAGTAAAGGAACAGTGTACAGCCGACCTTGTTACTGTCGGCCGTAGCCTATCCACCAACCAGCATGGCCTGTGCGTAGTCCACTGTTGGTGGAACAGGAATACTATTCAGCCGGCTGTACCTTCTAGGAAACCTACCTTCGGCTATAAATACTCCAACACCTTGGAATGGTAAGGACATCATCTGATATCTCAATCTTATCTAGCAATCTCTTAATATACACTTATATTCAGAGCAATCTAGTATGATTCTCACGCCGGAGGGTGGTCACAAGGAGGAACCCCCCCCCTTCTCAGTGACGAGCTTACGGTGTCTGTTTTGCAGGTCCCCTGAAGAACAACCTTCTCTGCTGGACCTCATCCTCGTGGGAAACATTACTTAACCCCCAGATTATCTATAATCTGCCCAGGGTTCATCTAGTGTTTCTTCATTGGCGCCATCCGTGCATAAAAGTTAGAACTAATTATTAGTTTTTTCAATAGTTCTGAAGAAATGGTTAATGTTACTCCGGTCCCAAGGCCAGTAATCGACCAAGAAACCCCGGTAACCACAACCCCAGCAACTGGGGGGAACACCGGCGGTTATACAAATCTCACGAACACTACCCCGGTTACCCAAGCCGGGGCAAGTGCAGTAAATATTCCACTGGGGTTCACTGATGCCCAGTTGGAAAAACGAACGAGGGTCCCTCGCCAAACACTAGATCAAGTTAAGGCGTGGGCCGAAGCACGTCAGAGAGAGTTCCAAGCTGAATTGGATGAACGCTTGCGTTCAGCTCAACAGGCTGACGAATTCGGCAGTACTCGCCAACATCTCAATATGAACAGTGAGTGCGAGTACTCAGACGATGAGAGGGAAGAATCCGATACCGACGCAAACCCTCGCCATAAGGCGAAAGGGAAGCGTAAGGAAACGGACTTCCAACCGAAAAGGAATTTTGGGGAAGCCTTTAAACCAACGAATGCGGAGAGAAACCCGCGTGACTTCTCCAAAACCTTTAGACCAACTGCTACAAATGCAGGAAAGTCAAAGTTCGCAAGGGACATTGCGGAAGCAATCGCCCCGAGAAGTGCCAAACAAATGTCCAACATTGGCACTTATGATGGTCTATCCGACCCAGACGACCACTTGAACAGATTCATTGCGGGGGCAACCGTCAGTAACTGGACGGAACCCACGTGGTGTTATATGTTCCAGATGACTCTGGTTGGAGCGGCCAGGGCATGGTTCGATCGTTTACCGGTCCACCACATATATGATTGGGCGGACTTTCAAAACAAGTTCAGCCAACACTTCAGCCAACAAAGGAAATATACTGAAGAACAGTGGACGATCCTTAACTGCGTCAGAGAGGAGGATGAATCTTTACTAGACTTCATCACTCGCTTCAACTCCAAAAAGCTAAGTCTGGGCAACATAAGTGAAGATCTTGTTCGCGCCGCTTTCATCCAGGGCGCCGAATACCCAGAGCTTATCCGCACATTGACGGGTAAGGACGGCATGCCATCCACATGGGATGCCATCATGACGGCAGCCAAGCGCTTTGCCGAGACAGAGAAGCAACTGGGAAGGGATCTTCCCCAGAGTACACACCTCTACACGCAAAGGACCAGAGAAAACAATGTTCGGATCGCCCGGCAGAACAAAAAGAGGAAGCTAGGAATTTGGCAGTCAAGGGTAAACTTTGACACCTCATCCAGCTCTCACCCTCTTGTTGGCGGAAGAAATAACACACACCCTTCAAGCCAAAAACACCAGTGGACGCCACTCACCAAAAGCGTCACGGAGATATTTGCCACTGAAAAGCTACCATGGCCAAAAGCTCCAATGATCCGGCAGCGACCTAATGCGGATCAGAGCAAATCCTGTGACTTCCACGGGACAAAAGGTCATGGTACGGAAGAGTGTACATCCTTGAAGGATATTGTTGAAGCATTCGTCAAGGATGGAAGACTGGCACACCTGGTGGCATCAATCAAGAAGGGAGGAAGGAACGACAACCGGTACCGAGGCAACGGACGAAAGCCCGTTGACATCAGCATCAACATGGTTCATGGTAAGATCAGAGGAAGAAAAAGGCGAACGACAGAACCATGTGCGTGGAAGGAAGCTGAGGTGCGCTTCCCGCGAGTGCCAGGAGGACCCAGCAAAGAAGGCCCTATCGTCATCAAAAGCCAGCTGGGGCACTACATCACTTCTCGCACTCTTGCTGACAACGGCGCCTCGTCAACGGTGATGTACAGGCAGTTCTTCGACAAGCTAGATGACGAAGACAAGGAACGCCTGGAAACGATCTGCGCCTCAATGGAAGGGTTCGATGGCAGCACAAACACCCCCCTGGGTATCCTATCTTTCCCCGTCACTCTTACGGACGGGAATCACTCACGCACAGAAGACGTGGATTTTGTCGTAATAAGGAAGCCACACCACACATACGACATTCACTTCGGAAGAGACGGGATGGCAAGATTCAACGCCGTGGTATCCTCAGTCCACGACATGATGGGATGGCCAACAGCTGAGGGTGTAGCGATGATCACCGGCATTCCCCAGGTATGCATCGCGTCTGTCTCATCTAAACCCAAACCAAAGATGGCTAAACCAACCATCACCGAACCAGAAAGATGGGCCTTCAACGGCAAATACCCTGACCAGGCCGTCTCCATTGGCCCAACAGTTGTTGATCCCACACGCACCTTACTCAAGCGCTTATTACAAAAAAACGCTGACATCTTCGCGTGGACACCAGCTGACATGACTGGTGTACCCCGAAGTAAGGCAGAGCATAAGCTAAAATGCGATCCGGCTGTTACGCCAATCGTACAAAAGCGCAGAGTAATGGGGCCAGAACAAACTAACGCGTGTAGAACCCAAGTCAAGGAACTCCTTGACGCATGCATCGTACGCGTTAGTAGATATCAAACTTGGGTTGCAAATCCCGTTATGGTACCGAAGAATAACAAACAATGGCGCATGTGTATAGATTTCAAGGACTTGAACAAAGCATGCCCCAAAGATTGTTATCCGTTACCTGAAATTGATCTTAAGGTGGATTCGTTGGCACCGTTCCGCCTTAAATGCTTCCTGGACGCGTATAAGGGGTACCATCAAATCCACATGGTCGTTGATGATCAGGACAAACCGCTTTTCGGACGCCCGATGGCACATTTTGTTACCAAATGATGCCATTCGGACTTAAGAATGCCGGGTCCACATACCAACGCCTGATGGACAACCAGTTTCAGGCCCAAATTGGGAGGAACTTGGAAGTCTACATGGATGACTTGGTCATCAAAAGCCCTGACCCAGAAGCGATGTTGAAAGACATCGAAGAAACTTTCAACACGCTCAGGAAGATAAACATGAAGCTCAACCCGAGCAAGTGTGCCTTTGGAATGGAAGGGAAGTTCTTGGGGGTCATCGTCACTAAAGATGGCTTCAGAGCGAACCCTGAAAAGGTCGAAGCCATAATCAAAATGGAATCACCTACCACCATCAAACAGGCTCAGACACTGAATGGACGACTAGTGGCACTTAATCACTTTTTGGCAAACCACGCGGATAAGTCGTTTCCCTTCGTGTCAACATTGAGAAACTGTTTAAAGAAAACGCACTTCCGCTGGACACCAGAAGCGGAAGCAGCTTTTCAGGAGATTCGGTCACGCTTGATCGAACTCCCAACGCTCACAGCACCAAAAGCGGGAGAGGAGTTAATCCTATACCTTTCCGCAACAGATAGAGCAACCGGGGCAGTCCTGCTAGTAGAGCGAAAAGGCATCCAGATGCCAATCTATTATGTCAGTCGTATCCTAACAGACGTAGAAACCCGGTACTCTACCCTCGAAAAATTAGTCTTAGCACTTATACACGCTTCACGCAGGTTAAGACGATATTTCCAGGGTCACCCAATCACCATTCTCTCCAACTTCAAACTTGCAAACGTTCTAGGCAAACCCGAGTTATCGGGACGCCTAGCCAAATGGGCAATTGAGTTGGGGGAGTACGCGATAAAGTATAAGCCAAGACCAGCCATAAAAGGCCAGGTTTTGGCCGACTTTATTGCGGAAGTGCCTGCATCGCGGGAAAAAGAGTGCCAGGAAGAGGCTCAACCCTCTCCAGCACAAGACATCAATGATGTCTGGCGACTCTACACTGATGGAGCAGCCAGTAACGAGGGTTCAGGCGCAGGGCTGAAACTAACCAACCCAGCAGGCCAAGAATACACTTACGCTATTCGACTGGATTTTCCAAGAACGAATAACGAAGCCGAGTATGAGGCATTCTTGGCTGGGCTGAGAATTGCGCGTAAGATGGGAGTGAAACTCTTGGAAGCCCACGTGGATTCCATGTTAGTAGCCAATCAAATCAATGGGACGTACACGGCCGTGAACGACACAATGGCCCTGTACCTCGCACAAGCAAAATCCCTTATGCGCGATTTCAACGACTGCAAAGTCATACACGTCAAGCGAAGTGAAAACAAATCTGGGGATGCGTTAAGCAAGCTTGCATCGTTAGCCTTCACCCACTTAGGAAAGGACATCCGCATTGAACTCCTCGAGACACCTTCGGTCCCGCACAAGGAAATTTGTGTCATCCAAACCGGCACAGAAACATGGATGACACCAATAATAAAATACCTTGCGGCAGGTACACTACCAGAGTAAAAAACACAGGCAAGAAAACTACGCTGTAAAGCACTGAATTATCAACTCATCGATGACATCCTTTACAGACGTAACTTTCTTGGCCCACTCTTAAGATGCATGGACAACCAAGATGCTGACTACCTCCTAAGGAAAGTACACGAAGGCATCTGTGGAGTACACGCAGGTCCCCGCGCTGTTGTAGCTAAGCTAAACAACGCGGGATACTTTTGGCCGGGGATGCATACGGATGCGCTGGCATACATCAGAAAATGCAGGTCTTGCCATCTTTACGCACCCAACACGCACCGCCCGAAGAATGAACTTGTTCCAGTCACCTCTTCATGGCCATTTCAGAAGTGGGCCATCGATGTGACAGGCCCATTTCCTACAGCAGCAGGAAATGTTCAGTTCCTAGTGGTAGCCATCGACTACTTCACCAAGTGGATAGAAGCAAAACCCTTAGCCCAAACAACCGCGAAACATATCAAAAAATTTATTTGGGAATTTATTATTTGTCGTTTTGGACTTCCACAGAATTTGGTGAGCGATAACGGCACCAACTTTGCTGACAAGAAGCTACAACAGTGGCTGAAAGAACTTCAAATCACCCACACCTTTACCTCAGTAGCACACCCGCAAGGTAATGGTGAGGTGGAAAGAGCAAATAAGAGCATCGTCGAAGGCATCAAGAAAAGACTCTTGGAACACAGATCCAGCTGGGTGGACGAGCTTCCGCACGTCCTTTGGGCAAACAGAACGCTGAAGAAGGCCAGTACGGGAGAAACCCCGTTCAGCCTCACTTATGGCACAGAAGCCATGGTCCCGGTCGATATTGGTTTACCCTCACCAAAGGTCTTGATTCAGCCAGAAGACAATGATGCGGAAAGGCGGTTGGACCTTATGCTAACCGAGGAACGCAGAGACTTAGCCGCAGTGCGTGAAGAGAACTACAAGCGACAAATGCAAAAGTACTACAACACGCGGGTAAAACTCTGCAACTTCAAAGTAGGAGACTACATACTACGTAACAACGAGGCTTCGAACCAAGAACGCCCAGGAAAGCTGGCCCCGGTCTGGGAAGGGCCATACATTATCAAAGAAGTCCTGGGAAAGGGCGCATACCGACTCGAAAGGCTCGATGGCACTCCCATCCCAAGAACATGGAATGGAGCTCAATTACGCAAATGTTATATGTAGATCAATTCCAAACTTGTAAAGAAAAGGCCTAGAGCCACTTCTAATGGAAATGATTCTCCTTTCACAATGTGTTGATAGCCTTACCTTTATACTTATGAACTTCCCACACTGATGTGCCGGTATTCACCGCATAAATGGGGGAAGAAGTAAGTCGTTACGTGTGGAAGGCGGCAAAACCCGCATAAACACAACGCTAGAAATCTCAAGTTTTAAGGAAAACCTACACGCAGGTCAGATGTAAGTAAAGTTTAGCCATCCTTGTAAGTGCAAGTGACGGTCTTACCCGCACAATCACGAACAAGGAAGCAAAACTTCAACCTATCATCTACCACGTTCAAAGGTTAACTTATTCTGAACACTTAGAAAATTTCAAAGGAAAAGATGAGGAAAACTTCCACGCAGGTCGGATATAAGTAAAGTTAAGCCATCCTACTAAGTGTAAGTGACGGTCATACCCGCACAATCATGAAAGAGGAAGCGAAACAAACTTATAATTTGCCACGTTAAAAAGTTAACTTATCTAAGTACTAAAGAAATTACTAAGTTAGATCAAAACATGCGTAAAATAAACAAGGCAAAGAACTAACACAATCTTTATTTCATCAAATTCAAATATTACAAAGATAGCTATACAAAAGCAAAAAATCTACGCTAATGGTGGAAAGGGATCTTCAGAATCAAGCTTCAGGACCACTTCCACTTGGACCCGCTCCATCAGTAGAGCGTGGTGGTTCAAGGAAAGCTTTAAGGATAGCTAGCCCATCATCAGCAGCAGCGACTTCGTTCACCTTCTCCACCACCGGATGCGGGAAGGCGGCATACTGGTTCACTGCTTGGTCATAAACAGCTTCAGTATTCACATCGTACAAAGGGAAGTTGGAAGGCGGGATGCCTTTCTCAACGAACCCTAGACCAAGCAGGAAACCGGCCTTTCCCCATCCTCATGAGAAGCGTTGAGGGCTGCGCTCATAGCATCGTCATAAGACGTCTCTGAAAAGACCCGATGCACAACCTACAAAGAAAAGCGTAAAGACATGAAAAGCTTACCCGAGACAACGCTTCTCGAAGAAGCCATTCCTTGGCAACCAGAGCTTCTTGGAGGGCGGCTTGAGCTTGGGTACAGGCGCGTTCGGCTTCACTTTTATTAAGGTTGGCAAGCAACACTTCCTTTGCAGCAGCCTCTTCGACGCCCTTTAGCTTCCGCTCAGTGTGGTCAAGCACGCCCCTCTGGTCCAGGATCTCTTGGAGCTTCTTCGCGTCCTCCATCGCCAAGGCATCATGAGCCTGCTGGAGAGCCTCTAAATTGGCTTTAAACTCTTCATTCTCCACGCGTAGAGGCTCGGCAACAGCTTCAGCCTTGGTGGCCCTTTCAGTTGCGTTCCTAGCAGTTTCCTTAGCCAGCCGAAGCTGTTCATTAACAGCTTGGGCAGCCTTGGAGCGAGCCTCGAGACGGGCCTGAACCTCAACTTCAAGGGCCTTGAACGCCTTCTCCTTCTCCGCAGCCGCGGCGGAGAGCCTCCTATTCTCCTCCCGGACAGCCCGCGCCTGAGCTACTTCCTGAATGCGAGCTGCTTTTAACTTGTCGTTTTCACGACAAAGCAGCTCGACGCGCGGCTGCATCCGGGCCAGGAGAACCCGAAGCTCATTGCTTAGCCTACCCTCCTGGTAGCTAGCCATGGCTTCCCCCAACGCACCACTGGGAGCAGCGTGACGAGCCCACTCCACGCACTCCACAGGTGTGCGAAGGGTTGTTCCTCGGCGGATGTTCCATCGTGGAACATACACTTCATTGGAATCCGACACTGCAAAAAACAAAAAGCAGTTAGGAAAAGATGATATATAAAATATATATATATATATATATATATATATATATATAATAGGCCAAAAGAACCCTACGCACCTGTAGGGTCAATAACAGGCCGATAGCCGCCAAACCCGTCACCTGAACCCAAGGGAAATCCGTCCAAGAGGTCAGGTAGATGGGAAGGAAGCAGAGGTTGGCGAGAAGCCCCATGCGTACCTGAAGGATCGGCCGTCGAGGCCGATGACGGAGGAGGCATGGTGAAGTCCGCCGCGGTCGTCGCTGCGGAGTCCGCAGCAAACGTAACCGCCGGCTCGGTGAAAGAAGCGGTAAAAATGGCACTCACAGCCGGCGGTGACGTCATCACAGCTGGAACAGTCTGCTCAGAGTGAGCAACTGAACCAGCGGAAGCAGGCGCAGGCGCCTGGGTCGTCGCCTCAGGTAGGCTGACCAAGCCTACCGTCATTGGCGGAGAGGTACTCCTCTGCACTCCACCCTGGAATGCGTCAACATCCACGCCTGCACAAAGAAGATAAGTATCAATGATGGAAAACTATGAAGTTAAAAGACAAAGGAAGTTTGTACTTACGGGTTTTCTTGAGCCTGAAAGTGCGGACGGGCGGGGATGAACCCGATGGAGCCGGCCTCTTCACGCCGGTCACCGTTGTTATCCTGGGCTCTCCGGAGGTGACAATCGTTGCAGCCTCCGGAGCGGTCTTATCACCACCGGGATTCCCCGCCACCTCTTCGCTCTCGGTCTCCGAATCAGACCGAGGCGCCGGATCGGCAGTGGAGGCCACCTTCTCCTTCCCCTTCCCGCCGGCAGCCTTCTTCTTCCGCACCAACGGAGGACCATCTGCGGATTCCTCATCAGAACATACGATTAGAGGAATTCCAGCAGAGGTTTCAACATTGAGGGGTCGAGGGTCGAATAGCGCCTTACCTGGCCGCCTGGCGCTAAGGATCTCGTGGCCTAGCGGATAGACCTCCACGAACCGATCCGCCGTTTGTTCTATGATGGGCAACTCGTTCTCGTCTAGAGCGCGAGTACCCATCCGAGCGGGACCGTCAGCCTCCCGCGGGTGCATGAGCGACTGCAAGTCGTTCCCCTCTGAAATAAACAGGAAAGAAGTTAGAAGAGATTCTAAATCAACAAAAAGAAACAAGGCATACCGTAAGGAACAGAGTTCGAACCGTATTCGAGGACGATCGGAATCTTTCGCGCATCCGCATTCTTCCACACCCGGCTCATCCCGAGCATCACCATCCCGGACTCCGCAAACCGGTAAACCGGAGATTGGACCCGGGATATCTTCGAGAACCATTCCGCCTCCTGGTAGTTGGAGGCGTGAAGGCTGGGAAGTGCTTGCCCGTTCTTGAATTTCATGGCAAGGGGGATGGCGCGAGCGGAGATGTAGAAGAACTCCCGCTTCCACGAGCGAAGACTGCGCTCGGTTGCGCAAATCTTCAAACCCTTAATTCGGGTTATCAACGTATACCACCCCTGGATGCACCTCCAAGTGTAAAAGGTCATCAGGCGGTCAACATAGGGCTCAATGCCCAGAATCCGGCACACCCACTCGAAGTGCCGAATCTTGGCAATCGCCATCGGGTGCACCTCGGTCAGGTGCACACCGTGCCTCTCCAGGACACGGTACACAAACTTTGTCAATGGGAACCTAAGATTCCCATAAACAAATAATGCAGCATATACCCCGATCTTGCCTCTGGGGCATCGTACACCGTCTGATGGGGTTCAGGAAACTCAGGCTCGAGAGACTCGAGCATGAACTTCCTGACGACGTACTGATACAGATCGACAGGCAGAGCACACTGGCACTCGCCAGCAGTACTCTTGTCATCGGCTGTAGATTCAAGATCACGAGACGACATCTGGCAGATGAAAGAAAACGATTTCGAGAAAAGGCTCGACTGAAAAGTTGAGTATTCACCGGCAAAATCGTTCTAAAGATGAAGAGAAAAGTGAAAGTGTGAATTACAAAGAACCCTCTCCCCCTTTATATACTAATCGCAATTAATGCGATGAATTTAATGCGGAGGAGAGAGAAATCGAAGGTGCAATGAAACTATGACACGTGACAAAAAGCAAGCTGGCAACAGCTGTTGAAAGGACGCATACCATTAATTTCGCGGCTATGCGCCCGAAAAATCGGGCCCACGCGCCTGAAAAAGCGTCTGGAATGACCAGGTACTGTCACGTCACCATAACTTCCTGCACGTCCTGACACAGTCAGAAGAAACCGTCGCACGACGTTTCAGAGGTTTGGACTGTTCTTATCCTTTCACTAACTCTTCGAATTTCAAAAAAATTCAAAAAGATTCAAAAGTAAGCGGGAAAATACCCCTTACCTTGGCAACCAAGTAACCATAAGACGGGTGCGGGTACAGTATCAAGGCAAAACCCTTCACATACTTAGCACCCGCAGGGAATTGACGCCAGGAATACCTTGGAAGTAAAGTAACCGTAAGACGAGTGCGGGTACAGTGTCAAGGCAAAACCCTTCACATACTTAGCACTCTGCAGGGAATTCAAACCAAGAAGGATCTTCTGGGCCATGCTTGCGGAAACGGGAATAACATCCCCGCATGACGGGAACGTCGAGAACTATATTGTTTGAAACTCCATGATGGGATTGGTGGTTTTAGCATAATTGATCAATATGTTGAAAACTACCAAAACCCCATGGAGAATCCACACAAGTGGGACTCAACGCTCCTGACGTGCGAGGAGGTTACAAACCTACCCGCTTCACACCCAAAGATCAAGCAGAAAAGTCGGGAATTTCTGCGTGACATCAGGAAAACCGCGGGAAGAATCACCACGGAAAACCTAAAAACTAAACCCTTTTCAAAACCCCTTGCTAAGTCCAAAAGTTCACCTCACTTATTAATAATTCATGAGAAGAACATTGGACTGGGGGGACTTGAAGAGGTAGGTCCCAGCAGAGCCCAGTTGGACCCGCAAGACTCACCTTGAACAGGGACGTCTGCGCAACGACCAACTGCTCCAGCAGGACCCACCATGCTCAGAGAACCTTACGCGCAGTACGCCAGCTGTACCTGCAGGGAAAGCCTCCCAATGGTGAAGTACCCCGCCTGTTCCCACAGCTGCGGATACAAGCCATCAGGGAAGGCTACCCGCACTAACAGGAAGGCTACACGCACAAGGCATTAGCTACTTCAGTAGTCACATGAAGGAATGAGCAAGGCGGGAATACTCCCGCCTAAATGAGCCAGTCCGTATGCTTCTGGAAGATCTTTCGTACTATACCTACTAAGGTATGGGCAGAACAGACGATTTGACCAGAACAGCCCATGAACCAATCACAGGGTGACAGCTCACCGACAACAGTACGAGGAGGAGCACCCTCTAGTACTGTTTGTCACTATTAGCCGCTGCCTACTCACCAACCCTTACGATGGGACGTGCGCAGCCTACAGTTGGTGGAACAGTGCGTAGCTGACAGTAAAGGAACAGTGTACAGCCGACCTTGTTACTGTCGGCCGTAGCCTATCCACCAACCAGCATGGCCTGTGCGTAGTCCACTGTTGGTGGAACAGGAATACTATTCAGCCGGCTGTACCTTCTAGGAAACCTACCTTCGGCTATAAATACTCCAACACCTTGGAATGGTAAGGACATCATCTGATATCTCAATCTTATCTAGCAATCTCTTAATATACACTTATATTCAGAGCAATCTAGTCTGATTCTCACGCCGGAGGGTGGTCACAAGGAGGAACCCCCCCCCCTTCTCAGTGACGAGCTTACGGTGTCTGTTTTTCAGGTCCCCTGAAGAACAACCTTCTCTGCTGGACCTCATCCTCGTGGGAAACATTACTTAACCCTCAGATTATCTATAATCTGCCCAGGGTTCATCTAGTGTTTCTTCAACTTTAAAGTTCAAACTACCACTTGATGAAATTAGTCAGCTTGATTAAACCCTTAATTCCAACTAATACCATATATATTATAAGTTTTTACATACACGCTGCATACATACATGGGCGTTTGGCTGATGGTAAAAACCCCAACCTCATTTTTTAGCTTTCTTCATGAAAAAAAAATTATTTGTACTACTTTTATATGAATTAGTAAAGGATGAAGCTTTTACCTTGGTTTTGGGTCTGGAATCGGGTCGTGATCCTCACATTTATGATTGCATTTCGTTTCCGAAATTGGCCATTAATCCTCAGATTTATAATCATCGTCGATCTTGAACAGCTACTTCTTGTTCACAAAGTAGATCAATACAACATTCAATAGTAATTAAAGTAGAAGACACTGCATACAAAAACTTTTAAATACAATAGCATACAATATCGTAAACTTAAACACCAATTTTGATTAACTTTTTTTTTCATATAGATACTATATAGTATCAGGGGCTGCTACTTTTTTTTATTTTTAATTTTTTTAAGTTAAAAACAAATATTTTCAGATGTATTTCCATGAAAACTAAAATGTCAATTTTAATAATCTATATTATATATAAAGGAAGAGTGATGGGCAATGAAGTAATTTCATAATTCCATGGCAAGGACTAAAATAACAATTCATAATTGGGTAGGAAAAGTAATTTGGCAATCCCTCGATTCATCTTTAAAGCGTTCAATACAAGTTGATTAAGCTTCACATTTTGTAAAATTACTCCTTCTTTCATCCTTAGAAGATTCAAAAGGTTTATGATCTTTCAGCTAATCATTATTATAATTTAATAACTACACTATATAAGTACATATGTAATAATGCATAATTAGTTATTAACTACATTATCACATTAAGTTCATATGATAATGTTTTTTTAATGATAATAATTATTAATATATATGGTAACAATACTCAAATATATCTATGTAATCTATATTATTTATATTTATAGTTCCGACATTTCATAATAGGGCAAGAGAATTAATTTGTCAATGTATCCATCAATTCTTAATGCTTTTAGTACAACATTCTAAAGCTTCACTTTTTGTGAGATTACTCTTCAATCCTTTAGAAAACAAAAGGTTGTCAACTATATTCTTTATAATGTTATTATTATATAATAATTATGGTTTAAATATGTTATTACTATGGTGTCTATCCACATTCTTAACTCTCATGTTTCATTATGCTTGTATTAACTTTATTAGCCTATATGTAGTGGCTTCTTGTGCTTGTATTAGATATACATACATACCAATGAATAACAACCTCCATTTTCTCTACTTATCAAGCTCTCTATACACTATTTTTCTAGGTTCGAAGGATGTAATAAGGAAATGTTGAGGCGATTTGCGCTAAGGAAGAAGATGCTATATAATGTCTGAATATTGTGAAAGCTCGGACTAAACTAAGCACCCTTTTGGTAATAAATACAAGATGTATGAAAAGCTTCAGTTAGCTTAATGGATCACGTAAACAAGCCATAAATGGTTTTTGGCTTTATTTCTTGAGTTTCATTTTCTTTGTGAATGCAGATGTTGTTGACTTTAATTTTCTTGTGAAAAATGGACTATTATGTCTTGGTTGTAATCAGCCAAGCTGTGTGTGTGTTGTATGTGAAAAAATAGTTTTTAACTTTAATTAATGTTTATGACTAGATACTCTTGGTAGCAAGGAAGATGGTTTATATGTTTATTGATGGAAAACCAAATAAAAAAGGTAAGGCAAACTTGTCAAGTTGGATACTAGGTTTCATTAATTGAACGTTAATTATTTGCGGTTTCATTATTAACGCATAATGTAGCGGATCGTCAATTGTATTAGCTTTCGGTCATCCCTAATCCCTACCTCATAAATTGGTCAACTTAGACTTCTTTCACACACATGACCTGTTAAATATTTGATGATAGCACATTTACCCACCGATGACTCGAAATAAGGTTGACCTATCTGACCTATGTGACCCGATAAGATGACAATCCGTGACCCGTAAATAAACTGATTACATTTACCCCACATTATAACATTAAGAAATTTGGAAAACAAGTTATTTGACACTTTTTGTCCAAAAAAATAAAAAATAACCAAATAATGCTTCAACTAATGTTTTGCAATTGGTTTGTCAAAAAGCCAATAACCTTGACTTTGTCACTATCAAAAGAAACACCATTATTTTCTGTTACACTTAAAGTAAATTTGTTTCTCCCTTAAACATGTGATTGTAGGTGAATCAAATGCACATAGATGTAATGTAACTGTTTAATTTGGTTCAAAAGATGAACCGTTTTTCCCGGCCAACATAAACGGCTTGCATAAATTCTTCTAAAAATTTGTGGGAAATATTCTAGGTACCAATAATGTTAAATAAATGTCACCATTAATGGCAGCAGATGATTTCAATTTTTATTTTTTATTTTCTATTTTAAGTAATTTTAAAAAAATTATATTACAAATATGTGACACGAATACTTTGGCATAAATGCATAATAATCAATTATATATTAATTAACAAAATGATCTAGGCCAACTTTACAGTTTTGGGCCAACTTTATTTTTTGTGGCCCAAAATTGTTGAATCAAAAAACAATCTCGAATGGTTTTTAAAAATTCAAAAACCGAAGTATCGATTTTTTGTTCGATTTTAGCAAAAAAAAAACGAATAAAACTGAATCATGCACACCCTTAATTCTTGTTGTTTAGTTTGTATAGTCTTAACTAACCAATTCATAATATGCATATGTTATAGGTATTTGAAACATTTGAGCTTTGAAGTTAAATACATGCGAACAATACTGTGCAAAATGTAGATGACAAGGTAACATGCTCAAAGCTTAATATCAATCATCAAAACAAAAGAACAATTTTACACAAAATGCTATGAATAAGAAATATGTTTTAGGTAGACTTGTTTCACTTTTAACTTCTAATAATATGATTGCAAGTTATTCGCATGCAGATTATTAAATGAGCTAACGAGCAACCACAAGATTCACCTTTAAACGAGCTAACGAACAGCCACAAGTTTCTGATCATATGGATCAAACAAAAGATATGATACAAAAGGTGCCATATTTTTAGTATTTAAAAAAAATGGATAATAGGATAACACATAATTCACACTTATTTTCCATTTGCTCTTAATGGAGGGTTTACGATTTTTAATTCTCAACTTCGTATGTATTTCAATTCATGCCTTAAAGTCATAATTAAATAACACATCATTTTATACCCGAATTCCAAACTCATGTTTTAGGGCTTTCGATCGGAATTGTGATACAGGTTAATTGTTGTAAAACTTGTTTAGAAAGGGTCCTCCAAAACGACGAAACAATGCTTCAATTCGGGTGTTTAAACTTCTAATTAACAAAAATCAAATCGTTTGGATAACCTTTTCGAGATCAGTTTTACATCAATCGACTCATATCCTTCTTCCGATCAAAATCCCTAAAAAATTAGTTTGAAATCCGGGAAAACATATAACGTCGTTAACTCATTTTTAACAGAGTACCATTGGGGGGCAACTTTTTTAAAAATTGGGACCGCCAGTAGTGATAAAATGAATAATGATTATTATCGGCCAATACCAATCAATAGGGATTATTAAAATCCAATAAACCTAAATTAAACCATGAAAAGTATGAATGGTATATAACAATAATGAAGAGAGCACAAATTAAAACAATAAAACTTTGGTGGGGCTAATGTAAACATCTAGAAAATTTTATAACAAAAATAAATAAATAAAACAAATGTTACATTGGCATTTAGTTGTGCTTTTATATGTATAAATAAAATAACCATCTTCATGAGCACAATTTAAACTTTTGAAATGATACAATTTAACCCAAATTCATTTTGTTAAAATGTGTTTTAGCATGAACATGTTTAACCCATCACGCAATCTGACTCAACCTGAATGTTTTAAAAGGCTTAGTTTAAACCCATCACGCAACCATCCAAATTATTAACATAACATAATAAAAATATGGAAACTTATAATTTAATAATCTTAAATTAATACATTTGGTCAATAATAATCTCAAATTTGAAAATTGTTTTCACCGGTCCTAACTTTCACACTATTTGTTTTCATTGGACCACCGTTTTGAGGTAAGTTTTACATTAGTCGACTCGTATTTTTATTCTTATCAAAAACCCTAAAATATCTGTTTGAATTTTGAAAAAAACTTAACCACTTATTTGCATTCGAAGCATCACAACATCTAGATTCATAATAAGGTTTTGACTGATGAGATTAAATCAATGCATTGGTACACAGAAATGAATGGTATTCTTATCCGATTGATGGAAACAACTGATTAGAGCCCTCGATCAATAATTTGCTTCCCCGTCCAACCACTAAACATGACAACCAATATACTTGCACACTTGGATGACCTTCTACGTCATATGTTTCTATAAACCAATGAGTTGCTTCTCTAGAACCCCACAACCATGGCATGCAAACGTCTACCAACAAATGAATCTCATGGCGTTTATAACACCATCACAAACCCTTTGGGTATAGAATGACCCTTCAAATGACACAGAGTTTCACATTAAACGTGCCGCATGTTTCCTTACATGACACATTTATTCAACACAAACAGCAACATGGACACAAATGCCCTTCAACACAGAAAGGGAACATGTAATAACAACTTCTGTGTGAAAGGAAACTCCATGTCAACATGCGTTTCACTTCGTCGATTTGGAGGCTTGGTATGTGTTTATGAATGTTGTTATTAAGTTTCACACGAGAATGGAACAAGTTAAAGAGATAGTCTTCCCTCCTGTTCCATCAAAATCAACTTTTATAGCCCATTTGGGAAACATTGACAACTCCATTCAGATACTCCTAACTCAGGGAAGGCGAAAAATATCATACAACCTTTGGTCCCTACTCCGAGATAAGTGCATCCTTATATTCACAACCCCTGCAATCGCATCAATATCCCTGCACTCGTGGATCCCCATTACCCATTACATTACAAACAGAAACTGTTTGCTATGGTTGGCATAACAAAACTATCTGAGATTGCGATCGTCAACAAACTGTTAGGACGACCTACGACATTAATTGGTTTACGGGCGAAAAGGGGGCAATCTTCACTAACACCATTGTCTCTCCCACTATTGAAGTTTGTTAATGTCATACCGTTTTCTTAATTTCCATCACATTCTTACTTTTCAGTTTGTGATGCCCCAAATAAAAAAGTTTGTTTCTAGAACTTAAGTACCAGGTAATTTATAACACCATTGATCCAATATATATGCATATGCCAGTATACATGTGCACAATAAAATCACGCATGCCCACTACTTTACCCTTTTTACAATTCGTTGACGACAACTTAGTGGTCTTAATTTGAGCATTTCTTTATCAGTCGATTAAATTTCAACTCTAACTACTCACCAGTTAATACACATTTAATCCTTATGTTGATTAAAATTCACAAAACCAATACAAACATACTTTATTAACAAATATTTCACAAAACACAATGTATCCGATGCTTATGGATATGTTAATATTTTAGTGCGCAACCCCTCCAAAAAAAAATCCACCAAATCATATGCACAAGTGGCAGCTCGCTCGCGCTGATAAGCCATTACACACAACACCAAACACTACAAACCAATACGAGAAGATAACTTGCGTGAACCCGCAACAACGCGCGGGCACTTTTGCTAGTAGTGTTAAAATAAAAGCGTATTCTTAAAATATAAACTAAAAACCAACCTCACAACTGGAGAAATTTCGGTCTTTTTGGGTTATCTAGACTTACCAATGCCACACCTTAAAACAAATTGAAATAATAAAGCTTTCGAATTAATTAGTCCTCGCAATACCATTTTGGCTAAACCTAGGTCTAGCTCACACAAAATATATTGAAGTGAATAATGGTAAACAAAATGAAAACATGTCATAAAAAGCATATTATTAAGAAATAAGAACCTGCAATAACGCCGATTTATTGCACCTATCAAAAGCTTAAAACTGCTCATAGTCTAATGATCATGAAGATCAGCTTGGAAATCATAAACTTGAGATCTTTCTGTAAAGCATGTACTAACAAAACCTGCATAATATAAGGACATCATAAGTTAGAAAAAGATTAGTGATATTTGTGTTAGAACCTTGCAATGCCACGATATCAGTTTACGTAAATTTAAAGAATTATAATCCATAAACAAAATGGTAAACCTTACTTTTAGTAGTCAATAAGTGAGAATTTGGAACAATTCAAATGATCAGCGAAGACATGAGGGAACAGTTTTAGCTGCAAATCAACCGTTGCATAGTTCATAACCACGCCATCCAAATCTTGCCACACCATGACATGAATCCATTGATCGCCGCCCCTTTAGCCTAAACCAACCATCATACCCTTTTAGAGTAAACTACACAGCAACATACCAAGCAAGTAAAATGGTCCAAATAAAAAATCTGGGCTTTAATGATCACAATGCCTCTTGTAGAAGAGGCAATAAAATCAAACTATAGTGCTTAAAAGTAGTTTATTACCTAGAAGAACGCAGTATACACTCGATTCGGAAGCGTGGAGCTGTTGACAACATAGAAACGACCGTTTGACAAAAAACTCTGTAATGAGGCAATGAGGCAAAGCACCTGATGCATCAACAAAAAACTCTGTAATTGAATTTCATGATGACTATGTAGAATAGAAACATTAGGAGGAAGAAACAAACCACTAATTTTGTTTTTATTTTGTTTGCTGTTTTTGCAGAATTAGAAAACAACAGTACTCTAGGTTGGACCAACATCTTAATCATCTAATTAAAACACCAAAAATTAATTTACTAATAAAAGGTAATTTCAGTAAATTGCCATGATTAGAATGTAACATAGAGCTTTAAAAGAAACAAAACATGGTGATATTAGAGAGCCTATAACCATAAAATAAACACAAAGTGACCCCAATTACCAATTGCTTAAATCCTATATAAATAAAATCAAGTGAATTACAAAAGCAATTAATTAAATAAGGATGATCTCAATACCTTGGATGAAATAATTAGATGAAAGTCAACCGCTTGACGAAGAAATAGAGATCGATCATCACCACCAGCATACAACCGCCACTTAGGGTTTTGAAATCTAACCCGGCAACAGTTGGCGGCGACAACGATGATAAGTGGAAGAAACATATCATAATCGGTTGGAGAGAGAGATACGTGGTAGTTGGAATTGAACACCACGTGGGAGTAACTGTGCTGAGTGTTATGTAACCAAATATACAGATGGAAGAAAACTAATGGAAGATCAAGTGGTGAGTGGTATACAACTTTAACACCAAGATGTACTACTACTGAAGCATAGTTTCACTTGAAATTGTAATATTATAAATGTATCATGGTGTGTTTCCGAGTCTTTTTAAAGAAGAGATATGAAAAGACGTGAAAGAAAACTAGAAAATATGTATAATTTTTTTAGTGGAACAAAAAGAAATTAACTTTTAATATTTTCTCATCCTAACTTCCTTTAACTATAACATATTTTAATTATTTCCAGTTCGGTTATGAGACACCCTTAATTATAACCATAACCAATTATTCGGTTAATCAAATAACCTTAACATTAACCATCGTTTAGCCTCAATTATCGGTTAATTCGGCTCAGGGGCGGTCGATTTATCAATTAACTTTGGTTAACGATTATGGTTTGCTCACCCATACTCATAAAGGAATCCTCATTCCCTTCACCATACCCAAATTTTTAAAAAAATATGAAATTTTGTTCATTTTCACTATTTGTGTTCCATACCTATATGAAAAGCTAGAGTAGACCCAATATATTGGGCCTTTATCCTATTTTTAAATGTAGTTGTGAGTGAAAGATTATGCTATTTAATTGATTATTAATATATATATAGGGAATCAAATGTTGAAGGTTAAAAAAAGAGAAAATTCTCAAAATAAATGTTATGAAAAAGTTTTTCAGGTTTTAAGTGTCATTTGCAAGAAAATGGTACTGGATACCAGTACCGAACCGGAACCATATCTATATCGGTAGTCAAAGGGGAATTTTGGTACATGTACCAAGTTTTTTTTTAGAAAATCTGGATATAAAAATTCGAGATCGATATTGGTACCGGTATTTACTGAAATTTTTCCTACCATATCAGTACCAAACCAAACATATAAATGCTAGTGCAAAATAAAAGTCTTCGTTTTTTATGTTCTGCTACCCTTCCTTAAAATTCCAGCACCTTATACACTCAAAGTTTAATTATCCCGCCCAAATTAAAAGCCTAAGCTAGTCAAAGCCCACACCTACACTGATTAAAAGCCCAAACTAATTAAAACCCAAAACCATTTTTTCTGTGTTTTGTTTAAATCGGACACACAAAATTGAATACAACGAGCAACTTCAAAGTAGATAAACGAAACAAACCAACCATTGGGTAATCTAAGACAAAACAGGTTTGACAATATGTTGGCATTAGTGACATCTTTTTGTGAAAAAAACAAAATTAAGATGTTAGATACGACGAAAAGTTATTGTAATCAAAGAAACCGAAAGAATGTCATTACTAATGGACATCATTTTGAGGTTAAAGTTTTTAATACGCTTTTGGATATGAAAATTAAAGAACTTGGTAATAGATTCAGTTAGAACTTGGTAATGGTGGAAATCGGAAAGCACACCACTTTTCCTTTGGTTTATCGAATACTGAAGCTAGCGTTGTATTTACTGGTTGTAAACGCAATCGTTTGAAGATGTTTTTTTTCTAAAATGAAGCTTATCAAGACATATTTGCGCAATCTAATGAATGATAAGTATTTAAATAGTGCTTTATATATATATATATATATATATATATATATATATATATTTCCCTTGTATTTTTATGTAGTATTTTATTAGTTTTTGTTTGATTTTAGTTAGATTTGTATACTACTAACATATTTATGTTTTGTAGGTTCCGGAAGTTAAACGTGGTTGAAAAGGGCGAAAAACGAGTCAAAATAACCTTAAATGAGAAGCCGGAACGAGACAGGAAGGAACCTGATAGATAGATAGCTAGTCGAACCGGCCGAAGGCCAGCCCTTTGGAGCATGTTGCGCCGCATGGCCAGCCTGGCCTTCCTGGTCACGCGATGCCTAGAGGGTATATTTCGATAAAGATCCGCATATTCTCCAGGTAAAATTCTCAGTTTCACTATATAAACACCCTTAACCTTAACCTGGAAAACAAAAACCCTACTATTACCAAACAAATTTCGAGTTTCTTGGAGCTTAGGATTTCACTATTTGGCGATTTTGAAGGCAATGAATCATCCAGTGAAGTGCTACTTAATCAAGATCGAAAACTATGGGTTTTATCACCTTTATTATTTCCTTTGTATTATTTTTCACCATGTTTTCCTTTATTATTATATTGTTTAATTTTCCGATGCTAGGCTAAACATTATAGACTGCCTAGGCTATCGATGAACCTTTGTTAATGTTTGATTTTACTTGGATTGTAACAACTCGGATTTTCATATTAAATACCCGACCCATTTCGATGTTCGGGAAATTTTATCGCGTTTTTCGAGTTAAACTATTGTTATAATATTTTCCTTAATTATTTATATATTATATATATAATTAACTTTTTAGTAATGGCAAAAGTTACCCTACAACTAAAACTATTAACCATATATGTTTCCATCTACATTCTTTAGGGACTATTATGTAAATCTATAAATATATTATTATATTATATTAATTACCCATACCCGTTTGATCAAGGTCTGACCCAAAACCGTATTACCAACCCGTTTCTAATTAGCATGTCTTGGACCTTAATTCTCGACGTTTATTTGGAAATTAAATCTACCAATGTATTATACTTACTAATTACGGCTTAACTGACTCAATATTTTTGTTAATTGGATCAAATCGAGATCTGCATTGTGATTATTCCTACCGATCTTAAACCCTAACTCGTTATGCACGTAATCGATAATATAAATCCAATTAAACTTGCAGACACCATATTCCAACCCTCGCCGTCCTTGACCACATAATTAATTGTGTTATATACCTATACTTAAGTGTGTTCATCAATCCTTTGGTGCCGACCCTATTTCGTTCTTGTGATCATCGCGTAACCAATTTATCAGGTAGTTGAATTGTGTGTTGCTTTCGTTTTGGGTATGTGAACGTAAACTATATGATGAATTAGTTTAACATCAATGGATTAAGCCAATTAGGAATCCTAGGGTTTCTTCATAATCTGGGTATCTTTATCAGTTGTTTTTCTATTTTTTGAATTCGTATTGTAACCAAGTATCTGGTTAGATCAGTTGGCTTGGGCGCTTGTGCGTGGACTGCTTGGTGGCTAGGGACGCGGGTTCGAACCCCCCAGCCCGTTTTTAGTTCATGTTTTTTATATGTTTTAATTATTGTATATATGTATTATATATTTAACCATGTAAATATTAATTAATATCATAAATCAATAGAAAATTTATGTTTTTAAAATCAATATATTAGCATGTCATTTTTCGAACCTTTGTTAAAAAAACGTTTATATATATATATAGAGAGAGAGAGAGAGAGAGGTATATCTATAATATATATAAACGAAAACATAAAAATCCTACGTGTCGCGATGTGGTCGCTCCCCCTTTTTTTGGAGTCACCAGATATGCTTGATTTTTAAATGAAGGCTTCTCATGCATTTGACCCGAATTCATGGGTATGGATCTTACCAAACCCAAATATTTCTTAAACGGGTTATAACATCTCATTAAATTAAAAATTATTCTCACCTAATTATTGATGTAAAAATCCTATAAAATAGGATATACTAAAAACTAATATCTTATTTATTTTAAAAAAGATATATATATTATTTAAATTAAAAAACCAATTTTATAGTAAAAAAAAAATAAACGGGTATTGGGTCTTATTAAACCATAAGTATATTATTAACTTTTATAAATTTTATTTATAATTAAAAACCAATTTTATAGTAAAAGAAATAAGCGGGTCTTGGGTCTCATCAAAACCATATAGTTTTTAAACCGGATTATAACATCTCGTTTATTTGTGAAACAATTTATCATAAAACCATAAATATGTTATTAACTTTCATACAATAAAAAAATATAAATTCAAAAAATAAATAAATATTATGTAAGGCCCCGTTCCCGGTAGCCCTACTTTAGAGTCGGATTTACTCATAAACACAGTTCTTACAATCAGAGTTACTTAAAACTTTCGCGGAATATAAAAACTTTAACCATTTATTAGAAAACATTAAATCCTTTCTTTAAAACCAACTTGAAACATCATATTTTAAACACCACTTCTTCCGTCTTCAGATGCCAGCCGTTCGATCCATGCCATGTGCCAACCTCATGCTAGCTCTTTAATCATATTCACCTGCATGCATACTAAAAGTCAGCTACGCTGAGTGAGTTCTAGTTAATCAGGCGACATACAATACATACACATATCTTACATACATACATATCTTATCCTTGTATAAATATCCATAAGAGGACGTCACATAATATCTATTAAAAGAACTATTATATTACCCTACTATTTATATTCTCCATAGAAGGACACTATATATATATATATATTCTCCATAGAAGGAACATCCTATATACTTCCATAGATGGAACACTATGTTTTCCATTAAAGGAACACTATGCTTTCCATCAAAGGAACACGGGGCTTTCCATTTAAGGAACACCATGCTTTCCATCAAAGGAACACGGGGCTTTCCATTAAAGGAACACTATGCTTTCCATTCAAGGAACACTCTATATATAAGTTATCATTTAATATCCATATAACGAGACAATCATCGCTATTCTTGGCAATACATGCAATATCCGAAGATCGTTCACGTATCGACAAGTAATCATCCTTGCATTACATACAATATCCATATCTTTATTTATAACCTAACGGTACATGCAATATCCGAAGATCGTTCACGTACTGACAAGCAATCAATCGTATCTAACACATATATCATACATGGAATACACTTACCATTTAAGTTAAGTGTATTAACTGTCACATCAAGTATGCACACAGCCCCGAAAACATAACAAGGAAGCGGGGCTAGAAACTCACCTGAATGCGGTTACGTTCACCGATAGTAGTTATTCCTTTCTTGAGTTGTGCACGACTAACTGTATAACAATTACATGTATCAATTAACTATCACTATCTATATTGCGTTTCTAGTTTATTCATAACCCACAACGAACAGGGTCCGGGGGCAGCACCCCTGGCAGCGGGGTCTAGGGGCGGCAGCCCCTAGCAGGGTCCAAGGGGCAGAGCCCTTGGCTGGGGTCGAGCTGCCAGGTCAGCTTGGAAAAATTTTATTTCCATTAACTGTCGTAACACATTTTCCATTAGGATTTTAATTTATTTACTACTTCTCTAACTCAAGCGAACTTATCATTAAGCGAACTTAACAATAAGCGAACTTAGCATTAAGCGAACTTAGCATTAAGCGAACTTAACGTCATGCAAACTTATCATCAGCGAACTTGTTTACGCGAAGTTCATAGTAGGCGAACTTGTATAGATGCGAAGTTAACTTGAGCGAAATTAATATTTGGCGAACTTAGTCTTGGCGAACTTAAACCTTGAGCGAACTTAGCTTTGCAGGCAAAGTTGCTCAGCAATAGTTACTGTTCGCTCTAAAACCCCTTAATCATAATCGTTTCATCGTGAAATCCTTGGATATGACACGGATCAAACCCGTAAACGTTCTCATGTTCATTTTCGGATAAAACTTGACCCGAAAGCGCATAAAGTTTGGACCTTTAAGATTAAAACGTTCAAAACTATATCTTACGGTTCCATTTTAACTAGCCGTTTATGCTCACGGGTTCATTTGGTTCGTTTTATCATCAAGTTTGCAACTTTACGTTACATTTACAGCCGATCTAATCCCGTTCTAAGTTTCAAGGTTAAACGTTAATAAAAACGTAAACTTTAAGGTAAAAGACATACCTTTAATGCTCGTTTGGATCTCGTTTAACTTGGTTATGAACTCTCAATCTCGTATATAGCTCGAGTAATAACGATCTAATCCCAACTAGCGTTCATTTGGACTCGGATCTCGCTCTCGCTCTCGGCGGCCGTATGTGGTGTAGTGTATGTGTGTGTTTTTGAGTGTGTAGAGATTAGGATGGAAAGAAATGAGGATTTAGGGTTTTGTGATGGTTTAAGGGAGTATTTATACTCTTAAGGCCCATGGACACTAAGCCCATCTTATCCATAATCCCATCTTGATCAATCTAAGTCCATGACCCTTTCTTTATTTAATACTAGTTAATTATTTTCGCCCAATAACTAAACGCGACTTTCTTTTATTAAATATGAAAATTTAGGAAGTTACATATTATAACAAATAATATAAAACAACCCGTAATACGGGGGATAAAAACTAGTATATATATATAATTGTTAAAATTGTTAAAAATTTTAATGATTAAGATTTTTAATAATAAGGTTTAAATGTAAAATATATAATATAATTTTGTAATTAAGATATTTAATATAGTTATACGGAATTTATAATAGATTTTATTTATACAAAAATATTATTATATCTATTATTTTAATATTAAATTAATGGTAAACTTATAAAGTAACAATCTTCTTAAGACATTGTTAAAATAATTATTTATATAAGCATTTGATAAACTAATGTAATTTATATATTATTATTATTATTATTATTATTTACTCATAATTTTTAATTAAAAATTAACCACAGTAAATAAATAGTAAATTTGATTTAGTTATTATTGCAAATGCTCGTTTATATCTCAATTCTTTATTATTCAATCTCTTAATTCGTTGTATTTTCCGATTATTATTATTACTTAGGATTCGTTCATTGATACATCCCGAAGGTGTCGTTATTTCTGTCTTACTGCATTTATTTCCTTCGCTTATTGTTAATGTGAGTATTTCGCTCCCTTTCTTTTACTTATTTTTAACTGTTTTGGGGACATATGCGTTCGTAGATATTTTCTATTATATAGTATTCAAACGCAACTATTTATCCTTGTGTGTTTATCAATCGGACTAACTTGCTATTTGCTTGCTTGCTTTATTTGAACGATATTTGCTTACTTCGGCAACCGATGTCATTTTTATGGCACGGTTTAGTCCTTGCTTGGTAACCAATGTCCATTTATATGGATTGGTTGAGCAGTTTCTTTATGGTTTATTTGATTGTTATATGTTATGGTTTATCTGTATATCTCACAGGAACAGTTTTCACTTTTATTTATTATTATTATTATAGTGTCTTAAATCTGGTGTTATACTCACTCAACCTTGTTTTAACAAAATCTATTTGTATTTTTAACGCATATGTAGGTTATCGTGTAACATGATTATCAAGATTGTTTGAAACAACTTAGAATGCATGTTAGAGAAGAAGATACAAGAATTTAATTTTGGATGTTTATTGAACTTGTTTATTTATGAGTTTGATGTACTTGATTATTTAAGAAAATTTAATAGATATTGTCACACATAATATTGCATGATAGTACCTTGAGAGCTGTGGGCAATCAGTTCACGCCCCGGAATTTCCGGCGTAGGTTGGGGTATGACAGATTGGTATTAGAGCCAAAGGTTTAAGATAGGTCGTTAGTGGTGCCATAATAACATGCTTAGGAGCCCCATACGTGCTTATCTATTTGCCTTATGTGTTCGAATTAATTGTTCACAGCTTTCTCAGATAATTAATTACTTATTATTTATTATTGTACTGTTATGCAAACACACAACTCCGAGACTATGCCTCAACCTTCAAAGAAAACTTTTCTTAAATTAGATTGCCTTTTATTTTAGGGAAATTCCTTAAGAACTCCCACATGTTGTTTTCGCTCGTTCACCTTAGGGCTAGGTTGTGTGGCATTTCCCTGTAATAACTGAAAAGGGAAGAGAAATTGTGAGTCGGGCCTAGGCTTGGCAAAACGGTTCCGAGAACCAAAGGTAAGATGTTATTCCTTACCTGGGGGATAACCTGAACACAATACTCGTCCCTATGGACCCGAGCGAGACCCAAAAATGCCATATGACCGACAGCCTAGGCTGTCAGCCGTGACCACATTAGTGGTTACATTCCTTATAATATTTTAAACCGAATTCACTGTGATTCGTTACTTAAATTCAGTAACCTTCCGGTTATGGTGTTATGTTATTTTAAATGGTTAGCCGGGAATCCCAACTATCCATTTCTCAACTTGTTTTCGTATTATTGTTGGAGTAATCAACGTGGTGATTCACAAGATACTCCAACTATCCAATTTGTATTCGATGGTTCGTTATTTAGTTTGGTCGGTTAAACGCCATGTAACGCTCATCGGGGCGACAAACTTAATTGCATTGTTAATCCGTTAGTTAGTTTGGGCAGTTAAAATGTCATGTAACGCTCATGGGCTGTCAAACTCAGTTTTTATATTCGTTAATTTTTGTTGGGCCATTCAAATTGTCAAGAAAAGCTCATGGGAGGCCAACACACAAACTTTGTTTCGTTATTTGTTTGTTAAGTTAACTCAATAAATTAAATTTTAACTTTTAAATTGACCTCCTTTAATTATCACGCATTAATCATTTTACTACATCAACTCATAAATATCTACGCAATGTACACCTACCATACAAACTTTTACTTTTATCCCTTATGATATTTCTCTATTCATAAAAGTTTCTTCTATTATTTAAATGATTTCCTCAACTTATCTTTCACTTTATAAGTTTTAATTTTTTATCCTTATAGAATGTCTTCACTAAGAAATTACTGTCGTCACCAGCGTTCATCTGGTTCACGTGATCGCCGCTTGGCTGCTAGGATTACAAAAGAATTCGCTGCTACAATGCCCACGATAGTCACTCAGATCCAAAGCCTCAACTCCAACGGATCCGCCTCCTCAGCCGCACCAAATAACTATGATTTCTGTAACTTTTGGAGCACCAAACCTCCATCCTTCTATGGTGAGTTAAAATCCACCGCCTTGCTTCGATGGTTCGAGGAAATGGAAAACATCTTCATCCACTGCGAATGTCCGGATGCCAAACGAACCAAGTTCGCCTCAAGCCGATTCGAGAGTCGAGCTGCCATATGGTGGAATGCCTTGAGGAATGACCAAGGGTCTGACTTGGTCGTATCCATGCCTTGGGAGGAACTTAAGCAAGCAATGAAGGAAGAGTTTTGCTCGGAACATGACCTGCAGAGACTTGAAGCCGAATTTTGGGAACTCAAGCAAGATAGCGGGGATAACTCTACCTACTCGAACCGCTTCCGTGAACTTAGCCTAATTGTACCCCAACTTGTAACCCCCCGAACATCGCGGCATTCAGAAATACATTCACGGTTTACCAAACATTTTCCGTAATGCTGTGGTGAGTCATGATCCCTAAACCATCGGTGAGGCTATGAACCTAGCTGCTTCACTCACCGACAGTCATGTTAGGGATGGAGCCTTGTCTCGAAAGGATTCCAAGCCTAATCCAAACAAGACCGAAACCGACTTATCCGCTGATGCTAAAGCCGAACCCAAGCCTGCTTCCAACAACAATCACCACAACAACCATAACAAGAAGCGTAAAGCCTATGCCGTTAACCAACCCAGTAACCAACCTCCTCCTAACCAAAACCAAAATACCCCGAACAAGAAGGCCTATGCCGGACCTTATCCCCTATGTGTCAAGCGTAACCATCACCACTCTGCTCAATCCTCTTTCCGACTATGCACCAAATGCAATCGCTTTGGCCACCTTGCTAGCACTTGTCGTGTCTCGCCAAATGCACAAGCCGCCTCACCAACTCAACCCGGTGTCCCTTATACTCGTGCTTGCTACAAGTGTAGAGACCCAAATCACCTCCGTAATACGTGCCCTCAACTTATCCATGCTCATCAAGCCCAAACTATGACTGCAACCTACTACTTGACCCATGCTCACCAAGTTCAAATCCATCCACCTCATGTCCTCCAAGCTCCTCCCATCAATCAAGGTCAACCTTACCTAACCCAACTTTATCAAGCTCAGCACTCGTAGGTTCAAGTGTACCAATACTACTCTACTCAAGCCCTTACTATGCAAGTTCAACCCATTCAAGCTATTCCAAGTCAATCTACCTCGACTGCTCTAACTCCTATGAATGCAACTCCTCATGATGCTCCAAGCCACGACAATTAAGCTACTCAAAGACCTTGAAGACTTTTGTCATTTTCTTTATCTATCTTACTTTATTTTGTCTTTTTCTTAATTACGTATTGTAACGCCTTTTTATGGCATTGAATTATTTCCGTATGAACTATTTATCTTTCGCGTATCATACTTTATGAATAAAGTTTATTTTATTTTAATATATTGTTAAAGGCTGCTTTCTTTTGAGTGTCTATCCAATCCATTCACCTCAACTATAAATTAGTTATCCCTTTTTTTCAACTTTAAATGCCTATATTGTTACATTTAAAATATGTCTTAGAAATTTCTTTGCTGCAACTTTTGAAATTGTTTTATACATTGGTCATTTTTCCAGTTTTATAATTAAAACTCACTAAAATTTTTGTTTTCTCAAAATCATGTTCTTTAAATGTTTTGTAACCCACACAATGGGACGAGTTATGTGGACCATCCGACGATCTAAGTAATTATGGGTCGACACGTAATTACCAAATTTCTCGCATGGAAATCATAACCCGAATAATTGTGTGTCATAATATAGAATCGTAAGTAGTGGAAATAACGGTGCAAATGTAAAGATGATAATGGCGTGGTGGATACACCGCTGGTACATCATATATATAAGTGCCCATATCGGATTTTCATTTGAAGTGTTGCTTCAACTATTCAAAGTTCTGTATTATGATTAGTTTTAAATCGTATTTAAAAAAAATTGGTCTTAAATTTAATGGTGTTATAGTATTATGCAATTTCGGTAAGAAATTCCCAAAAGTTGGGGAGACTGTAACAACTCGGATTTTCATATTAAATACCCAACGCATTTCGATGTTCGGGAAATTTTATCGCGTTTTTCAAATTAAATTATTGTTATAATATTATCCTTAATTGTATATATATTTAACTTTTTAGTAATGGCAAAAGTTACCCTAAAACTAAAACTATTAACCATATATGTTTCCATCTACATTCTTTAGGGACTATTATGTAAATCTATAAATATGTTATTATATTATATTTTATTAATTACCCATACCCGTTTGATCAAGGTCTGACCCAAAACCGTATTACCAACCCGTTTCTAATTAGCATGTCTTGGACCTTAATTCACAACATTTATTTGGAAATTTAATCAACCAATGTATTATACTTACTAATTACGGCCTAACCGACTCAATATTTTTGTTAATTTGATTAAATCAAGATCTGCATTGTGATTATTCCTACCGATCTTAAACCCTAACTCGTTATGCACATAATCGATTATATAAATCCAACTAAACTTGCAGACGCCATATTCCAAACCTCGCCGCCCTTAACCACATAATTAATTGTGTTATATACCTCTACTTAAGTGTATTCATCAATCCTATGGTACCAGCTCCGATTCGTTCTTGTGACCATCGCGTAACCAATTTATCAAGTAGTTGAATTGTGTGTTGCCTTCGTTTTGGGTTTGTGAACGTAAACCCTATGATGAATTGGTTTATGTTTTTGTTAACGGTTGGCCTTGAGACTTAAAACGAGAGTAGATCGGGTATAAACGAAATATAAAGTTGTAAACTTGATGTTAAAATGAACTTAACGAACTTATAAACATGTATGGCTCGTTTCAAAGAAACCCTAGATCTAGTTTTGAATGTTTTAGGTTAAAGGTCCAAACTTTATAATTTCCTGGGTCAAGTCTTTGCCAAAAAGGAGTCGTGAGAGCGTTTACGGGATGGATAATATCATAGTAAAGGTTTACACGTTAAAATATGAAACAATAATGGACTTAGGGTCCAAACCCATAGCTACAGCCCACCTAAGAAACCTACAGCGTGGTCGATTACATTACAAGCTTACAATCAAATACAAGGAGGGTCGCATACATGTCCAATCGCATACATTAAAGTTGCTTAAAAAGGACTTGTATACATTTATATATGACTCTCTTACAGTTGACCTTATCACTTACATGAGGCTACTCGATTACAACTTAAGACTCGCATACAAAGGTGAATCGATCACATGGTAAGTCGCATACATTATAGACTCGATTACAATACGGGGGTCGATCACATTTTACACCTTTCATCACTTTATAAATCACATACATTGAGATCGCTCACATGGAACTCGATTACATTGGCAAGTCGCATACAAAACCTTAGACTCGCATACAATGTATTCGATTTCAGCAACATTCGAACACAATAATTACCATCGATCACCAAGTTACTCGCATACATTATATGTAACATTTCGGGTTTTTGTTGTTATATTCTTGTATTTATTCCCGACCCGTTTAAGGGTTCGGGTCAACCATTTAATAAAACCGATGCATTTATTAAGTATTTTTATTTATTTATTATTATTGTTTAATAGTTAAACACTTAAACTTACAAGAACTTGACAAATCACACCCAAACTCAAACTTTAACCCATTCTCGTATCCATCTACAAACTTCAGGGACTGATATGTAAATTCTAATATTAAAATAATATATTATAACCCAAACCACCCTCCCTGGTCTGACCAGCTTATCCAAACCCGACCCGCGCACCACCATGTCTCCAAAACTTTCAATTCCCGCTCATTTGACCAAATCAAATATGTAAAATAGAATATTCGTTCGTATAATCTGTTAGCCGACATCCAATTTTAGTAAACATGCGTTAATTCTTTCTTAATTTGATCGGTTTACCATATTAAAGCCGAACGAACCCTAATTTCGTGATCTATATAATCCCCTCGTAATAAATCAATTAAACTTGCAGAAACAATCTCTTCCCCATCGCGATCCTTTCCCCTCAACCCAATTTAGGTATCATCAACATCTCGGCGCCTAATTGAAGCCACTTCTGGCCGCAACCTAGCTGGATCGATTTCACTGTCCTATCAAGCATTCTAATTCAATTAAAAGGTACGTTCGGGATCGCGTTTCATTGTAGATCAATAGCCCCAACATGGTTTGATCAATCATGGACTAGATTATCCAATTGGATAATCTAGGGTTCATACTTCTTTTTATTCGTGTTTATATATTTATGAGTCTGCAAGTATTAGCAACTTGTGATGTGGCTCAGCTGGTTGGGTCAGTATATATCAAACGTTGGGTCGCAGGTTCGAACCCGACCCAGCTAGTTTTGGCACTTATTTTTGTTACTTGTTTTGTTAACTTCATTAAATTGTTTAATTTTTCCTGTTAACCATTTAAAACTATTATAAAACCGACAATCTTAAGTCATAATCTCGTCATCTAAAACCCGGTTTTTGTTATAAATTGTTAAAGACTTTTAATCAATTTCTTGAATATTATTAGCATTTAATAAAAGTAAATATAATATATCAAACCTTTAGACTTGTAGTTTTTTTTCATAAAATCTTTTGTATATATGTATAAATGAATATGATAACTCGTTTAATAATCCAAATCGTGTTTGTAGCTTTCTAACTTTTATATCACTTTATAAAATATCCATTTTTTTATATAAAGGAAGCAAACATAAATAATAATAATAATAATAACTTTAATAAATATAATAATAACCCTCGTAATTAACGAAAATGTATCTAATAATATTTAAATCTTACACAACCTTATCGAACCTCAAAACCCGTCATAGATCTTTATATTTCATTTTTATTAATTCGTGTTGTCATTTAATCACTAGGAATATTTGTCGGTGAACCTCGAGGAGTTTGATCATTTTCCACCCTATCCTTTTCCTTTATTATTTCATCTTCATTTATCCCTCGTTAAAGGTAAGTAAATTCACATCCCCCTTTTTACCGCTTTACAATTTTGGGGGCGTTATGCGTTCACAATTAAATTATTGTTTTCACTACGATTCCACTATATGCGTAATTGAAATTGCTCGATTAGTTGATATGTTCAAATGTGACTATGTGCTTACTTTATGTTGGTTGGTATCCTCATCCTCATTAGTATGATCATACGCCATCGAATTAGCTCGTTATCAAAATGATTCGAGTGAAAAGACAACTTTTATTTATTGTTATACTAGTTGTAGTGATTTACAATTATCGCACGGAATTGTCATTTTATTATTATATATACTCAAAATCGTGGTTTACTTGCTCAACTTTATGTTGACAAAATATATATTTTCACGCATGGCGCAGGTAGCTTTATCGGATGAATCAAGTATTGGAAGTAGATGAGACCTTAGGTTGCTTGATGATTGAAGAACACTTTTTCTTGTTTTAAATTATTTCTTATCGAATTGTAACGTTATTGTTAAGACAATGTTTGTGCTTTTGAAAATTGATATATGAATGAATAATTTAGATATTGACACGTGTATTTTACTTAGTATCTTCTGAGCTATGATACAATCAATGTCTCGCCCCGGCATGTTCCGCCGTAGGTTGGGGTGTGACATTATACCTATCGCCTACCCCTTAGACTCGATTACAACTAATACACCATAACAGCCTGCATACAAAGTAACACTCGATTGCTTGGTTGTATTCAATTGCAATAAGCCAAACGATTACACGATTAATCCTTGGGTTCGGGTACTTGAGTATATGGATACAACATAAGGGCCCGAACATATGTATAGATCCAAATAAATACATATACACTCGAATACACCCATGTATTCGAGTGTAGGTCATGATGGGTGCGTATGGACTGGATACGAACTGGATTCTAAATAGAATGTAATCCGGTGCAAGAAATACCATGAAACGTGTACAAGGATTAAGAAAGAGAGAGATGAACCAAGACTAGGCCTTAAAATGAAAAGAAAGAAAGAAAAGGATAATTAAAATAATCAAAAGCCTTATACATTAGGGTTCAATGAGTAAAATATTCTAAGTATAAGGTAATCTAAAACAAGGCCAATAGGTTACACCAGACTTAGCTAGTTTGGCTGAAATATAAATAGGACGAGTTTTAATATGTGCAAACTTATATATAGTTAGCCGAGCTCAACTTAGGAAAGGATTAACTATTAACGAAGAAAGAAATAGGATCCAGGTGAGTTTCTAGCCCCATTCCTTGTTATGTTTTCGCGGTTGTGTGCATACTCGATGTGATTTGTTAATACACTTATTTTAAGTGATAAGTGTATGCCCTATGTGATTATGTGAAAGGTATGAATGACTACTTGTCGGGACGTGAACGATCTTCGGATATTGCACTTACTGTCAAGTCATAATTATGAATACGAATGCTATGTGTAATGTATGAATGATATGTACGTATGTTATGAATGTATCTAAGAGATGGACAGGTACAGAAGAAAGGGACTGAGCCCTAATAATAATTAAGGTAGAAAGGGACCAAACCCTAATAATATCCGAGGCAGAAAAGGGACCGAGCCCTTATAAATCTCGAGGAAGAAAAGGGACCGGACCTTAATAATATCCGAGGCAGAAAAAGGACCGAACCCTAATAATATCTAAGGAAGAATAGAATAATGTAAAGTAGAATTTAAAATAAAGTATGAAGGTAAGTATGTATATTATGAACAAAGTATGAGAATATGAAGTATGTATGAAAGTATGTGGTTATGAATGTATTGTATGTTGTATGATTAACTAAAACTCACTCAGCGTAGCTGACTTTTAGTATACACGTAGGTGTGTAGAATGAAGCAGCTCGCTTGAAGGGAACACGTGGTAAATGAATAAGAGGCTGGCATTCGAATACTCAAGTCACTTTATAATTTATGTGTTTGATTTGAAAGATAGTAGGTTTGATAAGACAAAGTTATGGATTAATATGTAATGTTTTATGAACGTTTTAATGTTCCGCGAATGTTTTTATTAACTATGATGTTTAGAACTATGTTAATGAGTAAATCCAACTCTAAAGTAGGGCACCGGTAGCAGGGCTTTACAACGTCAGTTCCCGGAGAACCGGAATTGTGTGTGTATAGCAGTGGCACAAATTCCAGAAATACGAGACATTTCTGCTGAGTGTGTTCAAGAAAAGTATCTTGTCAGTCAAAGAAAGATTTATAAAATAATTTTAGAGTCAACGATGCATATCGCTAAAGTATTTTCCCCCAATATTACAGGAAATAAAGTTACCACAAATAAGCATGGAATTATAGCCAACTCATGCAGTTAGACGATCGCAAGGTAGAGATCGCTCAGTTTTTAACCATTAAAATATTGAAAACAATAATTAAACAAGGTTTATAAATTATTCACTCGAATATTTATTATCCGAGAAGCTTTCTAAATAAATTAAATATTTATATAAATAAAATTTTTACAAATAAATTAATTTTTCAAAATATATATTAATATTTTTTTATAAAATAAAGACTTCCGCAAATAACCGCAAACTATGATATATTTACAAAACATTACCAACTATTGGTCACACGCCTAGGCCTTAAGTCGGGGTATGACATCAATAGACATTATAACCATCATTATAATTCGATTAAGTTGACACGAAGTATCCTCTGACCAACGCCTATAGAACCCCTATGGTTAATTTGGTTTTATCAAGCTGCAACTATTCGTCTTTCTCGTATTACGGCCGACGACTGTGGAGTCAAATTAACCTTCTTATAATCATCGATATAGGTAATTTGTTATCTGATATTGATCGTCGTAATGCCAGCTTCAATAGCCCCATGATTAATTAAGCGTATATAAGCTGGATTAATCGATTGTGCAATCTAGGTTTCATCATACTTCCTGGGTTACGACTGTACTTGTTATATATTATCGTAATCAGTTTAAAACCAAGTATCACACCAGCTCAGTTGGCTGGTGTGCGGGGTGATAAGGTTTGGTGTGGCTAGGACGCGGGTTCAAGCCACCCCCAGCCCGTCTTCTTCTTTTTTTAACTTTTTTAGTAATTAAAACATTTAATCATTATTATTAATATATTTAGTTATATTACACATATTATAAATACATTAATTAATTTATATTTTGCTAAAACCAACATATTAGCGAATCACTTTTCTGAACTTTGTTAAAACTTATGTGTTCATGTATATATATATATATGATTGATTTCTTTTGAGAACCACTTTGAGTTTTAAGAACTCGAAAGAACTCAACGTAACAAATTTTTTTTTTTGAATTTTTTTTACACATGTGTAATACGTAAGTGTAAGTGATGTACAAAAAATTACGGTATTTTTTTACACACCGAATCGATATTTTACACATGTGTAACTAATGTTTAAACTTGTGTAATTATCAAAAATACTTATTCTCTCTCCTGCTTTATCTTTTAATTAAATTTAATCACAGCCACATATTTCATATCATTTAATTAAATGTGTGGTTCAAAATTGAGTTCTTAAAGTTCTTAAAACTCACCATGGTTCTCAAAATAACCCTCCCCTATATATATATCTTACTATTTAAAATAATTAGTTGATTAAGTATTTTCTTCACAACTTTAATGGTTATAAGTACAAATGATTTATAAAGAACTATATTAATCCATAAGTAATCTTTTGTAATAAGAAACTTTAATAAATTATTTATATAGTTATATATCTTTTATAATCTTCATAAAATAAATATTAAATAGATTACTTTAATTACAATATGTCGCACCCCGACTTAGGGCCTAGGCACGTGACCAATAGTTGGTATCTTTTTTGTAAATACATTAGAGTTGTAGTTATTTAGCGGAAGTCTTTTAATATATTTTAAAATATTAATTTATTTGTAAACCTTTATTTATTTATAATAATATTTAATTTATTTGAAAAAAACTTCTCGGATAATAAATATCCAAGTGTTAAATTTATAAACCTTTGTTTAAATACCGTTTGTAATATTTTAATAATTAAAAACTAAACTATCTCTACCTTGTGAGCGTCTATCTTCTTGAATGACTCTAATTACTTGCTACCTGTACTAATATGTTTCCCTGAAATATGGTGGAAAGTACGTCAGCGATATGTTGGTGAATCGTTGACTCTAAAAACGTTTATAAATCTTTATTTAACTGACAAGATAGTTTTCTTGAACAATCTCAGCAAAAACGCCTCTTTTTTCTGGGATTTTCCATTGCCATACACACACAATTATGGTTCTCCGGGAACTGATGCCCATTGAAGAACTTTTATTATGATCTCTAGTCTACGGCCACGTAGCCTTGATTGAAAGACTAAATTAATTATGTTTGGATCTAGACACATGTGTACTAGATTAATTAAGTTTTACATCAATCGATCTGTATCCTCCTTCCGATCAAAAGCAAAAAAAATTAGTTTGAAATTCAGAAAAAAATATAACGCCGTTAAGTCCTTTTTAACGGGGGACAATTGGGGGCTAATTTTTTGAAATTTGGGACCGCCTGGGATGATAAAATGAATATGGATTATTATCGACTAATACCAGTCAATAGGGATTATTAAAATCCAATAAACCTATATATTAACATATGAAAAAGTTACGACCGTTGGAAAATCGTTAGTGGGAAGTTGGTTACAATTAATATCAAATGGAATACATGGGTAAATATGAAGGTTCAAAGTAACAATTTTTTAAGTTTACAAACGTTGAGTAAAGTTGAGGGGACAATATTGTAACTATTTCTATGCATATTTTCTAATGGACAAGTTTGTCCATATCTTACATGCTATAGAATGTGTATCTTATGATTTACATATAATAAATTACTTAAAAAGTAGGTGTCTAAATTTGTTCATGTCTCATGTATTATATATAGTATAAACTAACAGGAAACTCGCGCGATGCTTCGGCGGCTTTAACTTACAATGGCAGTATCGCTACGGCCTACGGCAATAGTATAGTCCTTATGCGCTAATTTGCAACAGCTGTACAATACTTGAACACCCATGAGATTCCCTAGAGTTTGTTAACAATAGTATAGAAGAGTAAAAGACTATATTAGTATAGTGTGCTTTTTACTTCCAACAAAAAAATTATTTTCTTTTTCAACTGTATTAGTTACAAAAATGCTATTGAAAACTAATAATAATATACATACACACATTCTCCTTCGTATTAGTAAGCTAGGGGTCAAAAAAAAAGAAATATTTAGTAACAAAATGCAATAAAATGAAAGCTAAAATAAAGTGTTTTATTATACCTTTGTTTCTAAAAGTTGTATCAAATAACCGAAAGTAAACATTGAAATTAAATATTGGGATTTCTCAATAAAATAGTAACCAAGTTTCAAGATTTTTTCAATATATATAAAAATTCAACAAAGTAAGTCTTTTTAATTTTTATATTATTAAAATCTTACAAAGTACAATTTGTTTGTTTTCTCGAAAAACACCATATTTCAATTTTTTTTATTTTTAAAAATATTTTTTGTTTAAAAATTCCGTACAATAATTAACTTTTTATCGTTTAAGCTTAAAAGTATAGTTAAAATTCTAAAAAAAAAAAGTTAAAGCCATATGCATGAATTTAGTTAAATGATATAATAATTCAAAAAGATAACCAGTAATTCATCTTATAACCTAATTGAGAGGAAAAAAAACATTTGTGAGTAAACTAATTGAGACAAAAAAAAATAGTCTGCGAGTAACTTAATTGAAACAAATAAAGTTAGAGTAACATAATTGGTAGAATGATGAAAATTTATTACTGTTCCATGAAGTTTTCTAATAAGATAATCATACAATTGAAGACAAACCAAACTTTGATAAACATTGTTTACTCCACCGGTTTAAGTTGTGTGTCCATCTTTATGCACCCTTTTTTTATTAATTAACTAGGATAGTACCATTGTTACACACGGGTTGAAAATAGATAAATAACAAAATAAATATAGACAATCATAAAATTTTATAAATAGACAACCATATATTAACATTAGGATGGTCTAAACAAAATATTAGACAGTAACCTTGTCAAATAAAAAGTTAATAGTTACACAAACTTGTCTATATTAGCAAAGTTATGAAAATATTTAAATCGTATTATCCTAGTATGAACTTCAAAATTTTCCGTCCAAAAACAAAAGCATTTTGCTATAGAACCTGAAAAAAAAACAAAACAAACTATGCAACCTGATTAATTAAGTATTAAACTAAAATGTTAATGTATTTCATAATGAGTTTATGCTAACATTAATATCTAGAATATTATGTAAAACTAAAAACAAAATGTGTGAATGTATTAATTACCATATAAATATAGACAATCATAAAATTTCACAAGAAAACATTTAGAAAATCATAAAATTTAACATAACTTTATAAACACAATCTTATAGTAACTGTAATATTTATTACTCTAAGATAGTACCCGTGTTTATTTGTCCATCAATTTAAAACATTTATTATAAACCATGTTTGAATTAAATATTACCATCTTGGAAAACATTTATCACTAACTTTATTTTCCAAATTCAAATGTGTCATTTCTTTTATAACATTAGTAATCTTTAAGTGATCCAAATCTCTTAAAAGAAACAGATCATTAGATTCCAATATTGATTTATAATAGTATCCGTGTTACACACGGTGGAATATATTTAAAAACATGATATATGTGTAACATCATATAAATTTAATGAAATGCAAATGTTGTAATTATAAAAAATGATACTTTAACATGAATTATAAGACATCATAACTTATTTGAATCAAACACAAAACATACAAAGACTAACAAAGATAAACTGTAAGGCCCCGTTACCGGTAGCCCTACTTTCGTGTTGGATTTACTCATAAACGCAGTTCTAAATATCAGAGTTAATTAAAACATTCGCGGAACATTAAAAACATTCAAACCATTACATTCCATAACCATAATTCTTGTTTTATCGAGCATTCATAGTCATTTAAAAACAAAACATAGTCTTTTAAAATAAAACATCATAGCAAAATCTTCAGATGCCAGCTTCGTCCAACTCTGCCATGTGTCCTCTTCAAGCTACCTGCCTCATTCTACTCACCTGCATGCATACTAAAAGTCAGCTACGCTGAGTGAGTTCTAGTTAATCACATACTCATACAATACCTTCTTACATTTCATACTTAACCTCTTAACTTTCTTTCATACACACATAAGTGCATATACTTTCATTCTTACCTTCATACTTTCTTTACATACATAATCATACGTTTTAAAGAGCCTTTCGCCCTATAACCTCACAGATATTATAAGGGTCTGGTCCCTGACATCACAGATATTATAAGGGTCTGGTCCCTAACATCACAGATATTATTAGGGTCTGGTCCCTAACATCACAGATATTATTAGGGTCTGGTCCTAACATCACAGATATTATTAGGGTCTGGTCCCTAACATCACAGATATTATTAGGGTCTGGTCCCTCTTCGTCACCATACAACCATGCCTTTCCTTCGTTTATTAACTTTATCGCATTCATATATATAAGCAAATACATTATACTTACCTTATACGTAACACTACAACCTGACAGTACGTGCAATATCCGAAGATCGTTCACGTACTGACAAGCAATCATTCATACATTTCACTTCATTCATATAAGGCATACACTTATCACTTAGGATAAGTGTATTAACAAACATATCGAGTATGCACACAGCCCCAAAAACATAACACAGAAGTGGGGCTAGAAACTCACCTGAATGCGGTTATGTTCATCGTTAATCGTAATCCCTTTCTTTAGTTGTGCATGGCTGACTGTATAATAAGTACACGTATCAATTAACTATCACTACTCATATCATCTTTCTAGTCTTAGCTACTACCCACAACGAACAAGGGTCCGGGGGCAGCGCCCCTGGCAGTGGGGTCTAGGGGCGGCAGCCCCTAGCAGGGTCCAAGGGGCAGAGCCCCTGGCTGGGGTCGAGCTGTCTTAACACATTTCCATTAACTGTCTTAACACATTTTTCATTAGGTTTTTAATTTATTTGCTAATTTGCTAACTCCCGCGAACTTATCACTAAGCGAACTTAACAATAAGCGAACTTAACATTAAGCGAACTTACTGTAAGCGAACTTAGTGTTAAGCGAACTTAACATTAAACGAACTTAACATTAAGCGAACTTATCTTTCAGCGAAGTTAAGCATTCAGCGAACTTAACTCAGGCGAAGTTAGCATTTGAGCGAACTTATCACCAGGCGAAGTTAAGGCTTGGCGAACTTAGCTAATCAGCGAAGTTATCAGTTAGGCGAACTTGCTGATAGGCGAAGTTCACAGTAGGCGAACTTGTCTTCAGCGAAGTTATCCAGTGACGGCCACTGGTTTGGTTTAACTCCGCTAATCGGCTACATTTCAACGTATAAACCTTTTTACCATTGTCGTAATCGATCACATGGCCAACTTTGGATAAGACTTGACCCGGACAAGCGTAAAGTTTGGACCTTTAGGCTTAAAACGTTCAATAAGGTTTTCTTTAACGGGCCGCTCATAATCGAAGATTCGTTAGGTTCATTTTAACATCAAGTTTGCCACTTTAATACTAGTTTAGGCCCGATCTACTATGGGTTTAAGTCTCAAGACTAACCGTTCATGAAAACGTAAACTTTAACATGGAGAACATACCTTTAACGCGTTTGAAGGTTACGGTATAGCTTGGTTACGAAAGTTAGGCCTCGAATCTATCTTGTATCACGAGAATATATCCAGAATCGATGCTTGTGTGGCTCGGATCTCACCTTCACTCTCGGCCGAAGGTTTATGGTGTAGGGGTGTGTGTGTGTTTTTGAATGTGTAGGGATTTGGATGGAAGAATGAAGATTTAGGGTTTAAGGATGGTTTAAGGGAGTATTTATACTCCTTAAAGCCCATGGACCTAAGGCCCATTACCCTTAATCCATCTCAATTAAATCCAAGTCCATGGTCATTTCTTGTTTAATATTAGCTAATATTATTAAATGCCCGACCATTCAACGAAATCTTTCTTTATTTAATATTATAAAATTTAGGATGTTACATAAACGAAAAGTTAAAATATTTTATAACTTTTATCATTAGTACAATAATAAGCAAACAAAGGAAATTAGTCTCCAAAACAATAAAACAATTCTACAATGTCGATTCAACAAAACTTTTATCTCAATGTTGATTTAAAAGATGAACTTTATCTAAGACATTTATTACGCATTAATAACTGTAATATTTATTATTCTAAGATGGCACACGTGTTTATTTGCACATCAATTTAAATCATTTAATACAAACCATGTTTCAATTAAATATTACCATATTGAAAAACATTTATCACTAACTTCATTTTCCAAATTCAAGTGTGTCATTTCTTTTTAACATTAGGAAGCTTTAAGTGATCCAAATCTCTTAAAAGAAACAGATCATTGGATTCCAATATTGATTCAGGATAGTACCCGTGTTACACACGGTGCAACATATTTAAAAACATGATATATAAGTAACATCATATAAATTTAATGAAATGAAAATGTTTTACTTATAAATAAATGATACTTTTACATGAATTATAAGACATCATAACTTATTTGAATCACATACAAAAATATACAAAGACTAACAAAGATAAATGAAAAGTTAAAATATTTATAACTTATAGCATTAGTACAATAATAAGCAAACAAAGGAAATTAGTCTCCAAATCAATAAAATAATTCTACAATGTGGATTCAACAAAACTTTTATCTCAGTGTTGATTTAAAAGATGAACTTTAGCTAAGACATTTATTACAAATCAATAACTGTAATATTTATTACTCTAAGATAGTACTCGGGTTTATTTGCCCATCAATTTAAAACATTTATTGTAAACAATGTTTGAATTAAATATAAACATCTTGAAAAAATTATATTTAGTAACCTACCATCTTGAAAAAAAAAATTAACAGACCATATTTGAATTAAAAGGTCTAATTTTTAATTTTAAAATGTCATATTTTGACTTCAAAATGTCAACATAATATATATGCATTTTTTAAAATCCAAAATGTGTCCACTGTTTTTTCTTTTGCTTGAAGCAAACTTAATACAATTAATGCAAATTAATTATTTGATTTCGGTCAAAACATAATTAAATTCCAAATTATTATTATTGATAAATACACAATTATATGTATAAACATGCATAAATTATGCTTCACTTAAAGAACATTAAAAAATTTACGGTTACTGTTTTCATCGTTACTAGTAACTCTTAATAACATAATAATGGATTTTAAGAGAATATTTAATTAAAATGTTACAATAGTCAAAATAAATGTATGTTAATTTTTATATGGACATAATTTGTGAGTGCAAATCTTAAATTTAAAAGTACTTAAATCATGTTGATATATTTCAAGAAAGATATATTTAGTATGTAAATGTTATTTAAAATTTAAAACGATCTAATATGAATGGTCAAAAATGATTTAATGTGAATGGTCAAATACTTAAATCGGTCGAAAATTTATTTAATTTATAACTTCTTCATTCGGTTTTTTTAACAAATAAAGAGAGTCAAACAATATAAATTGTAATAATGAGATAATTATGTTATTATTTCGGTCAAACCATATTAAGGAATGAGTTTATAAAAATGGAAAAAAATTAAAAACTATATACAATTAGGGTAAACAAAAATAAAGAATTGAAGTTCTGAGTTGTTTTAACATTGATTACAAATTTTGAATTTCTAATAGTATGAACGGTAACTTGTAATTTTATAACAAAAATAAAAATAATAGTCTGAATGGTAACTTTCTAAGGTAGTACTTTTTGAAATATTTAGAACAAAAAATAGTAAAAGTAATAACATACTTGTAAAATATAATTTAACATAATCTGAATTATAATTTTGGTAATTATTAAGATATGGTTTTAGTCAATATAATAATGGAAAACATATATAGAAACAATTATGTTTGACAAACAATTATTATGGACATTAAATAGGAATTCAAATTTAAATTATATAACAAAAATGTAGAGAAACACTACCAAGAAAATCGAGACCTTCATTTAATTGTTTACGTAAATTAGTAAACTTTTTATTATCTACCCATAATTAAATTCCAATTTATTATTATTTATAAATACACAATTATATGTATAAACATACATAAATTATGCTTGACTTAAAGACCATTAAAAATTTATGGTTATTATTTTCAACATAATTAGTAACTCTTAATAACATAATAATGGATTGTAAGAGAATAGTAACTTGTACCAAAAATATACAAGATTAACTTATTTACTTGATGGTCAAAAAATATTCAAATCAACTTTAATATTAACTTAAATATTTTCGAATACCAAATTAACTTAAATATTTTTGAATTGCTTATCATAATATAAGTCGAAACATTTAGAACTATATTTGAATTTGTTACGTTTGTTGTATTTAAAAAATTATACTTGCCTGATATTATTTTCATAATGTTGGATCCCTGAATACCAATCAATAACGATAACAGATCTCAGATCTGTGAATATCCGATTAGTACTAGATCTAGCTCATAATTAACATTGATTCAGTGTTGCATATATGTATATCTATTATCAATATATTATCAGTAACGTTTGTATAATATTAGGTGAAGCTTGAGAGAGAGCTTCGACATCAATTCGTTAATTAGATCAAAACATCTCAAAAACTTATATTTAAAGTGAAGAGTAGTTCACTATATATAGAAGGTGATCTGGTTCGCTAACATCCCCTAGCGAATCAGCCTCTCCTTCGTTACATACATTATCATAGCGAAACACTCCCTGATTCGTTAACATCCCGTAACAAATCAGGAGGGAATACATTACTTGGCTAGTTCGCTAACATCCCCTAGCGAACTAGCCTTTAACTTAGCGAACTAGATAATAATAAACATTAATTATTACATTAATTAATAAACAATAACGTTAACGATAAATACAAAGACTCTAGACGCAAAACCGTGCACTAACAGACACCCCCTCGTCTTGAGCTCTTTGTCTTTAACTTATTTGAAGCGCTTGGACTGCCAGTCTCTGCAACTATGAATTCCATGTTCATGACACACACGAACGACTCGTTGGAATTGCATAGCCAGGTCGTAATCTTCTTGGCGCTCGATCCAAGTCTGCTTCCTGTGTAGCACATCATTGTCTGTCTCTGATAAATTAACCAACCACATCGGGTCAATTATCTTGATGAGCTCGGTCTGCAGTCCTCGACCACGAACAATAACGGCCTCGCCAGTACGATTGTCATAGTACCAACGGTTGAAAGATAGATAAATATCTTGAGACATTGTCTTCACAGGAACCTTTTTCATCGTCTTTGGCGGCTTCACTTACAAGACAAATTTCTTCCAGCCGGTCCTTGGATCAATCTCGTCAATGCGCTTACGTCTTGGGACCTGGGGCTTGAAGAATTTGAAGCCATGATTGACCTCGAACAGTAAGTGTTGGTGAAACCAGTCAGCTGTTCGGTAACTCCCACGATTGATAAATGGACGTCTCGCGAGGGTACGAATATCCCGCCGCGGTAATGTCAGAACATCCATTATCTTCTCGTAATACTGGACACCCTTTTCCCACTTGACTATACATACCTTAAGATCAGAGTCATAAGCCCATGAAACAATATCACCGTGTACCTTTGAAACAGTCTTGAAGGTAGTCACCTGATTACCCTTAACCCAAGAAGAAGCAGTATCTTTTCTTTCTTGATCTACATAACGATAAGCACTGATAATTTTACCCACTTTATGACGTTTGAACCATCTTTCTACGTCCTCATCAGTCACTTCTTTGAGTGAGGGTACTGTTCGCTGCACAACCTTTTCCAATTCATCCTCAGTCTCTTTAATTACTTCTTCGTGAAATACCGGAGCACCTTGATCAACGTTTGCGTGTTGATACAAGTCTGGGTACTCATCAGCAGTCACATCCTCCATCTCAATCTCCTCATTCTCATAACTAAAATCCGTATTCATAAACAATGGATCCTCATCCAAACCCTCTTCATTCACAACCTCAACATCGGGCTCAACCTCTAACACATTCAACTGATCGTCATTCAGCCCAAGCAGAATCGAAATCTGCTCCCGTGTCAAGGATCGAACCACAAACTCACCAACCTGTATCTCGTCCCTATTCACCACACTCTTCACCACCCCTGATCCATCAACAAATATCACTGTGTTAGCTGCAATCATTTCAATTGGCTTGGCAGCTGTTGGATCTTGATAAATAATAATTTGTTTGCTCGAATCATCACCGCCACTAACACCAGCACCAGAGGATGAACCATGCGATTGCTTAGGCTCACCTCCTGCATTAGATTTGTCAGGATCATCATCGTCATTCTTGAGTTTCTTGAGGGCATCTTCTTTACAAGTTAATTGTAAAATCAACTCTTCTTGTTCCTTTAATTTCACCCCCTGAGACTCAACAATCGTACGCAACGACTTAGTCTCCTTCTGACAGAAAGAAATATAACTCATCATTCGTCGTTGATTCTCCATGAGTCGTTCTTGAGTTTGACGGTCATCTGTCATTTGATTTTCATATAGATGTAGCAGATTTAGCAGCATTTCAGTTTGACGACCTGTTGGCAAGTTGTATGCAGACGGGTGAACAGGTTGAACAGGTCCTTGAGGTCGAGTAATTCTCATGAATGAGACATCACTAGGCGGAGGTGGAGGAGGAGTAGTTGTTGACGGAGGAGGAGGTCTCATTGATGTAGTAGGAGATACTGTAGACAATGCAGCAGGAGGTCTCGGTATCTCGGTTAACGCCATTTGAGGAATAAGACCGAGCCTCTCGTGTGACACCAATGTCGTCGTCAAAGTAAGCATCGGAGTGCTAGTAGTTAGCGGCACCGCCGAGCTTTGAGGAGTTGATTGACGTGGTGGTGGTACTCCAATAACCACCCCAGCTCCTTCAGAAACACGTCTCTTTTTCGATGGCTCACTAGTTGCCACCGCTTTCCCTTTTCGTTTTCTTTCTAGTTGAGCTTTAATGGTGGCAGCTAACGCAACATCGACTGCATCTTGTTGTTCTTTAAGAGCTGCTTCACCAGCTCCACCAGCACCATCATTCCCATCATTATCACCATCATCATCTCCACCATCACCGTTCCCACCTTCTCACCCTTCACGCTCGGAATCCGAATCATCGTGGATCCAGCGCTCATTAGGATGACATACATAATCCGGATTGATTATATGACCAATCATCCGTTTGTCCTGTGGCTTTTCCTTTCTATAAATTAACATACGATGCACCATTTCATCTTTCATATGTTCCATGTCAAGAACATCGTTCACCAACGTTCGATCAATCACCAAATTCGGAATCAAATCCTGAATAATTAGCTGTAAAAAGCGAGGATACATCAAGAACTTCTTTGACTGTAGAGTTTGTTGAACCTGTTCTTTCAGATGATCAAAGATGAGTTCTGAGTAGTTGAAGGGCTTGTTCAGGATTAGGGCAACAAACGCCGACTGCAAACTTAGGCGACACTCATCAAACCCACCGCGACATCCACTCATACAATGAAGTAGAACATGCAACAGATATTTGTATGGTGGACACAACCCGTTCTTGTTCGTCATAGATTTACGAATATCACCACCACAGTTCAAGCGTGTGAATAAACCTCTAACCAATGTCCTATCAAATTCACTCGGGTTATCATCATTATCGTCAAACTGAAGTACCCGACGAATGACCTCAACATCAATCGTAATTGGAATCTGATTGATTGTAGCTCGAACCAATTTATCTGCCTCAACATATTCCGCCGTGTTCCAAAATTGCCTGATTATACTAAGATACACTTTAGGTTTAGCAGTGATTGCATAGTGTATCTTTGAACGTCGTAAGAAAGTCAACATAGCTCCAAACGTTTCCAAATCAGTCACATCTTGATCAACATAAGCACAAATGTTGTGCTTTTTATCAAACGGCAATAAGATCACTTCAGCTTGTTGATCTTGTTGTGGTGGTTGTCCTTATGGAGGTTGTTCTGGTGGTGGTTGATTTTGTTGTTCTTGATCAGCCATGTTTTACTGTATAAATAAAATCGAATATGAGAAGAGATATCAAAATATATAATTAAAAGATATGTGTAATTAATCTAACTACGCGTATTAGATGATTTAAATTCTTTAATTAAATTAAATGAATATTGAAATTAATTTATTTAATAAATGTCATTCGTTGGGAATCACACTGATTCGTTACAGTAAGATAACGAATCAGGCGATTCGCTATCAAGTAAATACGTTAACGAACTGAACATAGCGAATTACTATTTAATTTTGACGAACTAAACTCTAGTTCGTTATATTTTAAGCAAATCCATATCTGATTCGTGTAACATTTTATTCGCTTAGCTAGTTCGTGTAAGATCTTAACGAATTGGACACGAAACAGTCCCAATTCGCTAAGATTAACGAATGGTCAAAATACTTAAGACTTGTTTTTTGACCACCTTGGTCAGAGTCAAAATTACGATGAACACAAATAGTCAACAATATGAGCCCGGGGACGATTAGACCATAACTATCGTCGAATCATCGCAATAATGAGCTCGTTGTACTCGGAATTACGTTCGTAATCGAAGATGAATGAGATTAAGACTCAAAATCTCTAAGTACATAGGTTAGACGAACAGACCATAAACACCGAGACCATGAACACATAATTAACCCAGCAAACAATAATCAAATGTTGATTAGAGTCCACCAAGGGTATCGGAATCACATTCCGATCACAATGACAACTAAATCATCAAGTTATTAACATAAATTATACATAAATGGATTTCAAAACTTCGGAAACCCTTAAACCCCTAAACATCAATTATTAAGTTCTCAAATCTATGCCATTTTTGACGAAAATGATATTGCCATGAACGTCTATACCTTATAAACTCGAAAATATCTTTGAAATAAAAAATAAGGTAGTCGAGATTTCAGAGAAAAATTTGAACAGGGTTTCTTTCAGGTGAAGGAAGAAGGAGAACAGTGAAGAACTGTTCGTTTTCTTGTCTTATATAACCTTGCACGCAACCCGAGGTACAGTTGTACGAATCAGACGATTCTTTTAAATTAAAATTAGCGAATTAGCCCATTCGCTAACTCAATTCGTTACCTTAGGTTAGCGAATTACTACTTGATTCGTTAAATTAAAGGTAGCGAATCAAGACATGATTCGTATCATGATTCGTTAAATATGCATAACGAAGGGATGATTCGTTACAGAGTGCGGAAGCGAATTAGGTTAGCGAACCAGAAGCTAGTTCGCTAATGAATCACCTAGTTCGTTATCCATAAATAACGAATTAGATTCTAATTAAAAAATCTTTTATTTAATTTTAAATTAAATAATTAAATGAATTAAATAATTAAATAAAATAAATAAATTAGGTTATCGAGAATCTTTTTATCCCGACAACCAAATACCATAAAAACGTTTCATTTTTCCGAAACATAACTTAACATATTTAAATAATTTGCACAAAGAAGACGAAAATCTTTTTAGTTTTTTTTTTTTTTTGTAAAAATTTAAAGAATTAAAGAATGTATTTACAAAAGAATATCCGAATCATAAAAATATACAATCTTTTTGTGTTTTTTCAATGATTTTATCAAAAGCAGTACATATTTTTGTATTTTTGTCGAGTTTGAGCAGAGAATCATATTGACTAAAATGCCCTTCCGTCACAGTTTTATATTTCAGCGATATTATGACTGGCGATAAGTCGGTCATTGGTATTGTTATCCACATAAATCTAATAACACACATTCAAGTATTTTTTTTTATATGATTAATTTGTTCAATTAAAGCACAGAATATCAGAAACTATCAGCCCCTAATCTCGGTTCAAGCTTAATTTGATTTTTGCCAAATCACCCCAACTTGACTTAAACCATTATATTGTTGATCAAAATTTTTTATACCAATTTTGAAATTTTGAACAATACATCAAGTTTCCTTTACTGTGAGTGAGTATGCACGAGTCCATCTGTCGGCTTACATACCTTGTATACCCTGGGGTCCGTTTCTTATTGATATTAAGACGCACGCAAGGGAGGAACAATTGTATGACTAACAACGGATTTTGATCAAGTCAGTAATTTAGATTGTACGAAGTACACCGGTGATCAAGTTTAATGACTTTGGGTTTGCTCTAGAAAGCGAGTGAAATATTCATGCTTATGAATACCCAGAAGGTTAAGCCGTATAAAGACTCACAGTGTCCAGAATCCTAACGCTTGTTATTTGCTTTATTTTATTTTTGGGTGATCAACAAATATAAGGCTTGAGTATGACTGGTTATTACATTTCTGCCATCCTCACCGAGACTTTTGCTAGAGACTAACACCCCTTTCAATTTGGTGTAACTTTATGTTTATATCACATACTTTACTCTACTGGGTTGTTTTAAGACCTACCAATGCACCAATGCAATTAAGCACACAATCTTTTAAGCTTACTTTTTGCTGGATTTGGGGTCAAGATAATCAATGTACTATCATGTTCCCTTTTTGCTTCAAAAACTCAAAATTTTGAGGAGCATAAAATAAAGAAAAGATAAATTTAATCGCCCCAGTTAACTTAAGTTTATAAATAAATGGCTAACCATCAATTCACAAGTGAATAATAGGACCAAGACATGCAAGCATGCTTCACAAACTTAAATAACCGACATAATTTTCAGCGAGAAAATAATCTAAAAATGCCTGCAAAAAATCTTTTTGGTTTTTCTCTATACAAACTTTAAAAACACAATATTTTTGTCTTTTTCATTTTTCTTATAAACAAAATAAACTTCACAATATTTTTGGATTTTCGGATTTTTCTGTACAAAACATAAATCACATTCTTTTTGGTTTTTCAAAATTTTAAAATGTTTTTGGTTTTTCTAAATATTTAAAAGAAAAACATTAAAGAACAGAAATCACAATATTTTTGAATTTTGGAATTTTTTTAATGTTTTTGGATTTTATCTATACAAACGAAAAACACACCTCTTTTTGTATTTTCTAGATTTTCACCCCCTAAAACCAAAATAAATTTTAAAAGAAAAATATGACAGAAAATAAAGATAGTCAACCTTGTTTAAGGATATCAGCGAGGGTCTTCAATCCGTTTAAATCAAGCAAAAATTTAAAACGTGTTTTATCAAAAGCTTTAGTAAACAGATCGGCTTTTTGAAAGTCAGTATGTACTTTCTCAAGATCGATTAATTTCTTTTCATAGCAATCCCGTATAAAATGATATCGAATTTCGATATGTTTCGTTTTAGAATGTTGTATGGGATTTTTGGTGATACTAATAGCAGCAGAATTATCAATTAAAATGGGAGTAGTAAGAAACTTCAAACCGTATTCGCGAAGATGTTGTTGTATCCACAAAACCTGGGAACAGCAACTCGAGGCTGCAACATACTCAGCTTCGGCGGTTGAAGTGGAGACCGTTGTCTGCTTCTTACACTGCCAGGAAACAATCCGGTTTCCTAAAAATTGACATCCCGCAGTCGTTGATTTGAAGTTGATCTTGCATCCTCCATAATCTGAGTCTGAGTAGGCAGTAAGATCGAAAGTATCATCCTTGGGGTACCACAACCCGATGTCTGGATTTCCCCTCAAATACTGAAGAATTCTCTTGACTGCAGCTAGGTGAGTCACTCGTGGACTTGCTTGATACTTAGCACAAAGACAAACAGCAAACATAATATCAGGGCGAGAAGCCGTGAAATACATTAAAGAACCAATCATGGCATGATAGAGGGTAGGATCAACGGAATCCTCCAATTCATCCGGTGATAAATTGCGCCCAACTGGAAGAGGAGTAGAAGGGATTTTTCCGGCAGAAATCTTGAATCGGCTCAAGACGTCGTTCACATACTTAGTCTGATGAATAAAAATTCCGTGAGCAGACTGGTGAACCTGCAACCCTAAAATGAAATTCATCTCTCCCATCGAGCTCATCTCGAACTTTGTTTGCATGGACTTCTCGAACTCCTTACACAATGTGTCGTTTGTAGACCCAAAATAATATCGGCGACATAAATCTGGACTAGAAGAAGATCGTCACCAACAGTTTTATGAAATAAAGTGCAGTCGACAGTCCCTCGTTTGAAGCCATTATCAGTCAGATGGTCGGCGAGCTTGCCATACCAACCTTTCGGGGCTTGATGTAGACCATATAGGGCCTTGTTTAATCGGTAAACACGGTCCGGATAATCAGGATCTTCAAAACCAGGAGGATGTAAAACAAACACTTCCTCGTGTAATTCACCATTGAGAAAAGCACTTTTAACATCCATTTGATAAACCTTGATATTCTTATAAGCTGCATATGCCAGGAAGATTCGAATCGACTCTAATCTTGCCACTGGCGCATAAACCTCAGTGTAATCAATACCCTCTTGCTGATGAAAACCTTGCACCACTAATCGTGCCTTTTTTTCTCACAATTACCCCACGATCATCCTTCTTACACTTAAATACCCACTTAGTCGGAATTGCCTTCTTGACTCTAGCAGGTTTATCGATAAATCCCAAACACCTAAACGAGCAAATTGTTGTAGTTCTTCTTGCATAGCTTCTACTCAAGAAGGATCTTGTAAAGCCACACGAGGAGTTGTGGGCTCGACTTGAGATAGAAATCAAGAGAATTTAGCAAGGTTTACAATTCCCGAAGAATGTAAGTTAGTGTAAGCACACAATATATTATTATCACTTGACGAAGCAACTTGATGACGTGTACGAACGCCCACATCAAGTTCGCCAATGATGTTTTCCAGTGGATGATATCCATGAATCCGAAGAGTGGGATTCTCAGGAACAACAACATTATCAAATAAGTTAGTGTAATGTTCACCTAACTCGGGAGATGAAACATTATCACTGTCTAGGTCAATAACTTGAACTTCAGCTTGATCATCATCAGAAGAAGTAGAACCATTATCAATAGCAACTGGAGAACCAACTTGAGGTTCTTCAGTTGGAGCATCTGGTTGAGCTTCAACATCATTAGAACTTGAGAATCTTGGAATGGCCAAATGATCTTCAAAGTATGCTCGAATCAGATCTTTGTCAATGTGTTCAGTCGAAGGAGTAAATGAATTAAATAAACTATCGTAGTCAAACATCCAGTCTGGACCTTTCCCTTGAGGAGGAGTTATGTACTTTTGACAGTCCACATGGTACCATTCTTCAACACAACTAGATGTGAAATTAAAAACCCTTTTCTTTGGAGATGCATATCCCAAAAAATAACCTTCGATAGCTTTTTCTTCAAATTTACCCGAATCCTTCTTCAACATTTTACACGGACACCCAAATGGTTCCAGGTACTTTAAATTAGGTTTTCTATTATTTAAGAGCTCGTATCTTGTCTTCTTGAGTCGTTTCACAGTTAGAACTCGATTAAGCGTATAACAAGCTGTATTTACTGCCTCATTCCAGAATTGGATAGGAAGCTTAGAATCAGCAAGCATTGTGCGTGCAGCTTCAATCAGAGTTCTATTTTTCCGTTCAGCAACACCGTTTTGTTGAGGTACATAAGGTGCACTATATTCTCGGTGAATTCCCTTTTGAATACAAAAGAAATCCAATATAGTGTTTTTGAATTCAGTACCATTATCACTTCGGATTCTCCTCACATTTTGTTTATACAGTGATTCGATCTTAGTAATAAGGTTTGTACCAAAACCGGTGTTTGATCCTTCGAACTCATAAATAACACCCAAGAGTATCTTGAATAATCATCAGTCACGACAAGACAATACCAGTCACCAGAAATACTCGCACGATTCATTGGACCAAACAAATCCATATGAAGTCGTTCAAGAGGAGTATCAATGGAATTCAATAACTTAGAGGGATGTGTCTTCTTCTTCTGCTTGCCCTTTTTGCATGCAACGCAGTGATCAGATAACTTAAAATTCCTTAACGAGACACCCTCAACTAAGTCATTTGCCATTAAATAATTCATCTTTCTGACATGTAGGTGACCCATTTTACGATGCCATAGAATCGAGTCTTTCTCGGTTTCTTTCGAGACAAAACATGTTTCGATCGATGTGGATACCCTAGATCTCATATTTAAGACATAAATATCATTTGATCGTGGTGATCGCATGACAACCATGTCCTCGGGGATAACATAACCCGGTTTCAAGATAAGACATTCTTTGTCAGTAAATATCGTAGTGTATTTTTTATCACAAATTTGCGATACACTCAATAAATTATGATCAACCTTGTCGCAATAATTCACTTTCTCAAACGTAATGTGACCATTTGAAACTTCACCCTCTTGTGTGATCATGCCCCCAGAATTCCCAGCAAACGCTACATAACCCCCTTGAATATTTCTTACGTTGGTTAATAGGTCGAGATTCCCACTGATATGACGAGAACATCCGCTATCCATGATCCAGTTTTCCACCAGAGATGGTCTTGGATGAACCCTACACACAAACAAAAGTGATTAGTTCAAAAAGGCAGCCCAGGCCTCAGTCTTGGGCACCTTTTGGTTTTCTCTTTGATCATTAACTTGAACAGATTTCAACTGTTGTTCAGCCACTTGTGAATATGTTACCGGCTTCCTAGACTTTCGTCTTAAGTAAGCTGCCTGAACAATGTTTGAATTCTTGTTCTGACATATGGGTTCAGTTGGAACGAATTTTGGTTTCACTTGACCATGTGTCTCATTGACATGAAGAACCTTCCGAGGATTCACATTAGAGAACAAAATATGAGTATCATCAGCATACGACACAGGTCATTTCAAAATCTCCTTGACCAATGGAATTGGATTAGATTTGTCCTTGATAAAAGGATGAAGATTCTGATAGTTCTGTTGATTACAATTCCTTACAACATGACCCTGTTGACCGCACAAGAAACAAGTTCGCATGTCTACACGATGATGTTGTGAAGTATTAGGAATGAATGATGCAGACGGTTGATGATGACTCACATTTTTAGTCATGCTCTTAGCAAACTCATCAGATAATTCAGATTTCTTCGTTAAATAAAAATCTAAATTAGAATAGTTCGAAAAACTTTTTAGTGTATCTGTCCCAGTTGACTTCACAAAGTTAATTTTCTTAGCTTGTTTTAAAAGTTGTTTTGCCTTAGTCAATGGGTCAGATTGAACTGATGTTTTTGTTTGAGCATACACACGTTCAAGTTCTTGAATTTTTGAAGTTTCATTGACAAAAACATTCTCAATAAGTTTAGGTTTGATAATACTTATTGGAATATCTTTTTCAGTGAACATCGTGTCCATTCCTTTTAACTTAAAAACTCTAGCCGATGACGACTTAGAACTCGGAGGATTAATGAAATGCATTAAGTCCTCGTCAGAAATCTTTGGTGTAACTGACTTATTTGCCTTCACTGGTTTGGTTTTCACAATTTCTTCCTTGTTCACTTGAGATTTGTATGAACCATACACAGCTTCCTCAAACTCTTGAGGTTCGCAAAGAATATGGTTAGAACTAGGAATGTTCTTATTCTTGTGTATTATCTCAGGTTCAAACACATCCTCAATAATCACTTTGTCAACATTTTCAACAAAGACCTTTTTACTTTCCACATGAGGTTTTGGAGGAGCAACTTGGGGTTTGACAATTTCAGGTTTAACCAATTTTGGTTTTTCAGAAATCACATAATCTTTTTGAATCAAATCCTCTTCTTTTCTTGCAAAAGGATTAATTTTATAATCATTATGGAAAGGTGGTGGAATTTCAACAAAACCAATACCTTTCTTGGAATCCTTTTGTTTTCCAGATACCTCAATGATTTCATTCAACAGAAAAGATGAATTTCTAAATTTCCCCAATTTGTTCTTCAACTCAAGAACCTCATTCTCAAGCTCAGTTATCTTTGAACGATGTTTCAAAATCTCTTGAAATTTTTGTTCATTAATTGTCATCTTCACAGATAACTCAGCCTTGAGATCGTGATTACTTGGCGACAATGCTTCAATCTTTTCTCGAGATCTCATTTGAGACTCAAGAGATTGTCGATAATTATCCTTAAGAGAAGCAATTTCTCTTATTAGACTATCATTTTGATTTTTCAATGCTTCTAACTTAGATTTGTTAGATTCACAGTCAACACATGATGCTTTAACAAATGAAGTAGCAGAAATAGAGTTACTAACCTCATTGATCTTGGCCATGCAAGCAAATATTGATTTGGAAGACTTGTCGCAAGAGTCGTCAGAATCAGATCCAGAATCATTATCGGAAGACATCTCACTAGCAGTTGCATCTTGATAATCATTGTGTAATCCAAACATAGCCAAATTTGCTTGAACATCATTGCATATTAACCGTTGTGACCAACCAGTTCCTTCTGCTAACATTGCTTGTGTTGTAGAAGAAGATGATTTCTTTTCAGCATCACTTCCTCGTGGTGTAGAAGCATTTTGATTTTGACCACGAGAACCAGTGTATTCTTTTCTTGGTTTGTCACATTCCTTTGCGAAATGCCCAAATTCTTGACAATTATAACACTTTACTTTTAATTTGTCAAAACCCAACTTCTTGTTCAAAGCTGGAAGATCTTTTCCAGTTTTCTGCATGAATCTTTTAACTTTACGGACGATCATAGCCATGTTCCATTTTAAATCCATGATTTCTAGATCATCTAGATCTATCTGATCATAGTCCTCATCTGTTAAATCACTTGTGGCAATCTTACTACTCACTAAGTTTTCATATAAAGACATAAAAGCTGTCAGAAAAGAAAAGTTTTGCTCATCTTCCTTCATATTAACACCAGGTGGTATAGCAAATGGATTTGTATTAGTTGAACTTCCAGAACCACCCAAATTACTAGCATAGTAGAAACAAACTTTTGGATCACTCAACATAGTTGATTCTTTTTCACTTTCAGCATGAGTAAGAAAAGCAGTGATTGGAGCGATCGTTTAACTAAGAGGCATACTTCCACCATATAAAGCAGGATCTTGATTTTCTTTGGAGGATTTTTGACACTTAAGATCGTATTCTCTAGCTTCGATCTTTTGTAGAAATTCAAGTGCCGTCAAGTCTTCATTCACAAAATAGTCATTCTCTTTCAAAACCATTAGAAATGTTGAATAAGAACTTGGAAGCACACTTTTAATAGTGTCAATTTTATCCCTTTCAGAAATTTCCATTTTCATCTTGTCCATTTCAGCAATTAAATGACTAAATCTTGTAGTCATCTCTTCAACTGTTTCTCCCTTCAATAGATTAAAGTTTCGAAACTGAAACTTGAGCATCACTTTCTTACTCTCAGTTGTGTTTCCCATACTTCTTATACGCAGATGTTGAAATAAAGACGCACATCTCTTGATACTACCAACTTGATGAAAGATATTCTCGGGTAAAGCCATGGTAAGAGTAGAATAGGCTTTTATCTCGATTTCTAAAGCTTTCTTCTCTTCTTGTGAGTATTGAGAAACAGCTTTAGGAGTATACCCAATAGTATCATCACCAATCATTGGTGCAACATAAACTTCATCAAGACAGTAAGAGCAATCAGGATGAACAGATCCCAAATGTGCACGAAACCGAGGTTCCCACTTGACAAAGTCACTGAACTTCATCAATCTTGGACATTTAGAATGCGAACCTATCTCGGTATCAAGTTGCAACATTTGTTGCATCAACATGTTTTGAGACGCTAATGCATACATACCGGCTATCTTTGAAAATTTAAGTGTTTAACGAATCAAATAGTGAAATAGCTTAACGAATCAGTGAACGGTTATAGTGAACTGTGAATAGTTTTAGCGAACTGTGAACAGTTATAGCGAACTGTGAACAGTTATAGCGAACTGTGAACAGTGTTTAACGAATCAACTCTTAACAAGGTTAAGATTGAAAGTTAACGAATCACAAATAAGGTTAACAAATCAACCAAATGGCGAAACAGATAACGAATGAGATGAAGGTTTAGAGAATCACAAGTCAACTTAACGAATCACAAGTCAACTTAGCGAATCACAAGTCAACTTAACGAATTGACCAAACGAATCACAAAGGATTAGTTTAGCGAATTACAAAGAATTAGTTTAGCGAATCAGATGATAATCAGTAACGAATCACCTAAATAAACTTAGCGAATCACTAAGGAATGCTTAGCGAATCAGCTACAGTGGATTAGCGAATCATACTATAATGAATCAGGTTGTTACAACCGTTTGTAACAAACTCTGACACCTTATGCCACGTGGCAAAGGTTGTTATGACACAATTCCCAACGTGGACGCGTGTCACACGAATCAGTTAATCTAGTTAACGAACTAGATAACACGAACCAATAACTCACACGAATTGATTAACGAACTAGGTAGCGAAGTAACAAAATTGATAAAGAATCACAGATAAACATATAGCGAATCACCATACAGATGATAGCGAATTACGTTCATCTTCAAATCTTCAAACAATTTTTCCAGAAATTTTGAAGATCAAACCCAGAAACCCAACAATAAAAAATTCGTAATACAACCTAATTACTCAACCAAATCGTACAATCAACCTATCAATCTTCTCGTAATCAAATTCCGAATCCAATACACATTATCTCGTAACCGATTAACCTCAATAGCCAAATCAATTTTGACCAAAACACAACCCTGTTTCGGATTTAAACCGAAATCATTAACAAACCACTCAAATCCAAATCAAACCTCAATTCCTCTAATCCACATATATCCAATACCTTAAGCCTGCATCTATGAGTCGGACAATAACCTGAAATAATAAAATCGAAAGTTAATATTTGATATTATTTTTTTTGAATTATAGTTAATAACCGGTAAAACGATATTGTGACAATGACAATCGGATGTAGGATTTTTGTGTAGAATTGAAGAAGTGAAGATCTGTTACTCTTGGCATTAACCTGAAATTAGAAAGTATAATATTAATTTTTATATTATTGAATATTTGATTTTTAATTTGTAACCGGAAAAATTGTTTGTCTTACCGAAAAAAAAACAAATATGGTTTTTAACCATGCAATCTCAGATTTAGATATCATCGATGGATGAATATAATTTTGATATAGAACATAACAACATGTCAAACAAAAAAACAGGAAAAATTAAAAAATACAAAAAAAAATATAAAACAATCATTGTTATAAGTATAACATATAACCGGAAAAACCTACCATCAATACTCACCGGAAAAAACGTAAACACGCCGAAAAATTGTAGACATCGCCTTTCTTTAGTTAAATCCTAAACTGATATTATTAGAAGAAACATAAAAAGATACGAGGAAACAATAACCGGAAGAAAATATATTATTGCCGGAAATACATAGATCAACAATCGGAATTTAATATATAATAGAAACTTACCAGAAAATGATTAATTAAAGATATAGATATGGAGTGGCCGGAATATGGGAGAGGATGAAAGATGGTCCGGTTATTATTAGAGAAAAATAGAAAAACATGATTATGGTGAAAAATTAATAAATGTTATTGTTTAAATACATGTTAGATGATGAGTTGGCATAATTATGAAAGGAATGGGTTAATGGGTTAAATAGATATCCAAGACCCGCGAGAAAATAAGCTTAAATGGGTTAATGGGTTAGATATAGGTTAGTTGCTGAGTTTGGCATGCTTAAGAATGGAAAATGGTGACATGGAGTTGAGGTGGCATCCTATGTGGACACCCTAGAATGATGTCATGTGAAAATTGTTCCTTGCTTTAATAGTATGTATAGATTGTCTCAGTAATATATTTATTCAAATAAACAGATTCACCGCAAATCAATGTTTTACTTCCAAATATGTTAACTACCTAGATAAGTTACAAAAAGAAATGTTCATATTATGATCCATTACGCAGTGAATACAAAACCAGCAACAAAGCATATATATATATATATATATATATATATATATATATATATATATATATACTAGTTTGATCCTCCCGTGTTACGGGGGTTTATTTAAGTTTTTGTTTTTAATCGTTTTGCTATTCTATGATGATTTATTTTATTTTTTAACGTAATTTTGTTTTAATTTAATACATATATATTAGTTTGTTATTATATTTTTAGCGTTTAGGTTTTTCAATTAAGATGTGTAGGTTTTTTAGATTTTTAACGAACAAACATAAACGAACACGGGCATGTTGATTTTTTTAAATGAACAAACATGAACACATATATTTGTCTAATGAAAAAGAGGACGTTGATGTAGTTGACGGTGGTGGGTAGTATCGGAAGTTAACCGGCGATGAAGATGATAGTCCAGCAACGGAGAACATGTAAAAGAGAGAAATTAAATTAGGGTTTGATGATGAAAGTGTTTACCAATAAATGCGATCTTATAATCCATTTGAGGGCTATTAGGGTTTGGTAAGACTCATAACCCGAGGAAATTATCCTTTAATTATTAAGGAGTTATTTCACTAATAAATGAGATGTTATAACCCGTTTAAGTGTTATCCGGGTTTGGTGAGACCCATGACCCGTGAAAATCATTGTTTGATTATGAAAGAGTTTTACAAATAAATGAGATGTTATAACCCATTTAATGACTATCCGGGTTTCGTGAGACCCATACCCATGAATTCGGGTCAAATGCATGAGAAACCTCCATTTAGAAATCAAGCAATCTGGTGGCTCTAGAGAATGGGGGGAATAACCTGAGAGCGACACGTAGGATTTCATGGTAGATAATTATATAGATAGTTAGATATATATTAATATTCTAACTCAGTTTTAGTTTACTAAAAGTCTTTAGCACATACGAGCTTTATTCAAACCCGAATCCATATTTTAATGTTAAAGTCAGGCCTTTCTAAAACCCCGAACGCTAGCATTGTGCTTGTCTTTCACAAACCCAAGCTCCAAGTTGCTACCTGGCCAGACAAAACCCTACCCAAACAAAACCAAAACTTCCCAAAAATATGTTTAAGATAATTATTCTTCACTTTTTAGTTTTTACTCTCCTTTTCAACAAATAAATGATGATTGATGACAAATTCATATTATTGTTACTACAAAAGCATACTCAAAAAACACAATTCAGTTGCCTGTCTAATAAAAAACCTAACATGATGATAACGTTTACAACTGCAATTCATATCTACCTGACCCGAGAAAAAACATGCAGCTCATTAAAAAAACACAATTCACTTGTTTGTCAAACCATAAAATACATGCATTACTTTCAAATTATCATAAGTTAAAGAAAAAAAACAACAAAAAGTTAGATAAATAAATTGATATACCTGCCAATCAACACGGTTTCAATAGTGTTCATCAGCTCTCATAATATGGCATGTTTTTCTTTTTCAACCTGAGAAGCAAGACTCTTTGGGTACCAATATACAACATTTAAATAATATATGTACGCGTTAATTTTTAATTGCATTTTAAATAAACATGAAAGCATCCAAAATAGATGGAAGTATATCCTCATCAGAATCCTATTAAAATGATGCAAAATTGGTATATAATTAGACATATCTCTAGAGTTCTTGTGACACGTTAGTAGAATTAGATTGTTTCAGAAGAATTCCATAAACGAGATGCTTTCCATACTTCTGTATGTAGGAAATTATGTGCCTACATCATAAAATTCATTGATAAGCTAAACAGATACGATGAAAACAGTTAAATTCTAACAAATTAAAACCGAAACTTTTGAATCGCTTAAGATAAGAACAGTCATACCGAATACACAGCCATATTGAGTGCACACTATGTCTTCAAATGGAGTAAATGTGCGGCTGAAAAATATCAAAATGGCAAACAGTTAACAACTCATATTGTTGTTACAATGTGAAGCTTCACAGTCCTCAACCTAAAGGCTTTTGACACAAAATGGTAAACAAACATGCACATGAAGATAAGGGCGCCGGTGTGTTTAGTGACCAAAAAAATGAAATATTTAGTCAAATTGATAAAATCCGCAGTGCGGAATTAAAAAGAAATAACCAGACAATCCCAAAATGTCTTGCAAATACAATTGTTATGCTAACAACATTTTCTTCCATGTATAATGTTGTAGTAAGCAAAAGTACACTAACAACAGAAGACATCAACATAAGAAGATCCATAAAATTCAGCATATATGAAGTTATTTAAAATAAGATGAAAATTGAAATGAATAACTATAATTTATATACACAAAAGACAACAACATTCCCTGAACCATTGTTTTAGAGCTCTTGCAGCAGTCACATCATAAAACCAAATAGATGAAAACTTGGCTAATAATAAATTAGTTCCAAATACAAATAACAAGAATCAAATCTTTAACATATATGCCATAAAAATTCAGTTTGACTTTCTAAAGTCAGCTATAAAGTTTTATGATGCATCATGCATATAAACAATCAGTGGCGAAGCTTGGGCTTAGTCACGGGAGTGACAGAAGTCACGGTCTCAAAAATTTTCGGGTCGACGATTCGGTTCGTGTCGGTAATTCGGGTTAAGTCGGATCAAACAATATGACATCTATATATCTAATTTTTCTTCATTTATTCAAACAATTGTATTTACAATAAAAGAAAAACAAAATAATTTTTTAACCGACAAGACCTAAAAAATCCATGATAATGCGAGAGGAATGGTGAGTAAGGATAAGCAATTCGGTATTGGCACCGGTAGCGATCTCATCTCTAAGAGTGAATCCCTAGATGAAGAGTTGCAAAGACATAAAATATTTATAAAAAATATCTGTTACTATTCGACTACTATTTTGTAACTTTTGTTTATAAATACTGCGAGATTTTAGGGAAAAAAAAAAACAAACGATGTGGTATTATATTAAAAAAAAGCAGTGGTGACCGGTAGCATTTTGGAAAAATACATCGGGGTGACCGCGCTTAATACCTATAAAATTTTTTTAGATAAATCGCGAAATTTACCCTATTAACGGAGAAAACGGCAGTGACCGAGGCCACCCCCGGTCCCCAAAGAGCTTCGCCCCTGTAAACAATACATATGATATATTATCAACAACAAAGTAGGTGACTCAATGTAATCCTCATTTATATAAGTTCGAAATCAATATTAATAGACACAATTTGGCAACGCAATCTTTAAGGTTTGAAATTGCAGTATACAGGCACAATTTGCTAGCAAAACTGAACATAGTATGCAGTTAAATACACAAAATCCAGCATGTATTGTTTTTCTAAACATAATATAAGTTGATAATTGGCATGAATAATAATTAAAAATTAGGATCATAAATTGAGAATTAGTAATATTTGAAAAGGCATACCCTGCTAATGATGATGACACAGGTAACAGTAGCCAAACGTCATTCTTCAAAATAATCATCTACGCAAACACCGCAACGAAAAGTGGCTTAGTGGTGCCAATAGCCTGTTTAAATGAAACATGCAAACACCAACGCGATATATTACTGTTTATAACAGACGCACAGAAGATGAAATTCAAACCGTAGATCTTAAGAAAAGAAACTGAAGAAGTTGTCTGGCAGTGGAGGTTTGGGAGAGGACCCACCATAGAAGGAGGAGTGGTTATTTAACAAAAGAAACCGTCGAGTATACATGAGGAGGAGGTTATTGATCTAGGTTGTTGGATTTTAATATTAATATATATATATATATTAATATATATATTAGTTGGGGGAATTGAGTTGGGGGAATACGCGATAAAGTATAAGCCAAGACCAGCCATAAAAGGCCAGGTTTTGGCCGACTTTATTGCGGAAGTGCCTGCATCGCGGGAAAAAGAGTGCCAGGAAGAGGCTCAATCCTCTCCAGCACAGGACATCAATGATGTCTGGCGACTCTACACTAATGGAGCAGCCAGTAACGAGGGTTCAGGCGCAGGGCTGAAACTAACCAACCCAGCAGGCCAAGAATACACTTACGCTACTGGATTTTCCAAGTACGAATAACGAAGTCGAGTATGAAGCATTCTTGGCCGGGCTGAGAATTGCGCGTAAGATGGGAGTGAAACACTTGGAAGCCCACGTGGATTCCATGTTAGTAGCCAATCAAATCAACGGGACGTACACGGCCGTGAACGACACAATGGCCCTGTACCTCGCACAAGCAAAAACCCTTATGCGCGATTTTAACGATTGCAAAGTCATACACGTCAAGCGTAGTGAAAACAAATCTGCGGATGCGTTAAGCAAGCTTGCATCATTAGCCTTCACCCACTTGGGAAAGGACATCCGCATTGAACTCCTAGAGGCACCTTCGGTCCGGCACAAGGAAATTTGTGTCATCCAAACCAGCACAGAAACGTGGATGACACCAATAATAAAATACCTTGCGGCAGGTACACTACCAGAGTCAAAAACACAGGCGAGAAAACTACGCTGTAAAGCACTGAATTATCAACTCATCGATGACATCCTTTACAGACGTAACTTTCTTGGCCCACTCTTAAGATGCGTGGACAACCAAGATGCTGACTACCTCCTAAGGGAAGTACACGAAGGCATCTGTGGAGTACACGCAGGTCCACGCGCTGTTGTAGCTAAGCTAAATAACGCGGGATACTTTTGGCCGGGGATGCATACGGATGCGCTGGCATACATCAGAAAATGCAGGTCTTGTCAGCTCTACGCACCCAACACGCACCGCCCGAAGAATGAACTTGTTCCAGTCACCTCTTCATGGCCATTTCAGAAGTGGGCCATCGATGTGACAGGCTCATTTCCTACAGCAGCAGGAAATGTTCAGTTCCTAGTGGTAGCCATCGACTACTTCACCAAGTGGATAGAAGCAAAACCCTTAGCCCAAACAACCGCGAAACATATCAAAAAATTTATTTGGGAATTTATTATTTGTCGTTTTGGACTTCCACAGAATTTGGTGAGCGATAACGGCACCAACTTTGCTGACAAGAAGCTACAAAAGTGGCTGGAAGAACTTCAAATCACCCACACTTTTACCTCAGTGGCGCACCCGCAGGGTAATGGTGAGGTAGAAAGAGCAAATAAGAGCATCGTCGAAGGCATAAAGAAAAGACTCTTGGAACACAGATCCGGCTGGGTGGACGAGCTTCCGCACGTCCTTTGGGCAAACAGAACGCTGAAAAAGGCCAGTACGGGAGAAACCCCGTTCAGTCTCACTTATGGCACTGAAGCCATGGTCCCGGTCGAAATTGGTTTACCCTCACCAAGGGTCTTGATTCAGCCAGAAGACAATGATGCGGAAAGACGGTTAGACCTTATGCTAACCGAGGAACGCAGAGACTTAGCCGCAGTGCGTGAAGAGAACTACAAGCGACAAATGCAAAAGTACTACAACACGCGGGTAAAACTCTGCAACTTCAATCTAGGAGACTACATACTGCGTAACAACGAGGCTTCGAACCAACAACGCCCAGGAAAACTGGCCCCGGTCTGGGAAGGGCCATACATTATCAAAGAAGTTCTGGGAAAGGGCGCATACCGGCTCGAAAGGCTCGATGGCACTCCCATCCCAAGAACATGGAATGGAGCTCAATTACGCAAATGTTATATGTAGATCAATTCCAAACTTGTAAAGAAAAGGCCTAGAGCCACTTCTAATGGAAATGATTCTCCTTTCACAATGTGTTGATAGCCTTACCCTTATACTTATGAACTTCCCACACTGATGTGCCGGTATTCACCGCATAAATATGGGAAGAAGTAAGTCGTTACGTGTGGAAGGCGGCAAAACCCGCATAAACACAAAACGGTAAAAATTTCAAAAGTTTTAATGAAAACCTCCACGCAGGTCAGATGTAGGCAAAGTTTAGCCATCCTATTAAGTGCAAGTGACGGTCTTACCCGCACAATCACGAACAAGGAGGCAAAACTTCAACCTATTATCTACCACGTTCAAAGGTTAACTTATTCTAAACACTTAGAAAATTTCAAAGGAAAAGATGAGGAAAACTTCCACGCAGGTCAGATATAAGTAAAGTTAAGCCATCCTACTAAGTGTAAGTGACGGTCATACCCGCACAATCATGAAAGAGGAAGCGAAACAAACTTATAATTTGCCACGTTAAAAAGTTAACTTATCTAAGTACTAAAGAAATTGCTAAGTTAAATCAAAATATGCGTAAAATAAACAAGGCAAGGAATTAACACAATCTTTATTCCATCAAAATTCAAATATTACAAAGATTGCTGGGTGCATACCCGCATAAAAAAGAAGCTATACAAAAACAAAAATCTACGCTAATGGTGGAAAGGGATCTTCAGGATCAAGCTTCAAGACCACTTCCACTTGGACCCCGCACCATCAGTAGAGCGTGGCGGTTCAAGGAAAGCTTTAAGGATAGCTAGCCCATCATCAGCAGCAGCGACTTCGTTCACCTTCTCCACCACCGGATGCGGGAAGGCGGCATACTGGTTCACTGCTTGGTCATAAACAGCTTCAGTATCCACATCGTACAAAGGGAAGTTGGAAGGCGGGATGCTTTTCTCAACGAACCCTAGACCAAGCAGGAAGCCGGCCTTTTCCCCATCCTCATGAGAAGCGTTGAGGGCTGCGCTCATGGCATCGTCGTATGATGTGTCCGTGAAGACTCGATGCACAACCTACAAGAAAAAATACAAGTATCAAAACCTTTTCTATTTAAAAAGAAAAGCGTAAAGACATTATGAAGTTAAGCTTACCTGAGACAACGCTTCTCGAAGAAGCCATTCCTTGGTAACCAGAGCTTCCTGGAGGGCAGCTTGAGCTTGGGTACGGGCGCGTTCGGGTTTCACTTTTGTTGAGGTTGGCAAGCAACACTTCTTTAGCCGCAGCCTCTTCAACGCCCTTTAGCTTCCGCTCAGTCTGGTCAAGCACCCCCCTCTGGTCCAGGATCTCTTGGAGCTTCTTCGCGTCTTCCATCGCCAAGGCATCATGAGCCTGTTGGAGCGCCTCTAGTTTGGCTTTAAGTTCCTCATTCTCGAGGCGTAGAGGCTCAGCAACAGCTTCAGCCTTGGTGGCCGTTTCAGTTGCGTTCCGAACAGTTTCCTTAGCCAGCCGAAGCTGTTCGTTAACAGCTTGGGCAGCCTTGGAACGGGCCTCGAGACGGGCCTGAACTTCAACTTCAAGGGCCTTGAACGCCTTCTCCTTCTCCGCAGCAGCGGCGGAGAGCCTCCTATTCTCCTCCCGGACAGCCCGCGCCGGAACTACTTCTTGGATACGAGCTGCTTTTAACTTGTCGTTTTCACGACAAAGCAGCTCGACGCGCGGCTGCATCCGGGCCAGGAGAACCCGAAGCTCATTGGTTAACCTACCCTCCTGGTAGCTAGCCATGGCTTCCCCCAACGCACCACTGGGAGCTGCGTGACGAGCCCACTCCACGCACTCCACAGGTGTGCGAAGGGTTGTTCCTCGGCAGATGTTCCATCGTGGAACATACACTTCATTGGAATCCGACACTGCAAAAAACAAAAAGCAGTTAGGAAAAGATGATATATATATAAAAAAAAAATAAAAAAAAAAAATAAAAGAGGCCAAAAGAACCCTACGCACCTGTAGGGTCAACAACAGGCCGATAGCCGCCAAACCCATCACCTGAACCCAAGGGAAATCCGTCCAAGAGGTCAGGTAGATGGGAAGGAGGCAGAGGTTGGCGAGAAGTCCCATGCATACCTGAAGGATCGGCCGTCGTTGCCGATGACGGAGGAGGCATGGTGAAGGCCGCCGCGGTAGTAGAAACCAACGGAGGTGAACTCACCGTGGGTGAACTCACAACCGTGGTCGCCGCTGCGGAGTCCGCAGAAAAAGTAACCGCCGGCTCAGTGAAAGATGCGGTAAATATGGCACTGACAGCCGGCGGTGATGTCATCACAGTTGGAACAGTTGGCTCAACTGGGTGAGCAACTGAACCAACTGAAACAGGCGCAGCCGCCTGAGTCGTCGCCTCAGGTAGGCTGACCAAGCCTACCGTCATGGGTCCGGAGGTACTCCTCCCCGCTCCACCCTGGAATGCGGTAGCATCCACGCCTGCACAAGGAAGATAAGTATTAATGATGGAAAGCTATGAAGTTAAAAATAAAGTTTGTACTTACGGGTTTTCTTTAGCCTAAAAGTGCGGACAGGCGGGGACGAACCCGATGGAGCCGGCCTCTTTGCGCCGCTCACCGTCGTCATCCGGGGCTCTCCGGAGGTGACAGACGTCGCAGCCTCCGGAGCAGTGGTCTTATCACCACCAGGGTTCCCCGCCACCTCCTCGCTCTCGGTCTCTGAATCAGACCGAGGCGCCGGATCGGCAGTGGAGGCTACCTTCGCCTTCCCCTTCCCGCCGGCAGCCTTCTTCTTCCGCACCAACGGAGGACCATCTGCGGATTCCTCATCAGAACACAAGATTAGAGGAATTCCTGCAGAGGTTTCAGCATTGAGGGGTCGAGGGTTGAATAACGCCTTACCTGGCCGCCTGGCGCTCAGGATCTCGTGGCCTGGCGGGTAGACCTCCACGAACCGTTCCGCCGTCTGTTCAAGGATGGGCAACTCGTTCTCATCTAGAGCACGAGTACCCATCCGAGCGGGACTATCAGCCTCCCGCGGATACAGGAGCGACTGCAAGTCGTTCCCCTCTGAAATAGAAGAAAAACAGTTAGAAAACAAACCTATATAAACAAAGAAGACAGAGCATACCGTAAGGGACAGAGTTCAAACCGTATTCAAGGACAATCGGGATCTTTTGCGCCTCTGCATCCTTCCACACCCGGCTCATCCCGAGCATCACCATCCCGGACTCCGCAAAGCGGTAAACCGGAGATTGGACTCGGGATATCTTTGAGAACCATTCCGCCTCCTGGTAGTTGGAGGCGTGAAGGCTGGGGAGTGCTTGCCCATTCTTGAACTTCATGGCAAGGGGGATGGCGCGAGCGGAGATAAAAAAGAACTCCCGCTTCCATGAACGAAGACTGCGCTCGGTTGCGCAAATCTTCAAACCCTTGATCCGGGTTATCAGAGTATACCACCCCTGGATGCACCTCCAAGAGTAGAAGGTCATCAGGCGGTCGACGAAGGGCTCAACGCCCAGAATCCGGCACACCCACTCGAAGTGGCGAATCTTCGCGATCGCCATCGGGTGCACCTCGGTCAGGTGTACACCGTGCCTCTCTAGGACACGGTACACAAACTTTGTCAAAGGGAACTTAAGATTCCCATAAACAAAGAATGCGGCATATACCCCGATCTTGCCTCTGGGGGCATCATACACCGTTTGATGAGGTTCAGGAAACTCAGGCTCGAGAGGCTCATGAACTTCCTGACGATGTACTGATATAGATCGACAGGCAGAGCACACTGGCACTCGCCAGCAGTACTCTTGTCATCCTTGTCGGACGTGGATGACGGGTGCTCGGCGTACACCCCAGCCTCCTGGGCTGTAGCCTCAAGATCGTGAGCAGAAGACATCTTGCAGGTATGAAAAAGAGAACGATTTCAAGAGAATGCTCGACTGAAAAGATGAGTATTCGTCGGAAATCGGTTTGAAGATGAAGAGAAAAGTGAAAGTGTGGATTACAAAGGACCCTCTCCCCCTTTATATACTAATCGCAATTAATGCGATGAATTTAATGCGGAAGAGAGAGAAATCGCAGGTGCAATGAAACTATGACACGTGGCAAAAAGCAAGCTGGCAACAGCTGTTGAAAGGACGCGTACCAGTAATTTCGCGGCCACGCGCCCGAAAAGTCGCGCCCACGCGCCTGAAAAAGCGCCTGGAATGACCATATACTGTCACGTCGCCATAACTTCCTGCACGTCCTGACACTGTCAGAAGAAACCGTCGGACGACGTTTCAATAGTTTGGACTGTTCTTATCCTTTCACCAACTCTTCGAATTTCAAAATTTCAAAAAGATTCAAAAGCGGGAAAATACCCCTTACCTTGGCAACCAAGTAACTGTAAGACGAGTGCGGGTACAGTGTCAAGGCAAAACCCTTCACATACTTAGCACCCGCAGGGAATTGACGCCAGGAATACCTTGGAAGTAAAGTAACCGTAAGACGAGTGCTGGTACAGTGTCAAGGCAAAACCCTTCACATACTTAGCGCTTCGCGGGGAATTCAAACCAAGAAGGATCTTCTGGGCCATGCTTGCGGAAACGGGAATAACATCCCCGCATAGCGGGAACGTCGAGAACTATATTGTTGGAAACTCCAAGATGGAATTGGTGGTTTTAACATAATTGATCACTATGTTCAAAACTACCAAAACCCCATGGAGAATCCACACAAGTGGGACTCAACGCTCCTGACTTGCGAGGAGGTTACAGACCTACCCGCTTCATACCCAAAGATCAAGCAGAAAAGTCGGGAATTTCTGCGTGACATTAGGAAAACCGCGGGAAGAATCCCCACGGAAAACCTTAAAACTAAACCCTTTTCAAAACCCCTTGCTAGTCCAAAAGTTCACCTCACTTATTAATAATTCATGAGAAGAACATTGGACTGGGGGGACTTGAAGAGGTAGGTCCCAGCAGAGCCCAGTTGGACCCGCAAGACTCACCTTGAAGAGGGACGTCTGCGCAAGGACCAACTGCTTCCGCAGGACCCACCATGCTCAGAGAAGACCTTACGCGCAGTACGCCAGCTGTTCCCGCAGGGAAAGCCTCCCAATGGTGAAGTACCCCGCTTGTTCCCGCAGTTGCGGATACAAGCCATCAGGGAAGGCTACCCGCACTGATAGCAAGGCTACACACACAAGGCACTAACTCGATACTTCGGTAATGTCACCTGAAGGAATGAGCAAGGCGGGAATACTCCCGCCCAAATGAGCCAGTCCGTATGCTTCTGGAAGATCTTTTGTACTATACCTGCCAAGGTATGGGCAAAATAGACGATCTGACCAAAACAGCCCATGAGCCAATCACAGGGTGACAGCTCACCGACAACAGTACGAGGAGGAGCACCCTCTAGTACTGTTTGTCACTATTAGCCGCTGCCTACTCACCAACCCTCACTGTGGGACGTGCGTAACCTACAGTTGGTGGAACAGTGCAGCCGGCCTTGTCACTATCGGCCGCAGCTTATCCACCAACCAGCATGGCTTGTGCGTAACCCACTGTTGGTAGAACAGAGATACTATTCAGCCGGCTGTACCTTCTTGGAAACCTACCTTCGGCTATAAATACTCCAACACCTTGGAATGGTAAGGACATCATCTGATATCTCATTATCTTATCTTCTCTAGCAATCTCTTAATATACACTTATATTTAGAGCAATCTAGTCTGATTCTCACGCCGGAGGGTGGTCACAAGGAGGAACCCCCCCTTCTCAGTGACGAGCTTACGGTGTCTGTTTTGCAGGTCACCTGAAGAACAACCTTCTTTGCTGGACCTCATCCTCGTGGGAAACATTACTTAACCCCCAGATTATCCGTAATCTGCCCAGGGTCACTTAGTGTTTCTTCAGAAACCGTCGAGTATACGTGAGGAGGAGGAGGTTATTGATCTAGGTTGTTGGATTTTAATATTAATATATATATATATATATATATTAATATATATATTAGTTTACAACTATTCTCTACAAAATCGTGCATAGCAGGTTGTAAACTTGGCTTATTTTGCTATACATGATGCTTTACATGTTGGACATTTAGTTGCTTTTGTTGTACAATATATGTGGCAGCTCCACGTGTTCTACAGCACCTCCTTTGTGTATGTGGAATGTGAAACACAGTTTACTTTTCCTTCATCATCGCCTCTCTCTACATATGCGTTGTGACGATCCGTCATGGCGGTCGGTTCCATCACCTCCTGTTGCCGGGTTCTATTTTGATGGCGGCGGCGTTTTGTACCCCCGGAGGTCCGGTAGTGTGGTGCCATTACCGACCGTTGTTCCTGGTGGTGCCAGACACTCGGAAGGAGTGGGGTTTACGGCGGCGGTTTAAGGTATCATTAGTCATTTATTGTTGCCTATCATCGCTTTATTATTGTCAAATCCTATTAAAATTTTAGAACACCAAATTGCGTAAACCCTAGAACTCAAGTGGTTGATCCTGTCGTGTTCTAGATGAATAATATCAAGAAAAAAAAAAGTGAAAGAAACTTTTGTGGGATTCAAGATTTGCTGAATCTTTATGTGTTTAAGTATTGGGTTTAAATGTTTTTCCGTCATAATTTTCATCACATTAATTTGTGACTGTCTACTTTCGTATTGCATGTGACTGATCATGGCATGGCAATAATCGGTTTCTATCCCTCTTAGTCAGCGATGATGGTGGCCAGCTCTATGGCAAGGCAACCTCGGTTGCAGCCGGGGCGGCACTGAGCCGTAGTTTGTTGGCAATGACAATGAAGAATTGTGAATCTGAGCCTCTTTGTTTTATAACGACTAACGACTATGATGATCTATAGATCTGAGTCGATTGGTTTTGTTTTCATCTCCTCCAACGATGCGATGGCTGTTCAGTTGAATGTTTTACCAAAGACTAGGTAAATTGTTTTAGTATTTACTTATGATTTTTTCATTTGTATAAAACTAATCGTGAAGGCATCAGTTTGCAGAAGCAGTTAATGGGGGTTCAAGGGGCCGATTGGTGGTGGTTTGCAGGTTCATTAACAATTGTCAGTATTTAATTTTACAGGTATCATTGTGCATTGTTTAAACCTTATTCGTTCAGTTAGATGTAAATGTATTTCCAATATATTATTTGACCGGTTCTTATTGCTTTTGTATTTTGGCATTTCAGTTGCATGTGTTTGTGCAGTTCTGGGCTGTTGATGTTAAGGTAACTTATATTTCTTATCAGCTGCTTATAGAATTATAGATCTGTGCTGTTGATGTTAAGGTAACTTATATTTCTTATCAGCTGCTTATAGAATTATAGATATGGCCTGATGTTTGTGTCTATTTTGGATAATTCTACTGGGTGGTTTAGGAGTAGGTGTCTACTGCGTTTGTTTGTCGTTATTTTTAGGGTTTTTATATTTCTCGGAGGCTGCAACTGATTGCGACTTTCATTTGTACTTTTTTGGCTTTGTCTATATGTTGTGTGCGCTGTATGTTGGTCACCTTATATCGTTGAAAACATTTTGCTTGAACATAGTTCGTTTCCATTAATAGGCAATCAGCCTGAGTCTTCACGTTATTGGGACACCTCATGTGGTGATTGTTTGGGTTGTTGCTTATGTTAAGACGTCACGCGAGCTTTGATCCTAGAACAATGTTCTGGCCCTCAACATTTGAGTTAATGTGTGAAAGAGGTTTTAGAGAAATTCATATTTATGCAAGCATGTATATGAGCTCATTGATGCTTAATTCAGTGACATAAGATTTGCACATTCAACTAATCTGAATACTTTTTCTTTCTTTTTTTTTAAATCTACACATTTGTACTTATGTACAGGAAGGTCATTGACTGCCAGTTCATTCAACTTATATGACTGATACGCATGCGTTTTGCCTCACCACTTTAATTCAAAATACGATTGCAAATATACATGTTTTGGACTGTGTTGCAGGTGGACTTGATGGCTGCCATGGTGGATTGACCAATTAACCTTTCTGATGGCTGCAGTAGACTTGAAAGCTTAAATGACTTCATTTAGTTGTAAACTTCAACATGGTTGTTAATTGTGAATTTAAGCAGGCGTTGAAAATATATCAAAATTGTTTGCTACTAAGTGTTTGTAATCGAGATTCTCTCTTTTTGGACATTTTAATGGTATTGAAGCAAAATACTTTTATGGTTTGTGTGGGTTCCTAAAGACTTTCTCTTGCTGCACACCATGTTTTGTTTTTGTATACGGCTATGGTTTCACTACCCCCGCAACGCGGGGGGTCAAAATCCTAGTTACATATAAATTTCATACAAGTATTCATTCTCAAATAACTTTACATTATGCATTAATAAGATTATGCATTAATAAGCTGTACATCAAAACGACGATAAAAACACGTATGTCTTAGTGGTAAACTCGAAATTGTTTAAAACAAAATATGTTAAAAAATATGAAAGGAATAAGAATTTTAAATAAACTTGTCAAATTTATAAGTAAAGATGAAGAGGCACATTGTAATTTTTCTTTAAATTTATAAATGATGAATAAAGTTAAGGGTAAATCTTGCAATTATATTTTAAAAGAAATGTAAGTTACGTAAAATACATAAATGCCCTTCAATTTTATCCAAATTATGCATTGTGTTTTATATTTTGTGGATCATAATTTGTGACTCTTAAGAGATATAAGGTTTATTATTATTATTATTATTATTATTATTATTATTTTAAGTTGAAAGGGGTCCACTCTCACACAAAATCAAATAGGATAAATCGTGGAGTAATTCCTGGCTTCCAGGTAATATTATCTGGAAAAAAATAGAGGGATAGTGTCCCCGTCCGACCCCATTTCCTTTCCGGCTCCCTCCCGGTTGTTCCACGCCTCCAATCTGTGTTCGGTTATGTTTATATGTAAAACAAATATTAACCATTAAAAATATATGATTCACAATTTCACGCTAACCATCATATCTGTTTTTGATAGATTGTAATTTTTAAATCACTTTTCACCCATCAATCATTAACTAATAGATATACTTCTTAACAACAAATCATTATGTTACAATAATACAATTCTAAAGTATACATACGTTACTATTTAGTAGCTTTCAATTTACAAAGGACATAAACTTCGGTTTCGTGGTGTAGTTGGTTATCACGTCAGTCTAACACACTGAAGGTCTCCGGTTCGAACCCGGGCGAAGCCAATACATTTTTATTTTATTCAAACTTTTTAACTGATTATTGTACTTATAAAAGCTGACGTGTCAAAACTCAAAAGTGAAAACTGGTCCAAATCATTGACATATTTTGTCATCTTTTTTGGCCGCTTGATGGCAAAGCAGCCAGCCAAAGGGACCCACCATAAGCTTTCAAACGACAATACTAACATATTCCTTGAAGCGTGGCTATCAAATTCTCTCTTTTTGACTCATTTGCTCTTTCTTTTTTCATCACCCAAATTATTATTATTATTATTATTGTTGTTGTTGTTGTTGTTACTTTTGTTATATAACTAAACAATTCAAAATCACTAGTGGGATTCCTAAACAAATACCATACTTTACACCCATTGCTTCTTCACTACTCTCTTCTTTGGTGTTGAAGAACTGTTCTTGTAAGGTAATCAAGATTATTTTTGTTAATGAAATTATTATCTTTTTTATAAATTGTTCATGGGTTTTGGAAATCTTGCTGAAATATGAGGTGGGTGTGTTTAGATTTTGATTTATGTTGTTGAAGAACTGTTTTTAATTATAAGGTAATCAGGATTATTTCTGTTAAGTTTTATAATTTTTTTCTAAGTTGTTCATGGGTGGGTTTTGGAAATCCTACTGAAATATCAGGTGGGTGCATATTTCAGTTGTTGAAGAGCTGTTTTTATAAGGTAATTAAGATGATTCAGTTGTAGAAATTTATGTTCTTTCTGTAAATTGTACATGGGTTTTGAAAGTCTTGCTGAAATATGAGGTGGGTGTGTTTAAATTTTATTTTTGATAATTCACGGTACTTATGTTTGATTTTGGCACATCCAGTTGTATGATTTTGATGTGATGTGTTCTTGACATTTGAAATTTATTAGTTTATTGAAGATCTTTATTGGTCTAGCTTTTTCTAAAATATGATTATTTTGAATGAATCTCATGTTTGTGTGCCTGGATGTTTGGTCCGACTTCGAATAGTATGTACGTATATTAAAATATATCTTTAATGGTTTTTTCTGTTTTTATTTATGATTTTTATGTGAAAATATTTCCTAACTTGAAGATTGATTTGTATCCTTGTATGCTTGGTTTTCTGAATATTTTGGTCTTTAATTAATCATTCGTGTGCGCCTGCGTGTTTGTGTGTTCTGATTTATCTGCAGCATGATATTTTGAACTTTTAATGATGGTTATGTTCTTGCATGGTTGATTCTTGGAAAAGGATTTCTTTTTAGGATCATTTTTCTGTGTTTATAATTTTCTCTATTTGTTTTGTGATGAAGTACAAAAGTACAAAAAATTAAACCCTTTTTAAACTTGTCAATGTCTTCTGATACATGATAGTGAGTTCTTTCTTGTATGTTTTAATTATCCGAACACCTTAGGTCCAATTTTTTCCAGTTGTGCAACGACTTTATTTTCAAGTCGGGCATGCTCAACATGTATAAATATCACTAAATTAATTTAGTTATATGGTCATAACATCTCTTTCATCATTGGGCATTGTAGGCTTTTTAAATTGGCTCATGTTGAATAGCATTAAAGGTTCTACAAAACTATAAAGCATAAACGAAAGCATAACCGATAATGGGAGGTTGCTGCTCTTCATCTCAAAAATTCCAGCTCCATGGAACTCCGGTGTATAATTATGTGAGTGTTTCTTCTCATTACACTACTAATTACAAAAAAATTATTCTTTCAAACAAGGTACCTGTAGTTTGACTTTTTGAGGTCAAACTGACCGGTTTCCCACATACTTGGTATGAAGTTCAGAGGTTGGTGTTAAGTTTTCTGTCCATAAGAATCTTTTTTCTCTCAATATTTTTAATTCAGAAGGTTAACCTCAAAAGTAACAGCTTTAAGCTTTCTCTCACTGAATTTCTATCTAGGACTAGTTTGATAGGTGGTGGAACGGGTCAAAACAAGTCAGGTTGACCCACCATCACTTCTGCACTTAGTTCACGCGTAAGTCTGTGAACTTACTTTTGAGCGATTCTGTCCTTTAACTTATAAATATTAACGAAGGTTCGCTTTATAAACTTTAGAGACCCAATCATGCAAAACAAAACGTATCAGTTGAACAATTATATTTCAGACAAAATGCAAAAGATGAACTATTTGCTGTAAACTAAATCAGTTAAGGGTTTTTATCATGCAACACAAACTTATGTTTGAACTCAACGAAAATTGTTAACTTTAAAATGTTTTATAACTCAAACTGACCCGTTAGCAAGAAAACATAACTCAAATTACCATTTTCAGTAAATCTGTCCTGCTGACTAAATTTTTATGAACTTCAATTGCAGTGTCCACCGGCATTGGAGGAACACGAATTGACAACACCTCGTGAGAGTTCATTTTCCACAAGATTACTAATTGATGTAAATCTTGACACGTCAATACCCGACACCTATAGATCTCCTCCGACTCCTATTCCGTTTGATGTGGTTTTAGGAATTCCACAATCAGCAAACACGGGCTCTAATGATCAAGCTTATCATAAACAGACTCTTGTCAAAGTCAAGATATTTGACCATGTAGCTGAGGGCAATACGCCTATTGTTGAGTCCCCAAAAAAGGTTGAAGTTGGATTTCAAACATCAAAAAGTCTTGCTTGTTCCACAATGGAGGAAGAGGATACTTGTCCCACTTGTTTTGAAGGTAAATTAATTTCTGTATATGCAATTTTTGACTTTTTTGGTCAAACTAGTACTTGCATTTGACTCTTGAAAGTCAAAATTTATGTTTATTAATCGATTTGAACACAAGCATTGATCACTTGCAGAGTATGATTCTGAGAATCCAAGAATTGTAACGAAATGCAACCATCAGTTTCACCTTTCATGCATTCTAGAGTGGATGGAACGAAGCCAAACTTGCCCAATCTGTAATCAGGTATTTCTATATACCTTTTTTTTTGTTTGTATTTGATATAAGTATTAAAACATGTTAAAACATCTAACAGGAAATGCACTTTGAAGTTCTGTGATTCACTTTTTCCAAAAGCGCGTTAAAGGTCAATGGCATGGACCATTTAGATCTACCTTAGAAGTTAGAAGATTCGCATGTTGTTTATACCATTTGGTAGAGATCAAAGAGAGTGTATGGCATTGCTTCTAAAAACGGTTTATTGCGATTTGACACACATGCAAGCTGTTGTGAACTGTTTGAGATTGCTTATCTCACTTTCATATATTAATTTCTAATTGTCAAATATCACCACTTTACCACCATCAATCCCACATTCATAGTAGCGAATCTTGAAACTGATTTAAACCTACAGTTTTCTTAGCTGTAATATTAATGGTCTATAATAATTTATAGAGAAAATTAGCATTTGCCTCCCTGGAATATATCGTCGCGAGATGGATTAACCACTGAAAAAGAATTTGCGCATGTTGTACCGTTATTTAATTGGGCGGGTCAGTCTGTGACCTTCTGTTAGATTTTTCCGTTAACCTCTGTTAATTTGGAGGGTGTTTTAGACTTTTTATAAATATAAAATTAGGTGATATATCTGTGCCACAAATACAAAATTAGGTGATATATCTGAGCCATTCCGTTTAGTATCTTTTTCATGAGCTTGGAAAACCGGCTTGCCGGGAAAAATGGCAGTCCGATCACCACCGGGTATTCTCCACACTCTTCCTCCACCTCTCCTTCCTTCCACATTCCCATCTTCCTTAATCTAATCAACATCGTATTATATATATATATATACATCTTCACCATCTTCCTCCACACACTTCACCATCTTCACCACTCCCGTCCTATCACCACCACCACCGTCGCACCTCCACCCTCCGACTCCCGTCGCCTTTCCCGGCTCCCCGTCGCACATCGCACCCCGTCGTTCCCGTCGCACCCGTCAACTACAACTACAATGGCTTTGATTTTCAATGTCAACTAAAATCGAGCTCTCTTTGGAGTCCCGATTGAAGTTAATCTTCGAGTACGGATCTGGATTCGAAGAATCTCAGCTCGTTTTTTGGTTATTTTCGCAGGCGAAGCCCGAGTCGTGTTTCGTAGGAGTTGGACTCTCAACCCGCTTCTCCTTCCGTAGTGTTCGGGTTCAGCTCGTTATATGTAAAATCCCGAAGTTTATAATTCGGGTGTTTTGTTGTAACACCCCGACCAAAGGCGGATTATACATCGGGGCGCCACATATTGTTTCATTACTCGTGACACTATTTGGGTGTCAATATTTAATAAATACATTCATTCGCGCACGCGCAAAGTAAACACAAGATAACATAAAGCAACATAATTCATTATATTATAAGGCAAAATATTCGAACAACAATAACTTGTCTTGATACATTTTAATCTAGGTCCAAAAGTAAAAACGTCCTACGTGTCCACAAGCTCCAAATGTAGCTACAGCAAACCTGAACATGCGTTAAAATAAAACGTCAAACACTTGCGTGTTGGTGAGAAATCAAGTTTAATACAATACATAGATAACAATAAATCTGCGCGCAACACGTGTATGTCTGGTGTTTAACAAGGGTGCAATCAGATTGTGATCAAGCCTAAATAGATCATAGCTCATAGTTCATAGTTCAATCCGTGCTCCCAAATGAGCACAAAAACGAGAAAACATCTGTGCAAGTGTAAACAAAGAAAACCGTAAACGATAGGTCTCCCGTGTTCATCTAATGGATCCATGAAAACTTCGGAATAGGCCGAACAAAGCGGTTAATGATACACACATACAAATAAACAGCCAAGTAAACGTCCTCAACACATGGGATACTGCGCGACTAAAGTTCATAAACAAGTTTAAGACTCTAAGTTTGTATGAACACATGATCATCCCAAAACATTAAAAGCAAAAAGGGATTAGGTACGAGATTACTCACTTGATAAACGATGCGGTGTAAGATAAAGCAAGAACCAACTTTAAACAAGCACAAGTTAACCTATAATTAAAGATTATTGTTTTAATGATTGGTTTTAAGTCTTGATTATAAGTTAGCATAATTAATAAGTAAATTATTATATATAATATATATTACCGGAAAAGCAGGGCAGAACAGGGAGGAAGACGGAGGCAGAGAGGGAGGCGGCAGAGAGATCAAGGAGGAGGTTAAAATAAGTGTTTGTGTGTGAAGTGTTAGGAAAATAACATTATTATTTATAGGGAAACCCTAGGGAACACAATCCCTAGAAAAGGGGAAAAGATCTCCAAGGCAAACAGAACAAGACAAACCAAAAGATAACAAAAGATATGACGGCTGCAGGAAAAGAGAAAAAAGCAAAAAGGGAAGACTGACAGGGAACAGTAAACAGGCATGGGAGGTGTCAGAAAAGGTACTGGTCAAGCATGGAAAAACAGATCTCCAAAGATAATGTCAGTCACTTTTTCTGTCAACCAATGGGGTTGGCGCGCATGCTACGCCGAAAGTAACTTTTCAGACATAAGACAGGTCAGGTCAACAGCACAGAAGAATAGACAACACAAAAGCAAACGGCTAGATTAAACAGAAGGAAACTCAAAGGGTTTAGCGCGAGAAGGCTCGAGCGCACGCGCGAGGGCGAAGGCTGACAGAGCAAACCTTAGCGCGCCGCGGGAAGAACTATTATCCTTAGCGCGCCGCGGGAAGAATTACCATTCTTAGCGCGCCGCGGGAAGAACTTCCGTTCTTAGCGCGCTGCGAGAAGAACTACAATTCTTAGCGCGTCGCGGGAAGAACTACCGTTCTTAGCGCGCTGCGAGAAGAACTACAATTCTTAGCGCGTCGCGGGAAGAACTACCGTTCTTAGCGCGCTGCGAGAAGAACTACAATTCTTAGCGCGCTGCGGGAAGAACTACAATTCTTAGCGCGCTGCGAGAACAGTTCGCCTCGCGTATCGCAGGAACAACTGGTCTTCGCACAGGCTTCCTTGCAAGGAGTCTGGCGCGTGGAGCTGCGCAGACAACCTTAGGCGGGAAGAAACAAAGGACAAGCAAAGAGTTAAGAGAAAAAGGGGTTCAAGGCGTAAGAGCGGAACGACGACAAGAGAGAGAAAGAGGCGGGACGGCAACAAGAGGGAAAAGAAGGCGGAGAGAAGAAGAGGGACGGGACGGCGGAAAGGAAAAGAGAGGAAGAGGCGAGAAGGAAAACATTATTATTAAAAATAAAGTATAAGTATAAATAAATATTAAATCATAAAAGAAAGAGATCGGATCGGAGAAACGGGTACCTGGGTCGGGTCGGATAGGGTCAGATGTCACAGTCTCCCCTACTTTAAGAAATTTCGTCCCGAAATTTATCTCGAAGTAGGTTGCGCAGAGAACAGGTGCGGGTACTTGATCTTCATTTGATCTTCCCTTTCCCATGTAAACTCGGCTCCGCGCTTGGACTCCCAGCGAATTTTCACGATAGGGATACGACTGCGCTTGGTTTGCTTAACCTGGCGATCCATAATCTCAACAGGCTTCTCAACGAAATGCATAGATTCATCAACTTGAACTTCATCAAGTGGGATGTGAAGGTTCTCGTCAGCTAAACACTTCTTAAGATTGGATACATGGAACGTTGGATGCACATTACTGAGCGCGGGCGGCAGGTCAAGTCTGTAGGCAACTTTTCCCACACGCGCGAGAATCTTAAATGGTCCAACATATCGAGGGGCAAGCTTACCTTTCTTCCCAAAGCGGACAACACCTTTCCAAGGCGACACTTTGAGGAGAACAAGATCACCAACTTGAAATTCGAGAGGCTTTCGCCTGCGATCTGCGTAACTCTTCTGTCGGCTTCTGGCAGTCAGCAGATGATCACGGATCTTGGCGATTTTATCGGTTGTCTCTTGAACAAGTTCGGGTCCTGTGATTTGAGTTTCACCCACTTCGCTCCAACAAATCGGGGAGCGGCACTTACGACCGTAAAGTGCTTCAAATGGGGCCATACCAATACTGGAATGATAGCTGTTATTATAAGAGAACTCGATCAAAGGCAGGTGCGAATCCCAATTACCTCCAAAATCAAGAACACAAGATCGGAGCATATCCTCAAGAGTTTGAATAGTTCGCTCAGACTGACCGTCAGTCTGAGGATGATATGCCGTACTCATGTCCAAGCGAGTTCCTAGCGCAGATTGGAGAGATTTCCAAAAGCGAGATATAAAACGGCCATCGCGATCGGATATGATGCTCAAAGGAGTACCATGACGGCAGACAATCTCTTTGACATAAAGCTGCGCGAGTTGCTCAACACGGTAGTTTTCACGAATGGGTAGAAAGTGAGCAGACTTAGTCAAACGATCCACTATTACCCAAATGCTATCATGTTTGCTTGCTGTCAAAGGTAACTTGGTAATAAAGTCCATCGCTATACCTTCCCATTTCCACGTAGGAATTTCTGGTTGTTCGAGCAAACCAGATGGGCGTTGGTGTTCAGCTTTTACTTTAGAACAAGTTAGGCATCTAGCTACGAACACAGCAATATCCTTCTTCATACCGGGCCACCAATAAGTAATGCGCAAATCCTTGTACATCTTATCAGCGCCGGGATGAATAGAATACCGAGATTTGTGCGCTTCACTCAGGATATCAGCGCGAAGATTCTCATCAAAGGGAATCCAGATGCGATTGAGATAGCAGAGAATTCCACTCAGATTAGGGACAAAGTGCGCTTCCGCGCCACACGCTAACTCGGCGCGAAGGTTACCATTACTGATGGATGCGCGCTGCGCGTCGCGAATGCGTGATTCAAGATTGCTCTGAATCGGCGCAAAGTGAAGCTGCGTGCGCGGCAAGATACAGTTAAGCTGGCAGGGTTTTCGGCTGAGCGCATCGGCTACCACATTAGCCTTACCAGGATGATACCGGATCTCACAATCGTAATCGCTGATGAGTTCGTTCCATCGGCGTTGCCTCATGTTGAGTTCCTTTTGATCAAAGATATGCTGAAGGCTTTTATGGTCAGTGTAGAGGATACACCTAGTACCATAAAGGTAGTGTCTCCAGATCTTCAAGGCAAATACAACTGCGCCTAGTTCGAGGTCGTGAGTTGTATAATTCTTCTCGTGAACCTTGAGTTGCCTTGATGCGTAAGCGATAACCTTGCCTCGTTGCATAAGAACACAACCGAGACCTTGGTTGGATGCATCGCAATACACGACAAAATCTTCATTACCCTCAGGTAGCGCAAGAACAGGAGCTTCACACAACAAACGCTTGAGCGTCAGAAAGGCTTCTTCTTGCTTCGAGCCCCAAATATACGCTTTACCTTTGTGCGTTAGAGCTGTTAAAGGCAAAGCGATCTTCGAGAAGTTCGAAATGAAGCGCCGGTAATAACCAGCTAAGCCCATAAAGGAACGGATCTCGGTAGGAGTGGATGGCGTAATCCAGTTCTTGATTGCTTCAATTTTGGATGGGTCGACATGGATACCCATCTTGTTAACAACATGGCCAAGAAACTGTACTTCATCCGACCAAAATTCACACTTGGAGAGCTTAGCATAAAGCTGCTCGGTTCGAAGCTTTTGCAACACCAACCGAAGAAGTTGCTCATGCTCGGTCTTGGTCTTAGAATAAATCAGAACGTCATCGATAAACACAATCACGAATTTATCCAAGAAAGGCCTACACACCCGATTCATTAGATCCATGAAAACGGCGGGTGCGTTGGTTAAACCGAAGGACATGACCAAGAATTCAAAATGGCCATAACGAGTTCGAAAAGCAGTCTTCGGAACATCTTCATCGCGGATGCGCAACTGGTGATAGCCAGAGCGGAGATCAATCTTGGAGAAACAAGAGGCACCTTGGAGTTGATCAAAGAGGTCGTCAATACGCGGTAAGGGATACCGGTTCTTAATGGTGAGTTTGTTCAACTCGCGGTAATCGATACACATGCGAAACGAACCATCTTTCTTTTTAACGAACAACACCGGAGCACCCCAGGGCGAAGAGCTAGGGCGAATGAATCCTTTAGCGGTCAACTCTTGAAGTTGGCTTGCCAATTCTTGCATCTCAGCGGGCGCAAGACGGTAAGGAGATTTAGCTACGGGGGAAGCACCAGGGACAAGATCAATACGGAACTCGACTTCACGAGCGGGAGGGATACCAGGAAGATCATCAGGAAAAACTTCAGGGAAATCACGCACAACAGGGATATCGCGAAGCTTCTTCTTTCCTTCATCGGGTTTAACCACATAGGCTAAAAATGCAATACACCTTTTCCGCATGAGTCTTTGGGCTTCGGCGCAAGACATAAGTTTAAGACCACTGGAGGGTTTTTCGCCGTAGATATGAAGATCACCATTTTCTCGAGGAATGCGAATCAACTTCTTGGCGCAAATAACTTCGGCGCGATTATTCGAGAGCCAGTCCATACCAATGATAACATCAAAGCTTCCAAGAGGCATGGGGATGAGGTCGATCAGGAAATCGTTTTCGTTAAGGTTAAGCGTGCAATTTTTAATCACTGAGTTAATTAAAACAGTTTCGCCATTAGCCAATTCAACTGAAAAATTTTCTTTTAAATCGCTGCGCGGTCGCGCAAGCTTCTGCTCAAACGCGCGAGAAATAAAACTTCGATCGGCGCCAGTATCAAAAAGTACAGAAGCATAAAATCCGTTAAGCAAAAATGTACCATTAACTACGTCATTATTCGCTTGCGCTTGGTGCGCGGTTATGTTAAAAGCTCATCCGCGCGTCACTTGGTTCGAAATCTGGTTCACCGGATTCACTTGCGTAATCTGAACTTGTAGTCTCGGGCACGCGTTCCGGAAATGACTGGGATCACCGCAGTTAAAGCACGATCTGGGTCGTGGGTTTTGGTAGGTTGGTTGTGGGTTCTGCGGGTAGACTGGTGGTATTGGCGCAATTGGATTGGCGGGAGGGACTCTACAGTATTCGGCTGAGTGACCAACGCGGCCACATCGGTTACATTGTCGACACGGGGTCTGAGTTGGGTGGTGAAGTCTACAGGTTGGGCAAAAGGGTTGGGTTCCTGTGTAAGGTTTCTTAGGAGGCGGGGCAGGGAGTGCGGGATTGGTTAAGGCATAGTTGTGGACTATAGGGGGAGTTGGGTAGGCTGATAGTGGGTTAGGCGTGTAAACTGGAGGTTGGTAGGTGGGTTGCTGGACTATGGGCGGGCTGGTAAGCGCATAGGCTTTGCGCCTGCGCTTGAGGTTGTTACGGTTTGAGGGTTCGGGTTTGGTTTCTGTTGGTTCAGGGGCAGTCTTGGTGGGTTTAGTCTTCTCAGCTCCCCGCAGGAACAGGGTTCCTGCTCTGACATGGTTGTCGCTGAGCACAGCGGCCAACTCAATGGCGTCAGAGAGGGTTGCTGGGTTTCTGGCCCATACAGAATCTTGAATTTCCATGGGGAGACCCCCAAGGAATTTCTCGATGGCTCGGCGGGAAGGGGTAACAAGGTGAGGGACAAGCAGGCTTAGTTCATGGAAACGCGTCGCGTACTCGCGCGCTTCGCCACTGTACTGCTTAAGATTCCAAAATTCTTCTTCCAGGCGCTTAACTTCGTTGGGAGGGCAGAATTCTCGCGTCAGAATTTCTTTGAATTCCTCCCAGGGCATGCTAGAAGCAGCTTCTGCGCCACGCGCATGAGCTACTCCATTCCACCATGTAAGCGCTCTAGATTCCAGGACACTGGAAGCATATAGGGTTTGTCTGTCTGAGGGGCATTGGGTGTGGAGGAAAGTGTTTTCAATCTTCTCGAGCCATTGGAGCATCACGGTGGCTCCTTCAAGACCTGTGAACTTTGGAGGGTTACCCGCGTTAAAGGACTTAATGTTATAACTGGAGGTATTAGCATTGTTTTGGTTTAAGGCTTGGGCTATTGCGGCGGCCATTTCCTGGGAACGTTGCAGCGAACGTCTGCGCGAGGCTTCTCTCCTCTGATGACGGCGAGATAGCGGAGGCATTCTATAAAAGTTTTAATTTTTGTTAATATCTTGGTTTTAACGCAAAGTATAACCTCGAAAAGCTTGGTTTCACGGAGTCAGTTACTGTCAAAAGTTAAAGTAAAATAAATGACCCTAAATGCAGACTTAATAAAGGTAACAAATTCAAATCAAGAATCGACAATTCATGTATCACCATGACTTTCCGAATTCCCAATTTAAAATATACGAGCAAACGAGTATTGGAGATTGACGATTCATGTATCACCATGACTTTTCAATCTTCAATATAAAACATACAAGAAAATGAGTATTGGAGGTTGACAATTCATGTATCACCATGACTTTTCAAGTCTCCAACCTCAGAACATAATCGTAAATGGAAATTGAAAATCAACTATTCATGTATCACCATGACTTTTCGGATTTTCAAATCCAACAAACGAACATGTAAGTAAAATCAATAAAAATCGAAATTCAACAAAAATCGAAATATCGCGAAATAAAACATAAAATCATATACTGCGCAAGCGCGAGCATATTCATAAATAACGAGTAATTAACAATAAGCGCGCAAACATGAGATTTCTCTCATGCGCGAGAAGGGACTCTTAGGTATTCTAGGCCGTTACGTCTAACCACCTATCCTAAAGTCAACGAGCTCTGATACCAATCTGTAACACCCCGACCAAAGGCGGATTATACATCGGGGCGCCACATATTGTTTCATTACTCGTGACACTATTTGGGTGTCAATATTTAATAAATACATTCATTCGCGCACGCGCAAAGTAAACACAAGATAACATAAAGCAACATAATTCATTATATTATAAGGCAAAATATTCGAACAACAATAACTTGTCTTGATACATTTTAATCTAGGTCCAAAAGTAAAAACGTCCTACGTGTCCACAAGCTCCAAATGTAGCTACAGCAAACCTGAACATGCGTTAAAATAAAACGTCAAACACTTGCGTGTTGGTGAGAAATCAAGTTTAATACAATACATAGATAACAATAAATCTGCGCGCAACACGTGTATGTCTGGTGTTTAACAAGGGTGCAATCAGATTGTGATCAAGCCTAAATAGATCATAGCTCATAGTTCATAGTTCAATCCGTGCTCCCAAATGAGCACAAAAACGAGAAAACATCTGTGCAAGTGTAAACAAAGAAAACCGTAAACGATAGGTCTCCCGTGTTCATCTAATGGATCCATGAAAACTTCGGAATAGGCCGAACAAAGCGGTTAATGATACACACATACAAATAAACAGCCAAGTAAACGTCCTCAACACATGGGATACTGCGCGACTAAAGTTCATAAACAAGTTTAAGACTCTAAGTTTGTATGAACACATGATCATCCCAAAACATTAAAAGCAAAAAGGGATTAGGTACGAGATTACTCACTTGATAAACGATGCGGTGTAAGATAAAGCAAGAACCAACTTTAAACAAGCACAAGTTAACCTATAATTAAAGATTATTGTTTTAATGATTGGTTTTAAGTCTTGATTATAAGTTAGCATAATTAATAAGTAAATTATTATATATAATATATATTACCGGAAAAGCAGGGCAGAACAGGGAGGAAGACGGAGGCAGAGAGGGAGGCGGCAGAGAGATCAAGGAGGAGGTTAAAATAAGTGTTTGTGTGTGAAGTGTTAGGAAAATAACATTATTATTTATAGGGAAACCCTAGGGAACACAATCCCTAGAAAAGGGGAAAAGATCTCCAAGGCAAACAGAACAAGACAAACCAAAAGATAACAAAAGATATGACGGCTGCAGGAAAAGAGAAAAAAGCAAAAAGGGAAGACTGACAGGGAACAGTAAACAGGCATGGGAGGTGTCAGAAAAGGTACTGGTCAAGCATGGAAAAGCAGATCTCCAAAGATAATGTCAGTCACTTTTTCTGTCAACCAATGGGGTTGGCGCGCATGCTACGCCGAAAGTAACTTTTCAGACATAAGACAGGTCAGGTCAACAGCACAGAAGAATAGACAACACAAAAGCAAACGGCTAGATTAAACAGAAGGAAACTCAAAGGGTTTAGCGCGAGAAGGCTCGAGCGCACGCGCGAGGGCGAAGGCTGACAGAGCAAACCTTAGCGCGCCGCGGGAAGAACTATTATCCTTAGCGCGCCGCGGGAAGAATTACCATTCTTAGCGCGCCGCGGGAAGAACTTCCGTTCTTAGCGCGCTGCGAGAAGAACTACAATTCTTAGCGCGTCGCGGGAAGAACTACCGTTCTTAGCGCGCTGCGAGAAGAACTACAATTCTTAGCGCGTCGCGGGAAGAACTACCGTTCTTAGCGCGCTGCGAGAAGAACTACAATTCTTAGCGCGCTGCGGGAAGAACTACAATTCTTAGCGTGCTGCGAGAACAGTTCGCCTCGCGTATCGCAGGAACAACTGGTCTTCGCGCAGGCTTCCTTGCAAGGAGTCTGGCGCGTGGAGCTGCGCAGACAACCTTAGGCGGGAAGAAACAAAGGACAAGCAAAGAGTTAAGAGAAAAAGGGGTTCAAGGCGTAAGGGCGGAACGACGACAAGAGAGAGAAAGAGGCGGGACGGCAACAAGAGGGAAAAGAAGGCGGAGAGAAGAAGAGGGACGGGACGGCGGAAAGGAAAAGAGAGGAAGAGGCGGGAAGGAAAACATTAATATTAAAAATAAAGTATAAGTATAAATAAATATTAAATCATAAAAGAAAGAGATCGGATCGGAGAAACGGGTACCTGGGTCGGGTCGGATCGGGTCAGATGTCACATTTGTTATATGTATGTATGTATTTTGTTGTGTATTGTGTTCGTGTTATATATATAAAAGAAATGTTTGTCTTCATTGTGTTCGAGTTCGGGTTCGTTTGGTTGTTTTCGGGGTCGGTTCGGGTGAAAAGTTTTTTTAAAAAAATGAAATATATCGGTTCGTTTGGTTGTTTTCGGGGTCGGTTCTGGTAAAAGGTTTTAAAAAAATGAAATATATCGGTTCATTTGGTTGTTTTTGGGGTCGGTTCGGGTAAAAGGTTTTAAAAAAAATGAAATATACCGGTTCGTTTGGTTGTTTTCGGGGTCGGTTCGGGTAAAAAGTTTAAAAAAAATGAAATATATCGGTTCGTTTGGTTGTTTTCGGGGTCGGTTCGGGTGAAAAGTTAAAAAAAATGTAATATATCAGTTCGTTTGGTTGTTTTCGGGGTCGATTCGGGTAAAAAGTTTAAAAAGAAATGAAATATATCGGTTCGTTTGGTTGTTTTCGGGGTCGGTTCGGGTGAAAAGTTTTTAAAAAATGTAATATATCAGTTCGTTTGGTTGATTTCGGGGTCGATTCGGGTAAAAAGTTTTTTAAAAAAATGAAATATATCAGTTCGTTTGGTTGTTTTCGGGGTCGGTTCGGGTAAAAAGTTTATAAAAAATGAAATATATCGGTTCGTTTGGTTGTTTTCGGGGTCGATTCGGGTGAAAAGTTAATAAAAAAACGGGTATTTTAAATTTAGGAGGGAATTAACTTTCAGGTACACACTTGTATATTATTTGAAACGCAAAGCTTCTAATTGTGCAGCTGAAAAGGCCATGTTAGTCATTACACATGTCAACTGGATGGTCAATTGACGGAAGGGCACACACTAAGCCCGCCCAAAATTAACAACAGTACAATATGCGCAAATTCTTTTCCAGTGGTTAATCCATCTCGCGACTATATATTCCACGGAGGCAAATGCTAATTTTCTCTAATTTATATAAACCATTATCATTACCCCTGCAATTCTAAAGAACAGTTACAAAAACTCTGCAATAATATAAACCACCAGTAACAAGAATTATTCTTGACGGTGGAAATGAAGTATTAATATTGGGAATAAAGATCATGACAACGTGCAAACTCAAGTCGGCGCGGATCCAGGAATATTTACTACGTGGGCACAAAATGGATCGGTAAAAATCGGGTTAGGTCAAAAAGACGCACGGCCGACCAACCATTCTAAAGACCCATAGCGGAATGAACTTTTGAAGCACATGATAGGGAAAATTGATCTTTCTACACACCACCCTTTAAAAGTTAAAATACATATTTTATTATATATAATAATTACATAGATAATTGAGTTGCATTTTGACCCACTAGGATCTAGACCAAAATGTCAGGGGTAATGCTCACTTTTTTTTACCGTATTTCATACTATTTAAACGAACTTTTTTCTTTTTACCATATTTCATAAAATAAACAAAAATATTTCTTGCCGTATTTCATACAATAATTGAAACATTTTCTTACCGTATTTCATACAAAATTTTTTTTTTAACTTGAGGTTAGACCAATATCATCGTTTTCTTAGAATTTTCATTTAAAAAGATTAGTACTAAGATTTTTCGTTTCATCTTACAAGTTTCCTAATTTTAGAAGAAACCAAATTTAAACTAGAAACCCAAAATCAACTTCAATTTACACATAAACCCTAAATCTCTAATTAATTTACACAATTTATATAAACAAATTACAATTATAATTTTAGATAAAAGTAGAAGAACACATAAATTGAACAAGTAATCGTAGAAGAGGGATTGAGGGAGCATTGGACGTCGGATACTCGGCTATAGGGTGGAGGTCCAGTGGCTAGAGGAGGGCAGCCGGGGGTCGGGGAAGTGTAGGGTGGAAGCAACTGCTGAATGAAACTTTGTTTTGCTAAAAGTTGATGTCCGGCCTAAACCAAACGTCCAACATTAGGGAACAACTAACAATGTTTTATTTGGTTTAGACTTTAATTTTGTTGGGCTTTAATTAATTTTATCTTTTAATTTGGTTGGGCTTTATACAAATAAGAGTAACGTTAGCGAACTACAAAAACCGACAAAAAATTAATAAATTACCGACACCTCTTTAATTATTACACACAGTATCATCGGTTACCATCGTTATTATCACGCCCACTAATGCGGGTACCAAAAACTTTTAATCGGATGATCTATGAATAAGTTATAAAACTAATATGGGTATTTAATGTTATTAATAAATTATATTATATAAGCTAAATTTAAGAATAATTATATATGGGATCGCAAATCCCAAATTTGTCTATGAAGAGCGAATCTAATTATATTAGTATCTATAATTGATTTCTTCTGTGTAACACTAATCGATAGGACCTCATAGGTAAGCGCATGCATTGAAACCCATGGTTATGGGCCCGAATCCATTGGTATGGAACATTTTCTTTTCCAAGTGAAATCCCTTAGTATATGAAAGTGTGAAAAAGTGCTTTCGTTGTTGTGGAAGAAGAATCCTTTGTATCTTAAAGCACATATTTAATTTATTTGGATCTATTAGGGTCCACTTTTTGGGAAATATGAGTAGAAGCAATAACAAGTTCTAGTTTCATAATCCCTGGAGAGAAGGCTCACTAATAGACCTAAGGAAAAGTCATTTGACTTATTCACATCCAGATCATGAATGTTTGGAATCCATATTATGCAAGGAGACATTCCTTTCGCTAATTCGAAATGAAGGGTGATATAAAGTAGGTATTCATCTTCAGGTATCATATTCATAGTTAGCGCATTCATGCTAGTTAGCAGTTCCAGCTCCATATCAAGGATATCGTCATTAGCATCAATACCGTCAAAACCTTGAAACTTTTTATCCATAAACTTTTTCAGAAATACCATAATGAAAGGAAGATAGAGTTTTTCACTAGGAATTTGACCAAATAAGATCGTCCAGTTCCTATAGAACCTATCACTAAAATACCCTAGAGAGAGATAACGCCAAACGGAGCGAAAATGGTTTTCAATGAGATGGTAATTAAAAACTATTAGCCCCGCACAAAGCTTGTGAATAAGTTATTGTCTGATAATGAGCAAGGAATATCCGTCTTTAGCATCTATTAGTTATTTGTTAAAGTTTCATTTATTCAGTGACCAAAATTAGACGAGGATATATCGCTCGATAATGTAGAACAAAAATTTGTTTATTTGCGTCAAGCTTTAGGGGGCTCATTCAAGACTTACTTGAACTATTACTAAAAAAATAAGAACTTTGGTTTCGGCTCATCGGGATAGGGATAGGAATAGGAAAAAATTTTAATTTCTTTGTTTGTGTATCACTCGAATAAATGCAGCAATTCACGAAAGGGGGGGGGGGGGTATGCTATAGTTATAGTAGATTAATAAATGATCTGTACAAAAGATAGTCGCTTCTTAATCGTAAAATACTTGCACAAATAGCTATATCAAATAGGAATTGCTTTTATATGATTTCCATTGAGATCATAAAAGAAGTAAGTTGGAAGGAATCCACCGGTTAAATGGAGTTGCCCGGGGAATGAAATCCTGGAAGGCCGAATAAAAAAGAAAATTAAAATGAATAGTATATGATAAAATATGAGAAAAGAAACTAGTCAAAATAAAAATGAATCAACACTTTCAATAATAAAAAAAAATTCTTCCCTGATTCTTCTTTTTTTCTTATGACACGAGATTCAAACCGGATTCTTGGATTTGGATCACAAAAGAGAAACCCGCGTTTGAGTTCGGATGGGGGTTTGAATTCAAGTTAATAAAGAGTAAACCTATCTTTTTTTGGCTCTAAGACTAGGAGTTCTAGTGGTCGACTTAGTTCTTTGAAAAGAGTAAAAAATTGCAGTATGCATTCACGTGGTTTAGGGGCGGGAGCACCTTGCGTCCGTGTGGTTTTCGGGATCTCTAGGGTCCCTACATTTATTTTCTGCTCAAAAATCTCCTAAGGGGACTTTTAAGCCACTTTATGATGTTCTAACTTCAAATTGTGTTATCAATTTCCCTCCAAATTTTAAAAAATTACCAAATTCCAATAACTATTTTCACTTTAACCATCCATAGTCATACTAAAACCAACATAACATTACCAAACTAAGCTATATTACAAAAATCCATAATCAACCAAAAACAACCAAACTAAACTTAAATGGGTCGTGTTCGGATTACATGAATTTAAGTGGGTACGAACTAGAGTTGAAAGAATCGTTTTTACATGAATAAAAATACGGGTTGTGTTCGGGTTGAACAATTCAACATGTAACTTGTCAACCGATACGATTGACAGAAAACATAGACCTTTCAAAACCTTAAGTGATAAAACTGAAATATCACAACTTTAGCATATCGGTTATATTTGATAATTTGAAAATTTAACTATACTACTTTCATCATCAATAACAGTGATATTTGATGATTTAACCATAATACATTGAGTTGAGGTGGTAGCCGTCACAAAAGCGAGTGTGAGAATTCGTTGGGTTTGAGATTAAGGATTTTGGGTTTGTGATATGGACCCACCGCATGACCGTTTCATTTGCAAGTTTAATTTTTTATTTTATTTGGTAGTTTCCAATTAGTTAGTAGTTTCTCCCATGATGCATGTTCCCCATGTTTATTTATGTTTCTATGAATTGTTTGTATTTAGACCCTTAAGTTGTGAAATGAAATAAGAAGAAAATATATTGAAGTAAAATATCTTGTTCTTTCTTTTATTTCTTTGGAGCTTGATCTATTAAACGGATTAACTATCTTGGGAAATTGACCATCTCGAATCGGTTCCTATCATTTGGTGTTTTCATTGGCTTACTCACCTTCCAACATGGCCTCTCACATCATGTCGTTGATTGACGACTTGTGAGCCATTCTCGAGAAGAACCAACAACAACTTGAGTTTCTTAATGCCCAATTAGGTTTAGAGCCTCCACAACCGCTACTTGCTCCACTGACATCTCCTACACCGCCATCGAAACCGTTTGTTCCAAAACCCTTCCTACACCAAATTCACCCATCTAAAACCAAGAAAATGACCCATCGGCACCACAAACCAAAGCCCAAATCGGCACCAAAACAACCCTCTTCCACCGCTACTAACGCTAAACCGAAACCAAAGGCTAACCCTAAACCCGCAACCACATCAACCTCCCACCCATGCAAACTTACCAATTGGGTGTTTGGGCATTTGTTGGGACTGTCTTTGATGACCCATGTACAAAGCAGATGTTGGTGCACACGGTGTCGGTGAAGGTTTTGGTCCCCAGGGTGTAAGTGGTGTTGCTTGAGTGTAGTGCTTGTTTGGGGTGGTTTGTAGTTCATGCGTTGGAGGCGACAATGTTTGTTGTGGTGGTATCAACGGTTCGAGTGACGGTTATGTTTTAGCAAGAGTAGAGAGGAGTGATTTAGCGAACGATGATAAGAGGTTTGTTTGCTCAAAGTGAGCAACTTGGGCATCGGCAAGGGCGGTGACAAAGGTATCCAATATGGAGGAGTATTCCTTCATCGCAGCCGCTTGTCAAAGACGACATTAGAAAGGCTGCTAAGGTTTGTGCAAGTGGTTATGGTTCATGGTTGGGAGGCATAGGGTTTGAGAATGAAAACACCATTGATAGTAAGCCGATTCAAAATGGCTAATCTCCCAAGACAGTGATCCTTTGAGCGGGTTAGACTTCAAAGAAATAGAGAGAACAAAACATAATTTACTTCATAATTTTCTACTTAACATTAAACATAACAAGAAGGCCTTATATAGGCTTACAAACTTGAATAGATAAACATGCATGTGCAAGAACGGATGAGAACATGGACTAATATGCAAACAGCCCACTGCACAAACTTAAATGGAAACATGCAACTTGAATGCAAACATTCGTATTAATAAAACTAAATGTGGCTTATTGAACGTGGATAATTGGTTGTTGATGTCTTCGGCACGTATCAGTTTGTATAAATAAAATATAACTCTTAAATAATTTAAGTTCACTCTATATATTATTATAAAATACTAGCAAGCTATCGGTGTATGGGTGCAAAAGAGCCGAGTTTGAGCTTGTCACGCCCCAACCGAAAGTAGCGGAACATGTCGGGGTGCGACGTAATTGTTTCAATGCACACGACACTATTAAAGTGTCAATATTTAAACATATTCATTTCATTAAACATAAAACACAACACAACTTGTTCATACAAATAAAAAAATACAAGAAAAATAAATAGTTCATTTTACTAATAATCCTAACGGTCCAAAATAAAATTAACGTCTTCAATCTTCAATCATTCAATAATCAAACCTGTAACGTTGCATAAAATATATTTTTTCAACACAAATGTTGGTGAGCAATTCCATGAATTTTGTGTGTGTATATATATATATAATATGAGGCAAAATTCACAACTCTTATGTGAAACCGTAAATAATAACAACAATTGTGGTATATAAATCATAAATAAATGAGGCTCATTTCTAATAGTAAAAATTACCAAATTACAAGGCGGGCCGTATGATTATACTTTTTGAGGATGAGGATGAGGCCAACCAACAAAAAGGAATAAGCGTTTAACAAATAATCATATGAGCCACATAACACACAATCGAACAATTATTTTAAGTAATATATAAACTAGAGTTTGCGGTTTGAGGATCCAAGTCTTAAATCATTTTTATTCGAGTAAGTATGCAAGCTACCCCCAAAATATAAAAGCGAAAACGGGGATGCCATTACTCACTTGGACAAAGTGATGCCGATGAAGAACATTTGGAATATTAATAATCTTCAAGGAAGCGAGTCGACGGTTTAACGAACGTGTCCTAGATTGAAAGATCTTGAGTTAACATTGAGTCTTGAAGATGGAACATAAATGATATAAAAGTGCATAAAAACAAGGCTTGGGTTTTTGAGAGTTTAAGTTATATTTTACACAATGCGATTAAATAAAGTAAGTATAACATAAAATAGGTTTTACATGAAACCGGGTCTTTGATGTTTAGTTTTACTCAACCTCTGTTAAGTTTTACATAGGGGATGTCACAGCCCCGACCAAAGGCGGCAGAACATGCCAGGGCGTAACGTATTGATTGGACAGTAGCTCAAAAGACACTAATTAATGTGGCAATTATTATTTAATTTCATTAAAATTACATCAAGTACACAAATTACAATAATTAAATCAAATAAATTGTTCTTTTGTGTAATAGATATCATACGGTCAACTATTGTCTTCAATGTTGAATAATATCAACTACTTGCACCTATAACATGTATGAAAATAGAGTTTGTCAACACGAATGTTGGTGAGAATATATAAGTTTTAGTTTTATATATATATATATAGAGAGAGAGAGAGAGAGAGATAAATCACAATTCATATGTAAATGATGAGTATTACAATTATTATGAAAATGTAAACAACTAAATAGATGTGGACCCGTTCTTATTGATACGAAATCAAAGTACTTGGGTAAATGGGTAAATGTATGATCATACTAGATTAGGATAAATGAGGATAAGATACCAACCACCAAACATAAAATAAACAATTAAGCACATGGAACATTATCATAGAGCATGCAATAATCACACATAAACATATACTGAATTGTGTTTTGAATACATGTGGAAATAAAAATGAGTAATTTAAATAGGGTATACATGCCACCCCCAAAATTTAAAAGATGAAAAAGGGGGATATTTAAACTCACTTGGTAAAATTCGCGTTTGAGGATGAAAGTAAGTTAAACAAGAGAGTCGGGCCGGGTCGGTTCGGTTTGATGAGCTAGCAATATTCGAATGAGAATTACTTGAGCAAGGAGTAACCGATGCGAAATCTATATTTATTATTATCATTTAGACTTTAATTTGCCCTTAAGCTTGTAAAAAAACAAATCTTAACATGCTTGTATTTAAAACAATATTGAATGTCATCTATAACAAAGATTGATGACATAAGCTATCAAATGTTTTGAAAGACACGGGTAACTTCGAAAGATCCATACAATTTTATTTATAAATAAAATACATAGTTTTATCCAAGTTCCTTAGGGCATCTCTAATGGGGTGTTTTGAAACCCATGTGGAGGTGTTTTGAAATTCAACACAAGTGCATTATACCATTGGAGGTGGGTGCAAGAATTGAAATGTATTGGAAACACAAACCGGTTTTTGAAGATGAAATAATTCACTATGGAGGGAAAAGTAGGTGATGAGGTGGTAGTTTGAAACACAAACCAGTAATAACCATTAGAGTAGAAATAAAGATTTTTGTAGGTTGGTTTAAAATATGTTGTGGCATGCTGAGTTGACAGTTTGAAACAAAAACATATATGCAGCATTGGAGATGCTCTTGTTTAATAAAATTGATCATTCGTTTATTAAAGTTTGTTCACATTTATAAAAGCATAGAACACTTAAAATAATAATAATAATAATTATCTAATAATTAAATATGAGAATTGAGTTTTTTGTTACTGATTTATCGAATAATAATAATAATAGTAATTTAACTAGTTGACTAACACTAGCCGAAAAAAAAAACAATTTAAAAGCTACAAAATAAACAGCATGTGGGTGTCATCTTCTCCGGCAACATACAAGGGTGGTCGGAAATTCAGTTTTGGTAAAACATTGTCATGAACGTATTAAGAGTATAGAAATAATATATAGAAATGAGTAGAATTTATATAGTAATTACCTCGAGCGTTCTAATCGACGACTTAAAGCGTTTGGCCAGAGTTCACTCGTGGCAATGGCGTAATAACAGCCTGGGTCGGTTGAGATGAAGGAGAATAGAGCGGGGTGAGATTAAACGGAAGGAATCATCATAATTTATAGATTTATAAACGCGCTATCTAACTTTGGTAAACGACGTGATTTTCGCTCGATTATTCGGTGATTTAATGCAAGGTTATAAGTTCTAAAAATAGTGGTGTTATGCGCGGTAAAAGATCCTGAGTCAAACAAACAGTGAATTCCATTTTCGATTTGGTGTTAAATGCTTGCCGTATTTTACGGTTGCCGAATGGTGTGCCGGAATAAACGCAAAGGAGACTGAGCTAAAATAGAATAGATATATCATTTTTTAATGTTATTATAATTATGTTCTATTTTTTTTTAAGTGATAGTAGAGACACATGCATAAAGTACACGTATAGTATGTATTTAAAATGTTATTAATACTCCACATGTCATTAATGAAGAGGTAGGTCCCAGCAGAGCCCAGTTGGACCCGCAAGACTCACCTTAAAGAGGGACGTCTGCGCAGAAACCAACTGGATCCGCAGGACCAACCATGCTCAGAGACGTGACGTCCTTACGCGCAGTACGCAAGCTGGTCCCGCAGGAAATGCCTCCCGATGGTGAAGGACTCCGCCTGTCCCCGCAGCCTCGGATACAAGCCATCAGGGAAGGCCACCCGCGCAGCAAGGCTACACGCACAAGGCACTTAGCTCTCAATCACTCAGTGTCACCTGAAGGAATGAGCGAAGCCGGGAACAATCCCGCACAAGGGCGGGAGGGGGAATACTCCCGCCCAAATAAGCCAGTCCGTACGATACGGGAAGATCTTCTGTACTGTACCTGACGAGGTATGGGAAAAAGATCTGACTAAAGATACGACAGCTTATTAACAGTATGGCGAGCAGCATGCTCCTGTACTGTGTCACTATTGGCCGCTGCCTACTCACCAACTACTGCCATACCACGTGCGTAGCCGCCAGTTAGTGGAAAAGGAATAGTACACAGCAGGCCTGGTCATTATCAGCCGCTGCCTACCCACCAACTACCAGCAGGGCACGTGCGTAAGCCACTGTTGGTGGAACAGGAACACTGTTGCAGCCGGCCATACCTCCTTGGAAACCTACCTTCGGCTATAAATACCACAAATGGTATGACCATCTCATCCTATCATATCTTATCACATTATCATCATATTATACCTGATATCTGCTCTAGCAACCTCTTAGTATACTTTTATATTTAAAGAGCAATCTAGTCTGATTCTCACGCCGGAGGGTGGTCACAAGGAGGAACCCCCCCTTCTCAGTGACGAGCTCACGGTGTCTGTTTTGCAGGTTATCAGAAGAACCATCTTCCAAGGGTCTAACCCCTCGTGGGAAACATCTATCGAGCCCCCAGGTTACCAGTAATCTGTCCGGGGTCCGGTTAGTGTTTCTTCATTGGCGCCATCCGTGCATAAAGCTAGAACTTCATTTTTCCAGTTTTTTCAAACTTCTACAAAGATGGTTAGAGAAATTCCGGTAACCACAACCCCAGCTACTGGGGGGAATACCGATAACACAGTTTTTACAAACACTACCCCGGTTACCCAAGCCGGGGCAAGTGAAGTAAATTTTACGAACACCACCCCAGTTACTCATGCTGGGGCAAGTGCAGTAAATGATCGCCTACTGGGATCCACTGATACCCAGGTTGAGAAACGAAGACTCCCCCGCCAAACTCTCGATGAAGTCAAGGCATGGGCGGAGGCACGACAAAAGGAATTCCAGGCCGAGTTGAACGAACGCTTGCGTTCCGTACAACAGGCCGACGAATTCGAATACTGGGAGGATGACTCGGAGGAATCCGACTCCGACGCGAACCCTCGCCATAGGGCAAAAGGGAAGCGTAAGGAAATGGAATCCCAACCGAAAAGGCATTTTGGACAAGCCTTCAAACCAAAAAGCACAGGTGGAAGTCCACGAGACTTCTCCAAAACGTTCAGACCAAACATTGCAAATGCAGGAACGTCCAAGTTTGCAAGGGACATTGCGGAAGCAATCGCCCCAAAGAGTGCCAAACAAATGCCTAACATAGGCACATATGACGGTATATCTGATCCAGACGATCATTTGAACAGGTTCATAGCGGGGGCAACCGTCAGCAATTGGACGGAACCCACGTGGTGCTACATGTTCCAAATGACGCTTGTTGGGGCTGCTAGAGCTTGGTTTGATCGTCCACCGGTCAACCACATCTACGACTGGGCAGACTTCCAGCAGAAGTTTAGCCAACACTTCAGCCAGCAACGGAAGTATACCGAGGAGCAATGGACAATCCTCAAATGCATACGAGAAGAAGATGAATCTCTGCCAAACTTCATCACTCGCTTCAACTCAAAGAAGCTAAGTTTGGGCAATATCAGCGAAGATCTTGTTCGCGCTGCCTTCATCCAGGGCGCGCATGACCCAGAGCTCATCCGCACCCTAACGGGTAAAGATGGCATGCCATCCACATGGGATGCCATCATGACAGCAGCAAAACGCTATGCGGAAACGGAGAAGCAACTGGGTAGAGATCTCCCCCAGAGCACAAACCTCTACACTCAGAAGACGAGAGAAGACAACGTCCTCACCGCCCGATTAAATAAAAAGCGGAAGCTAGGCATTTGGCAGTCAAGGGTAAACTTTGACACCTCATCCGGCTTGCAACATCGATTGGGCGGAAGGGATAATGTACATCCGCACCGGAACTCCAGATGGACGCCACTCACCAAGAGCGTCACTGAGATATTCGCTACTGAAGAGCTCCCGTGGCCAAAGCCTCCAATAATCCGACATCGTCATGATGCTGATCGGAGCAAATACTGTGACTTTCACAAGACAAAAGGCCACAACACTGAAGAATGCATAGACGTAAAAGACATGGTCGAAGCATGTCAGAGATGGGACGCTCGCGCACCTCGTGGCGCAATAAAGGCTGAGCAGGCGGGTGCGTGTAGAACCTCAGCTGGGGAAAACACGAATAAAAGTTCCAGCTTCAATGTCGAGACTACATGCTGCGTAAAGAACGAGATCCAGAACCAGGTGCGTATCGGCTCGATGGCACTCCCATCCCAACATGGAAGGGAGCTCATTTACACAATTTGCATGTAAATCAATTCCAATTTGTAAAGAAAAGGCCAAGAGCCACTTCTAATGGAAATGATTCTCTTTAGAACATCGAAGCTGATGATTTTACTTTTCTGAACACTAATATGCCGGCTTTCACCGCATAATTACGTGAAGTCGTTGCGTGGGAAGGCGGTCCTACCCGCACAAACCCAATAACAGGACAAAACCTTCACGCAGGTCAGTTGAAGGAGAAGTTCAGCACCCAAAAATGAAAGTGCCGGTCTATCCGCACGAATCATAATGAGGAAACTGAATAATAACCTATCAATAACCGCGCGTCGAACGGTTAAACTATGCAACACTGGTAACGGCATTCACATTACGTGAAGTCGTTGCGTGGGAAGGCGGTCCTACCCGCACAAACCCAATAACAGGAAAAAACCTTCACGCAGGTCAGTTAAAGGGGAAGAGTTCAATTATCCCATTAAATGAAAGTGCCGATCTATCCGCATGAATCATGAAAGGAAACTGAACACTAACCTATTGACAACCGCGCGTCGAACGGTTCAAAACAAAATTCTTAAAAGGATGAGGAAAACCTACACGCAGGTCAGATAAGGGTAAAGTTTTGCCATCCTACTAAGTGCAAGTGACGGTACTACCCGCACAATCACGAAAGAGGAAGCAAAACTTCACACCTATTATCAACCACGTTCAAAGGTTAACTTATCCTCAAAAGATGAGGAAAACCTACACGCAGGTCAGATGAAGGTTAAAGTTTAGCCATCCTACTAAGTGCAAGTGACGGTTCTACCCGCACAATCACGAAAGAGGAAGCAAAACTTTAACCCATTATCAACCACGTTCAACAGGTTAACTTATTCCACACTTGGAAAACTAAGTATGCAAGTCATAAGTTTATAAAGCAAGAAACCCAAAGAAGGAAATAACAATCTTATACGCAAAAAGATTAATATTTCACAAACGAATTATTACAAGAATGGCCGGGTAACTACCCGCCTACGAAAAGAAAATAAATACATCTGTACAAGACTATCCTAGCAATGGGAAGGGATCTTCAGGATCAAGCTTCAGGGCCGCTTCCACTTGGACCCGCTCCATCAGAAGAACGGGGCGGTTCGAGGAAGGCTTTAAGGATAGCTAACCCATCATCAGCAGCAGCTACTTGGTTCACCTTCTCCACCACTGGATGCGGGAAGGCGGCGTATTGATTTACTGCTTGGTCATATATGGCTTCAGTATCAACATTGTACAAAGAGAAGTTGGATGGCGGGATGCCTTTCTCAACAAACCCTAGACCAAGCAGGAAGCCGACCCGTTCCCCATCCTCGTGAGAAGCGTTGAGGGCTGCGCTCATAGCATCGTCGTAGGATGTCTCTGAGAAGACCCGATGCACAACCTACATAAGAAAATATACAAGTGTCAGCACCCTATTTACAAAGAAAAGCGTGAAGACATGAAGATATACATACCTGAGACAACGCTTCTCGAAGAAGCCATTCCTTGGCAACCAGAGCTTCTTTGAGGGCGGCTTGAGCTTGGGTACAGGCGCGTTCGGCTTCGCTTTTGTTAAGGTTGGCAAGTAGCACTTCCTTTGCGGCAGCCTCTTCGACGCCCTTAAGCTTCCGCTCGGTATGGTCAAGCACGCCCCTCTGGTCCAAGATTTCCTGGAGCTTCTTGGCATCTTCCATCGCCAAGGCATCATGAGCACGTTGGAGAGCCTCTAATTTGGCCTTGAGCTCCTCGTTCTCCACGCGTAAAGGCTCAGCAACGGCTTCAGCCTTGGTGGCCCTCTCGGTTGCGTTCCTCGCAGTCTCCTTAGCCAGCCGAAGCTGTTCGTTAACAGCTTGGGCAGCCTTGGAGCGGGCCTCGAGTCGCGCTTGAACCTCAACCTCGAGGGCCTTGAAGGCCTTCTCCTTCTCCGCAGCAGCTGCGGCCAACTTTTGGTTCTCCTCCCGAAGAGCCCGCGCTTGAGATACTTCCTTGGCGCGAGCTGCTTTTAACTTGTCGTTTTCACGACAAAGCAGCTCGACGCGCGGCTGCATCCGGGCCTGGAGAACCCGAAGCTCATTGGTTAGCCTACCCTCCTGGTAGCTAGCCATGGCTTCCCCCAACGCACCATGGGGAGCAGCGTGGCGAGCCCATTCCACGCACTCCACAGGGGTACGAAGGGTTGTTCCTCGGCGTATGTTCCATCGCGGAACATACACTTCATTGGAATCCGACACTGCAAAAAACAAAAAAGCAGTTAGGAAAAGATGATAAAAAATAAAAGTGAAAAAGGGCCAAAGGAACCCTACGCACCTGTAGGGTCTATAACAGGCCGATAGCCGCCGAACCCATCACCTGAACCCAAAGGAAACCCATCCAAAAGGTCAGGCAGATGGGAAGGTGGCAAAGATTGGCGAGTACTCCCATGCGTACCTGATGGGCCGGCCGTCGGTGCCGGTGGCGGGGGCATGGTGGCAGCCGCCGCAGTCGCTGCCCAGCAGAATCCGCAGCAATCGTAACCGCTGGCTCGGTGAATGATGCTGTAAAAATCGCACTCACAGCCGGCGGTGACGTCATCTCGGCTGGAACAGTCGGCTCAGAATGAGCAACTGAACCAGCGGTAGCAGGCGCAGGCGCCTGGGTCGACGCCTCAGGTAGGCTGACCAAGCCCACCGTCATTGGCGGAGAGGTAGTACTCGGCCCCTCACCCTGGAATGCGCCAACATCCACGCCTGCGTAAAGAAGAAAAGTGTTAAAAGACTTGAGGATTAAACTACGAAGATAAAAGCCAAGAGTTGTACTTACGGGTTTTCTTGAGCTTGAACGAACGGACGGGCGGGGACGAACCCGATGGAGCCGGTCTCTTGATGCCGGTCACCGTCGTCGTCATTGGTTCTCCGGAGGTAACAGTCGTAGCCTCCGGAACAGTGGTCTTTTCACCACCGGGGTTCCCCGCCAACTCTTCACTATCTGACTCAGTGTCAGATAGGAGCACTGGATCGGCTGTGGAGGCCGCATTCTCCTTCCCTTTCCCGCCAGCAGCCCTCTTCTTCCGCACTAACGGAGGACCATCTGCGGATTCCTCAGAAGAAGACAGGATGTCAGGAATTCCAGCAGCGGGTACAGCACTGAGGGGGGGAGGAGAGAATAACGCCTTACCTGGCCGCCGGTGGCTCAGGATCTCGTGGCCCAGCGGATAGACCTCCACAAACCGATCCGCTGTTTGCTCCAGGATGGGCAACTCGTTCTCGTCAAGAGCACGAGTACCCACCCGCACGGGATCGTTAGCTTCCCGCGGGTACAGGAGCGACTCCAAATTGTTCCCTTCTGAAAGAAAAGAAACAGTTAGAAGACAAACTCATATCAGAAAGAAAGACGACATACCATAAGGAGTAGAGTTCAAACCGTATTCGAGAAGGATGGGAACCTGAGACGCCTCCTTCCATACCCGGCTCATCCCCAGCATCACCATCCCGGACTCCGCAAACCGGTAAACCGGAGATTGGACCCGGGATATCTTCGCAAACCATCCCGCCTCCTGGTAGTTGGTGGCGTGGTGGCTCGGAATGGCTTGGCCATTTTTAAACTTCATGGCAATGGGGACGGCGCGGGCAGAAATGTAGAAGAACTCCCGCTTCCACGATCGGAGACTGCGCTCGGTCGCGCAAATCTTCAAACCCTTGATCCGGGTTGTCAGGGTGTACCACCCCTGGATGCACCTCCAAGTATAGAAGGTCATCAGGCGGTCCACATAGGGCTCAACACCCAAAATCCGGCACACCCACTCGAAGTGGCGAATCTTCGCGATCGCCATTGGGTGCAGCTCGGTCAGATGAACACCGTGCCTTTCGAGGACACGGTAAACAAACTTTGTCAATGGGAACCTAAGGTTCCCATAAACAAAGAATGCAGCATATACCCCGATCTTGCCACTGGGGGCATCGTACACGGTCTGATGGGGTTCAGGAAACTCAGGCTCGAGAGGATCGAGCATGAACTTCCTAACAACATACCGGTACTGATCGCCGGGCAGAGCACACTGACACTCGCCAGCAGTACTCTTATCATCGACTACAGCTTCAGTATCATGTGAAGACATATTGCAGTGGAAGAAGAAACGATTTCGGAGGAATGCTCAACTGAATAAGAGAGTATTCACCAGAAATCGCCTTAGAGATGAAAGAGAAGAAGTGAAGATGTGAATTACAAATGACCCTCTTCCCCTTTATATAGTGATCGCAATTAATGCGGTGAATTTAATGCGAAGGAGAGAGAAATCGAAGGTGCAATGAAACTATGACACGTGGCAAAGAGCAGGCTGGCAACAGCTGTTGACAGGACGCGTACCATTAATTTCGCGGCCACGCGCCCGAAAAATCGCGCCCACGCGCCTGAAAAAGCGTCTGGAATGACCATGTACTGTCACGTCACCATAACTTCCTGCACGTCCTGACACAGTCAGAAGAAACCGTCGCACGACGTTTCAGATGTTTGGACTGTTCTTATCCTCACCAACCTTTCGAATTTCAAAATTCAAAATTCAAAAAGATCATAAAGTAGGCGGGAAAATACCCCCCTTACCTTGGCAAACAAGTAACAGTAAGACGGATGCGGGTACAGTGTAAAGGCAAAACCCTTCACATACCTAGCACCCGCAGGGAATTGAAGCCAAGAAAACCTTGGCGAACAAGTAACCGTAAGACGGATGCGGGTACAGTGTAAAGGCAAAACCCTTCACATACCTAGCACCCGCAGGGAATTGAAGCCAAGTACCTCGGCAACCAAGTAACTATAAGACGGGTGCGGGTACAGTGTAAAGGCAAAACCCTTCACAAACCTAGCACCCGCAGGGAATTGACGCCAGGAATACCTTGGAAGTAAAATAACCGTAAGACGAGCGCAGGTACAGTGTTAAGGCAAAACCCTTCACATACCTAGCGCTCCGCTGGGAATTGAAACCAAGAAGGATCTTCTGGGCAATGCTTGCGGAAACGGAAATAACATCCCCGCATAGCGGGAACGTCGAGAACTACGTTGTTCGAAGCTCCAGGATGGAATTGGTGGTCTTAACATAATTGATCACTATGTTCAAAACCACCAAAACCTCATGGAGAATCCACACAAGTGGGACTCAACGCTCCTGACGTGCGAAGAGATTACAGCCTACCCGCATCATACCCAAAGACCAAGCAGGAAACTCGGGCATTTCTGCAAGTGACAAGGACTTCCGCGGGAAGAATCCCCATGGAAAACCTTAGAAAAACCCTTTTTCAAAACCCTCTGCTTAAGTCCAAAAGTTCACCTCACTTTATTAAACACGCATGAGAAGAACATTGGACTGGGGGGACTTGAAGAGGTAGGTCCCAGCAGAGCCCAGTTGGACCCGCAAGACTCACCTTAAAGAGGGACGTCTGCGCAGAAACCAACTGGATCCGCAGGACCAACCATGCTCAGAGACGTGACGTCCTTACGCGCAGTACGCAAGCTGGTCCCGCAGGAAATGCCTCCCGATGGTGAAGGACTCCGCCTGTCTCCGCAGCCTCGGATACAAGCCATCAGGGAAGGCCACCCGCGCAGCAAGGCTACACGCACAAGGCACTTAGCTCTCAATCACTCAGTGTCACCTGAAGGAATGAGCGAAGCCGGGAACAATCCCGCACAAGGGCGGGAGGGGGAATACTCCCGCCCAAATAAGCCAGTCCGTACGATACGGGAAGATCTTCTGTACTGTACCTGACGAGGTATGGGAAAAAGATCTGACTAAAGATACGACAGCTTATTAACAGTATGGCGAGCAGCATGCTCCTGTACTGTGTCACTATTGGCCGCTGCCTATTCACCAACTACTGCCATACCACGTGCGTAGCCGCCAGTTGGTGGAAAAGGAATAGTACACAGCAGGCCTGGTCACTATCAGCCGCTGCCTACCCACCAACTACCAGCAGGGCACGTGCGTAAGCCACTGTTGGTGGAACAGGAACACTGTTGCAGCCGGCCATACCTCCTTGGAAACCTACCTTCGGCTATAAATACCACAAATGGTATGACCATCTCATCCTATCATATCTTATCACATTATCATCATATTATACCTGATATATGCTCTAGCAACCTCTTAGTATACTTTTATATTTAAAGAGCAATCTAGTCTGATTCTCACGCCGGAGGGTGGTCACAAGGAGGAACCCCCCCCCCCCTTCTCAGTGACGAGCTCACGGTGTCTGTTTTGCAGGTTATCAGAAGAACCATCTTCCAAGGGTCTAACCCCTCGTGGGAAACATCTATCGAGCCCCCAGGTTACCAGTAATCTGTCCGGGGTCCGGTTAGTGTTTCTTCAGTACACGTATAGTATGTATTTAAAATGTTATTAATACTCCACATGTCATTAATGAAAATTGCTATGTAATAGTTTTCAAAACGAAGAATCTCTTTTCTTCATTATGTAAAATATAAAATGAGTTGTCATGGGATTTAAATGTTATGATGGACTAAATAATTTAATGATTTTTTTATATAAGGCTTTCGTAAATTTGGTAACATAACTTAATTGTTATTTCTGATCAAAAGACATAATAACTATTTAGACAAAATTAAATTTAAATAATCTTTTTTTGAAATAAGTAACTTAGTATAATCGCTATTATTATAACTAAAGATAATAATAATTGATAAAAATTGAGGGTGCTATAGGGGAGTTGATTTAGTGCTAGTGTGCACGATCCCACTAGTGCAATACTAGCTAAAAAGGTTTGGGGAGATTTTTGGTGGTTTGAACGGTGACTAGCTCGTTAAGACGAGTAGTTCGACTCTTACTCGGTTATCACCCAAAACTTGGTTTAAGCCAAGATTTGTTCAAACACTTCCAAAATCTTAAGTGATGATAAATATAAAGTAAAGCATAACTAAAAAGATAGGTTGAACTTTTGGTGGTTTGAATATTAACTAACTTGTTAAAACAAGTGCTCGGTTTTACTCGGTTTTTACCCGAAACTTGGGTTCAAGCCTGTTCGTGCATGATTTGTTGTCCGCAACTGATCAAAGAGGCTAGGGGTAGTTTAGTCAATAGGTTATAATGTATTATGACCCATTCACTATAGATTATATAGCAAATGGGATTCATTCGTTAGATTAACTGCCTCATTCGTTAGCTTAGGAGCACATTCGCTATGAGTGTAACGAATATAGCTAATTCGTTATTTAAGGATTCCCATTCGTTATGGGATTTAACGAATGGGTGATCGGCCGTTAACAAGATCACTTATTCGTTAGTGATTTTAACGAATGAGCCTAGGCCTTTAAATAGGAGGATCTTGTTCATTTAGCATAGAGATTTGTGCCATATTTATTCCCCGAGTAATGTTATGCTGCCGAATTCTCTCTAGAGCTTAACCTTATGTAATGTATGAACAGTAGCGTAATCAACAAATTATTGTTAATGTAATCGCCTCGTGTACGTATCATATTATGCGATTATATCTTGCCAGAGGATTAGACGGTTTCATCAAAGCCAAGATTTGTTCTACACTTCCATATCAACCATATAATAGCATTATCATATTCAAATTAAAGAGAATACATGCATGTTCTTATGGTTGATATTTTTTAAATATTGGTTGATATTTTTAAATATTAATATATGAAAGTATTGTGTTCATTCAAAAACCATGGGGAGTTGGTTTTAAAATGAAATCAAAACAATAAAAAAAAGTATATAGTAAAGATGAGTTAGGAACGTTGTAAGATTTTATAAATTTTAAAAGGTTGAACAAAATCTAAGGGCAAAGATGTGACTTACATTTAAAATACGGACATGAAGTTGGACAAAAGACAAGTTTTATGTACTTACATTTGCCATTACATGTTGTACCATGAGTTTATAATTTTTAATTACTTAAAAATAAAAAGTGTCTTAAATTGCCCATTATCAATGCATTATGTATAGTACAGATTTTAAAGTGACGAAAATGGGTAAACAATTTATAAAACAATAATAGACATCAATGCCACTCATACAAATTCCAAATCAATTTGCTCGGAAAAATAATTAAATTGCATTAAATTAACCATTACTGCATGTAGTGTACGTCGCCCTGCCACTGCATAAATCATCTAGACACATGGTTAATAGAAACCCAACAAAAACGGGTCGAAAGGTGTGGTGAAATCAATTAAGCTTCTTGATTAATGAAGAAACTAAGAAACCACCAAGCCAAAATACATTTTTTTTACCAGGGCTGTGAAAATTACTAAAACCCGTTTCATAAACACATATTTTCACTAGAAGTTATTGTTTATTTAAAACCCAAAGTATCTTGTGAGATTTTAAACATAAAATTACACTCCAAAATCCTCTCATCGTTCCTATACGCTTTATATTACAACTAAACTTTGTATTTATTTTTCTAATGGAAATGACTTACCAAAAACTTAACGATGAGGTATGATGAATATAACTCTTTAAGCCAATTTCTAAAAAAATCATCTTCTTGTAGGTCTAACATGTCGTATACTTAAGAAGCCCAAGTCGTGACAACAAAATATGTGAGGTTGAAAAGGATATTTGGTAGTCATGACTATATAGAATAATGCTGGTAACTAACTACTAATTAGAGTAAATTAACATTTGCCTTAGTAGCTATTACTAATCAAACTCATACAGTTTGACTAAGAGGTAAAGTAGTGAATGTTTCTAATTCATATTTGGTATAGTTATACAAGTTCTTCTTGTATACGTTAATAAAAAGAATATAGTTATAACTATAACAGACAACAGTACCACTTATACAAGTCCCAAATCAACTTACTAAGAAGGAAAATAAACCTGCACTAAGTCAACCATTACCGCATATAGCATACATTGCCCACCAGTGTAGAATTCTCTGACATTATCCAGACACGTGGTAAAAAGAAAAAACTAAAAAATAAACCAGTCGAAAGGTGGGGCAAACCCAATACACATTTTCAGTGAGTTATATTTTGTTAGTGTATCTATATATGGGGAGATCCTTAGCATGGCGCTAAAGGTCGACTTAGCAATCCTATGCTGGCCTTTTTAAATCACACCATCCCTTGCCTCCCACATTTTTTCTCTAATGTTGTATCTGGACACACAAAATCTCTTATGTACATTCAGGTATACTTCAACCTTTCTCAAATGTATATTCGAGATATGCCTAAATTCTGGTGGGAAATGCTCTCAGGGCAGCCTAGATTGGCGTTTGTAACCGCCATCCAAATTCCGCCTTAAGCGAACAAATTTCAATCTCTCAAATGTTTCAGTCCTTACCCATTCATGCACCCATGTTTCCAAGAAGACCAAGTAATGTTCGTTGCAATTAATTTTTTGACTTGAGTATCTGAATTCATTTAGACGGGGCGGTGGTCATTGTGGAACTTAATTCTAATATCTCACATCTATGTTTTTGACCTTTCACCGAAACTGATACGTTTGGTTTTTACCTTTCACTGAAACCAATACTTTTGGTTTTCAGTGTTTTACAACCAATCTATTTCGCTTTTTTCATCGATTGTTACGGAGTTTTTTCGGTTAATAGATGTTGTCTTGCTAGTCGCTACTTGATGCTTTCGTCTACATTTAATTGAATCTACTGTTTAATTAGATTGGGTTAAACCTGCACAAACCGTTCATTAAACGAGTTAGATATGTCAAACAAAAACCACATTATTTTAAAGTTTTATTACTATTGTACCCGTCAAAACACTGCGATTAGGATTGGGGGTGTTTAAAATTTTGGATACGGGTTTAGATTTTCAAATGAATATCCAACTTAAAAAATGTGTTATCGGATTTAGATATTCTCGACTTTCACTCGTTGCCGGGAACACTTCCAACTAAAGAAATGTTTTCCACAACTCCCAATTTTCACCTTTTTTTTCTGGCATTCTGAAACATACCGAACAACAACTTTGTTAGTTTTTTTTTCTTGACGTGCATATTTTAATGTTAAAAAAAATAATTATGGGTCCCACATCCAATTCCTCTCTCTCACTTGAAACCTAACACCACCATCACCCAACCCCGTTGCAGAAAATTAACAATTTCACCTTTGGGTTAAGAACGACGGACCCCACTCAAAAGACGCCAACGATGGTAGTTAATTCAGGATTGAATTAGGGGTTGTGTTTGTGATTGGCTGGTGGGTAATACTTAATCGCCATAATCCAATTAGGTTGCCGCTTTCAAGACCATGCTCTAGAGGATTAACCCCTCTTCGACGTTGTCTTCTTCTCTTCGTCCTTTGCTTTCTCTTCAGCCAATCACCATGTTGTTCAAGAAAGAGAAATTGGGTGTGGGACCCACACTTCCTTTTATTATTAAATCAACAAAATATGTCATGTCAGTAAAAAAACTATTTGAGATTATGTGTCATTAGTTTGACATTGTCATAAGAAAATAAGATGAAAATTAAGAGTGGCAGGTATTGGGAGTGTTCCCGGTCAACAACTGAAAGTTGAGAGTATTAAAATCGCATAACCCAAAACATATGAATGTTAACTCGCTTGACTAGTCATTAGTAAAGACGATCAACTTATTACTAGGTTATAGAGCATTATTGTATAATTGTTCCAACATAGAAATCAAATATATTTTATTCTGTTGTGTAGAATATTGATGTCATCCTTGTCTACTTGTTTATAAATCAAACACTAAAGTTCTTAAGATACTACTAAAGTTTCAAACGATATATAAATTGAATAGAATTTATCACACGAGTTTTTGTTCAAGTTACCGTTTACGTCCTGAAGTTTGACAAGTCACGAACTTTTTCACAACTGTTTGTCAAACGAAACACTTTGGTCCCTAAATTATTTAGTCTCCGTGTAACAATTAGTTGGTGGAGTTACTGATTTTCCTCCAATCAGTTTAGTATTTTGACTCCAAGATCACTAGTAAAGAGTTTAATTATAGACATAGAAACATAGCGTACCTAAGGTTATCGAAGAGATTCATTTGTTGCTGGAGACAGAAAAAGCAATGCGAGAGAGATTGATGGGTGGATTAATTGAGGGGGATGGTCAAGGCTCTAACATATGGTCGAACTAAAATGGTGAAAACGACAGATCAATGGTTCATCGGCGTGATCTTAGGGATTTCCTGAGAGTACAATTTGTTTTTTCTTGTTGGTTGTAATGATGAATTGCATAACTTTCATTTAAGGCTCCACCTATTATACCTATTATGGGGGCGGGGGTGGTTGTTTTTCCATCACTTGCAACACCCAATGAGGATGTGCCACCTCATCTCACCACATTCCATCACTAGTGATGGAATTTAGTGGGGGTAGTGGTAGTGTGATGGGTTTTGGTATACACACACACACATACATATATATAGGTTTTTGTGTGAGTGAAATGAGTGTATTTGGGGTATATTTATACTATATATAAAGCATGAGTGAGGGTACTTTTAATTTTTAAAAGGTACCAAACTTGTTGCCTTAGATACAAACCATAATGCATATGATTAAGACATTTTAGGGGTAATTTTGTCTTTAAACTATTAAAAAGATAAAAATTCAGGCCTATCGGGGTGTTGGGCCGTAGTCGTTCGACCACCGGGGCCTGCTTCGTAGCCGGCCTTGATGTAAATGGAACAAAAATATAAACACAATAATAAATAAATTTAAACACATGAGTTGCAAATTTTTCATATTCGGTTTCGAAATGAAAACGAGTCATTACATCCTCTTATTTTACTTTATCAAACGTTTAACTTTCGACCACACAACTTAATGCATTGTTCAAATACTCATCACCCATTCAGTTGAACAAATCCGTATTAATAAGCTTCATTTTATAAAAACATCTTTCAACGGTTGCGGTTGCAACCGGTAAAACCAACGCTAGCTTCAATATTTTATAAACCAAAGAAAAGGTGGTGTGTTTTTGAGTTTCCACCATTAGACGAGCAAGGTCACAAATTACACCCAATTTTGAAAATTTATTATATTCCTTTAAAGTGTAATAAACAGACGTAAAATCATCACCCAAAATACAACATATTTCTTTGTTACTAAAAGCATTCGGATGCATCTCATATAATGTCACTATCTTAGATATATCAAAACTTAGAAATTGAATCGCAAAGATTTAAACCAGACATATTTTCTAACAAACTAGTTGAGACCTCACTAAATCTATTTCCATGTTTTTGAATTTGCATATTGTCACACACCAACCTAAGGCGGTATATGCCGGGGCGCGAACTGATTATTCACAGCTCACAAGGTACTATCATGCAATTGTAAATTGACAATATCTAATTTATTTATTTAAATAAACAATTTACATTTAAGTACATCAAGTATAAATAAATTACAAAACAAATCTAAACCATCTTGTATACATTTTATCCTAAATTCATCACTAAGTGTTTTTCACCTTGATAGATAATCCAACCTGCAAATGTGTACAAAATAGGAAAGGTTTGTCAACACGAGGTTGAGTGAGAAAATCACCAGTTTTGACACTAACAGTAATATATATATATATATATATATATATATAAGAAAACCGTAAAAATTATCTGTGAGTATAAAAATCAAACCATAGCATGTAAATATTGCAAACAAATAATGATGTGTAGGCTAAACCATTGCCATGCGAATCGGGCATTGGTTACCATAATAGAATAATCGAGTTGTCGGTAAAACCATTGTCATGCGATCGGACGTCGACCACTACGACATGGTGTGATAATAAATGATAGACCTCTCCGAATGCGATTAATAAACACGTAAACAAAGAACAAGTAGCAAATAGTCATTCAATTGATACACAACAAAAATATTACTAGTTTGCATTTAAGAATATAATAAAATGTGTAAAGTGATAGTTGGTACGCATAAGTCCCAAAAAACATTTGAAAACAAGTAAAATATGGGAGTGATACTCACATGATTAAATGAACAAAAGTCAAAGGATGATGTGAGAATGCTAAACCCTTCGGGATTTACAGTCAAGGATTCCTAGATATATAATATAATATTATGATTTATTTATTAATGATATAACACGTAAAATGAATTTAAGGTTTCGATGTGATTTGAGTTACGTTTGCGATTAGTATGTTATGGATCGAATGATTTATTTCTACGGTTAATATTATTGCAAAAATCAATATTATCGTTTAACATTTTTTCATAAGATGATTGGTTTCTATTATTTATAAAATACCATTGCGTATACTTGATATAATATAAAATCAAATATATAAATGAAATAATTTAAAATAAATAGATTTAATAGAAAATATACTCATAATAATAATGTTTAGATAAATATATAATTAAATAGATAAATAAAATAAAATAATTTAATTAAATATAGTATGAGATATACATGTAACGCCATGGTTGTGGTGTGAACATATAATGTATTTATGTGTGGGCCATTGGGTGGGCAAAAGTGAAATTGCACTAATTTTGACGTTATTTTACTATTTTTGTGAAAATAACATTAAAATTGACGGAAGGTTAATCAGACATCATGTGGTGGCGTTGATGGCTGAAAGACAAAGGTACATGCACCAGTCATCCGGTGTCCGGATGGTTGAGTGTTATGTGCCTTATGTGCCTTATGTCCAAGGCTTGATGCAAAACTACTATCGAGCCGGGGGTCTCACCGGAAGCAGCCTCTCTATTCTTAGGGTGTAGAGGTAAAGCTATCTACATCTTACCCTCCTCAGATCCTACCATAGCTTTGCTATTAGTGGGATTTACTAAGTACGATGATGATGATGATGAGATATACATGTAATATTGAATAAATACAATACAAATATATAAATATTTAAATAAATAGATATAATATCTAAATAAAAATTTATTTCGAGTCTTTAACAAAAATTAGTGGTAAAAAGATAGTTAATACATTTAATACATTTATCATACTTTTGTTTAAAAAAAATAACACACACACACACACACACACACATATAGGGGATGATTCAGGAGAGAAATGATAATACTACGAGAAATGCGAGAAATGAATATGAGACACTAGTTTTATTTTAGGTTTTAAAAGCATAAAGATAAATTAAGAAAGTATAAATGCACTATCCCCTTCAATTAATATAACTAATAAACCATAATAATTATCTATTCAATTAATAAAACTAATCAAATTACTATAATTGAAAAATATTAAGAATTCATTTATTTTTATAACTTATTTTTTGTCTCTTGAATTTTTATCCTACACAAGTACAATTTATTCATATGTTAAAACTTCTTTCTATCCTATAACCAATTACTTCCAACTCAATATATTAATATCTATCAACACGTAGTTACATTGTGATAAATAATACAAAAAACTATTTTACACGTGTTTGCATTAAATATCAACAAAAAAAGATACAACCTACTCCAAAACATATAGCCTACACTTGTTTTAAGAATAAGAAAACATATAACATACACACAAAATTCATCATCAATAAAATACACATACACACAAAAATATATAACTTACACACGAAAATTTTGTCCCACACAACTACAATTTATTCATACATTAAAATTTCTTTCTATTTAAAACCAATTTCTTCCGACTCAACTAATTAATCAACTTATTAATATCCATCAACATATAGTTACATTGTGATGAATAATATAAAAAAAACTATCTTACACATGTTTGTATTAAATGTGAAATGTACAACCTACACAAAAACATATAACCTACACTTGTTTTAGTAATAAGAAAACATATAACCAACACACGAAAAACAAATAACCTACACACGTGTAGGATATGTGTATATTTGTGTAGTTTTTATAATTGTTGATGTCGAATTAAATATGTAAGATGTATGTTTTTTCGTATTTGCTCAAAACAAGTGTAGGTTATATAATTTTGTGTAGGTTGTATATTTATTGTTTTTATTATATGGACACATTTGTATGACATTTTTTTATTATATATGACAAGTTTTTCTAGATATATCAATTTAAAAAAATATTATGTTTTGATATTTATTGTTAAAAATTACGCGTTGATATATGCTAATAAATTGAGTGGAAAGAATTTTTTTTAATATAAAGAACTAGTATTATATGAATAAATTATATTTTTGTTGGATAAAATGAAGTGGAAATAAATAAATTATAAAACTAAAATAGTGTTTTTATTTTTTTTAATTATTATAGTTAAATTAGGTAGGTATATTAATTATATAGAGATTTATTATTGTTATATTAGTTTTATTAATTAAAGAGAGAGAGAGAGAGTGTATTTATTGTTGCATTTACATCTTTTTCATTTATCTTTAAGCTTTTAAAACTTAAAATAAAAATAGTGGCTCATATTCATTTCTCGCAGTAATATCATTTCTCTCCTGAACCTAAACACACACACACACACACACACACACACACACACACACATATATATATATATATATATAGCAAGGTTAAAATAAGAAGTAAAACTATCATAAGAAGTGTAAGAAGTGTTTTTTACCTTTAAAAAAAACACACCGAACTAACAAAATAAAACACACCGAATAGAAAACACACTAACAATATCCACCATCAGATGATCACATCCAACGCCCGATATTACTTCTCACACTTCTTACAAATAACTCACTTCTTATTCTAACTCCACCCTATATATATATATATATATATATATAACAAAAACCTATAACGAGATTATTTGTCAAGAAACGTAAGTGTCACACCCCAACTTAGAGCCCAGACGTGTGACCAATAGTTGGTACATATTTTGTAAATATATCAGAGTTTTCCAAAAGACGGGAGTTACACACCCGTTAGTCGTTACAAAAGTATTTGAAGAAGGAAAACCATAATTTACATTATTTTAACAATAAAATTGCGTCTGATTCATCAGATCGTCAAACGGTTATCCATCATCTCCAAATATCTAACTTGGTTACCTGTAAAACAGTTTATAAAATACGTCAGCAACACATGATGGTGAATAAGTTGACACAAAATATTTTAATACTTAATTATCCTCTCGAGACATCTTAGGCCTCGACTCAACGTAGCTTAGGAAATAATCAAGTTTTAAAAGTCTGAATAACTATTACAAACTCCAGCTCAACTGGAAACCTCTCAGCGAACACCGCAACGTTCGAGATCGTAGCCACTACCTATATACACAAGATTATCCCCAATCGAACATCGTAGGTCAGGCCCAACGTGGCGGAGGCATAATCAGGCGTGGTGCGGTGTGCCCACCGTCTACTCACATATGAAGGATCTAGACAAACGTATATGATAGCCTGAGGACCAGCGATAACCTTTGTTTATAACGTTTTAGGGACACGTAATCCCATGTATCATTTATAAGACTCAATTTATAAAGTCATAAATGGTTTGGAGATCAGTTTGTCTTACTGATGCATCCTTCTTGTTACCTCGGACCTATAGTACGAGAATAACCTTTTATAAATACTAGATCGACGATCTAGCTTTAGACCTTTAGTCTATTTGCATAATCATTACCTTGAGAATCATTTCTCCTTTATAAAATACTTGGACCTTTAGTCCAAGAGGTTTCATCATTTAAACACTACGTTTCTTCTTCATGAAGAAGCGTATATACTAAGTTTCTTATTTCTTAAGAAACATTATAAAATATTTAGAATTATAAAGAAATAATATTTTATCTATACCCTCATCTTATAAAAACTATATTCACTTATTAGTTGATGAATGTAGAGACTATACCCCCCAACGAGGGTCTAAGCCATATTTAATAAAATAACCGAGTAGAACCCCTACCTGGTAGAGCTATATTCTAAGAAATGCCTAAGCTTGGCGCGAGTAGCACTTCTACTTGTCGGTGGGTGAACGAGGAAACAAAAAAACAAAGCTTCAACACTTGCACGTACTTCGAGAAACGAATCGTCAGAATGTCGGGATCGAGGCACAAATACCGATACAATATGAGTGTAAAGTTTGATTTGGGATGCACAAGGCAGAGCCCACCACCCCTATTTATAAAGTAAAGATTGTGACCTATCACGTATCGCGATGGGCTAAAAAGGGGATCCATTGCGTATCGCGATGGATTGCTTAACCGCCATAGAAAATTATGTTCCATTGCGTACCGCGATGGAACTTTGGTTTGGCCATCGTGTATCGCGAGGCTACTCACTAGGTCTCATTGTCACCTAGTAGACCTGCCACGTGGTGAAACGTATCCACGATTACTTCTCCTGCTCATCGCGTATTGCAATGACCCAAAAGGTTAGATGATCGCGTATCGCGACACCACCTATCCTGGGGCAATGTGATATACCCATCGTGTATCGTGATGGGTGATCTTATGATCCATCGCGTATCGCAATGGGTCTTGAAATCCAGAATTTCCATTTAGTCCCTTGTCTTTGATAACTTATCACATCTTGGTCTCGCTTCCATTTTCCAAAACTACTAAGTCGGCTTACAGCGACGCGTGCGTGTGAAGTGCAAAGTGTGCCATCAAAGCGCTACATTGCGCCCATCGCCCAAGCCCGTGCGCGTTGGCTGCTTCGCACTTTCCGCTAAGACCACTAGTGCATGCGTGGCATATAAGAATATTACTATGGAAACTCAACTTCTTATAAAGAGCTTCTAAATTTTTCTTACTTTCCATGTGGGATGGATTTATTTTTCCTATTTATACCCATGTGAAAGGCTTCTATATTCTTCCTTCTTTCCATGTGGGATGGATTTCCATTTCCTTAACATGGATTGCTTCCATATTTATAATCTATACATATTTTATTATTTCTTTATCATATTTATTATTAAAATATTTTTGGGTCCTTCTACTTTTAAAGTTGACATTTTTAAGCCAAAATAAATATGGTATTTTTCGAGATGTTACATCCTCCCCACCTTGGAATGAATCTCGTCATCGAGATTCGTTAAAATAGGTGCGGATATTTCTTTCTCATCTTGGATTCCAATTCCCAAGTAAATTCTGGTTCTCTTCAGAAATTCCATCTTAGTTTGACTAACTTTAGTTTTCGCCTTTTAAGATTCTTAACTTCAAAATCTTCAACTTGTAGAGGTTATTCTACAAATTTAAAATTTTTGTTAATTTCAACATCTCTTAAAGGCATAGCTAAAGTCTTGTCAGCCAGACATTTACGTAGATTGGAAACATGGAACATGTCGTGTTTTCCTTTCATTTCTTCGGGTAAACGTAAGCGATAAGCTACAGTGTCGATTTGCTCAAGCATTTCGAATGGTCAAACAAAACGTGGGCTTAGTTTTCCTTTCTTTCCGAATCGGACAACACCTTTACGGACATCAACATAACTCTCTTGTCAATCAATTGCCGTCTTAATTCGCTCACGGATTTGTAATACTTTATCTATGGTTTCTTGAACTATTTATGCTCCAGATATTTGGTTATTCCCAATTTCAGACCAACATACCGCCATTCTACATTTTCGTCCATACAAAACTTCGAACATTTCGACTTGAATACTTGTGTGATAGCTATAGTTATACGAGAATTTCATTAGGGGAAGACGATCATCCCAACTTCCTATTAAGTAGATCACACAAGCTCGGAGCATATCTTTAAGCGTTTGAATTGTTCTTTCGCTCTGCCCATCAGTTTGAGGATGATAAGCAGTGCTAAGATTTAATTGAGTTCTTTCGCTCTACTATCTCGATCAGATATGATAGATAATGGCACACCATGTAATGATATGATGTTGGTTATGTATATCCGTGCCAATCTATCCATAGAGTAAGACTCATTGATAAGTAAGAAATGAGCGGATTTGGTTAACCTATTGATGATAACCCAGATTGCATTATGTTGACGAGTAGTCTTTGGAAGTTTTGTTATTTTTTATAAAGTCCATGGTTATCATATCCCATTTCCAAACAGGAAGTTCGGGTTGTTGATGCAAACCCGAAGGCTTTTGATACTCGGCTTTTACTTGTAAACATGTTAGGCATTTGAATACATGCAAAGCAATGTCTTTCATCATGCCATTCTACCAGTATTTAGCTTTAAGATTTTGATACATCTTATCACTACCTGGGTGCATCATGTATTTTGACTTATGAGCTTCATTCATTATCTTTTCACGTAGCTCTCCGATTATTGGAACCCATATCCTATTTCCAAGTTTGAGTATACCATCATCTCCCTTGACTAAAGAGTCGATTATGCCATTACGCTTTTCTTCGGGGATCTTGTTTTCCTTAATTCCTTGCTTTTAAGCTTTCTTGATTTGTTCGATTAGATATGTTTGAAGTTCTAATCTTAAAGCTCGAACTCTCTTGGGTTTCTCATGTTCTTTTCGGCTTAATGCGTCAGCCACTACATTGACTTTACCTTCATGATAAATGATTTCACAACCATAATCATTTAATGTTTCCATCCATCTCCTTTGACGATCAAAGATGTGCTTTAAACTTTTATGATCAGTGTACATGATAAATTTGACTCTATAAAGATAGTGTTTCCATAATTTCAAAGCGAAAATGATAGCACCTAACTCTAGATCGTGAGTCGTATAATTCTTTTCGTGTACTTTCAATTGACGAGAAGCGTAAGCTATTACTTTATTTCTTTGCATCAGTATACAACCCAAACATGAATGGGATGCGTAACTAAATAAAACGAAATCTTCCGTACCTCCTGGCAAGGCCAGTATAGGTGCATTAATAGGCTTTTGTTTGAATAAGTCAAATGATTCTTGTTGTTTGGTTCCCCATTCATACTTGACGTTCTTTCGAGTTAACGAAGTTATGGGAACTGCTATGCGGGAAAACTTTTCTATGAATCTTTGATAGTATCCATCCAAACCTAGGAAACTTCGAGTTTCGGTTGGTGATCTTGGGATTTCCCAATTAGCTATTGCTTCAATCTTGGCAGGGTCTACATGAATTCCTTTGGAATTAACCACATGACCAAGAAATTGTACTTCATGAAGCAAGAATTCGCACTTTGAAAATTTAGCATACAATTTCTCGTTCCTAAGTATTTCAAGTAAGATCCTAAGATGCACTTTGTGATCTTCTTCCGATTTAGAATAAATGATTATACCATCGATGAATACAATTACAAATTTATCTAAATAGGGTTTGCAAATCCTGTTCATCATATCCATGAACGCGGTTGGGGCATTAGTGAGTCCAAACGGCATCACGGTGAACTCATAATGTTCATATCTTGTGTGAAACACCGTCTTTGGAATGTCTTCTTCTTGAACTTTCAATTGATGATACCCCGAACATATGTCTATTTAGAAAAGTAGCTCCCTCTTTGCAATTGATCAAATAGATCATCAATTCTAGGTAGCGGATATCGATTGTTAATAGTTCTTTGTTCAAGTATCTATAATAAATACACATTCTCATGGATATGTCTTTCTTCTTAACGAATAATATTGGAGCTCCCCAAGGTGACGAACTTGGATGAATGAATCCTTTTTCCAGTAGCTCACCCAATTGTTTCTTCAATTCTTTCATTTCCGTTGGAGCTAAGAGGTATAGGGCTTTAGCTATTGGTGCAGTTCCAGGCATCAGGTCTAATCTAAACTCGACTTCTCGATTAGGTGGAATACCTGGTAACTCATCGAGAAAGACGTCTGAAAATTCGGCAATTATAGGTACATTATCTCTTTTAGTTTTAGCTCTTCGGTAACATAGTCCATAAATTCTAAACAACCTTGGTTTAGACATTTGTTAGCTTTAATCATGTTAATTATACTAACTTGACCAGTGTAACATTTGTCATTTTTTTTGTTTAACTTGCATTTGTATTTGTATCAAAAACCCGACCCGTTTTGATCTTTCGGATTCGTCGTTATAAATAAAATGTTGGATTTTATGTTCGTTTATGTTTCACAAATGTCGGATCAAGAAAACATCCTTTTCGGTACGTTAAAACACCTCTTTATGGCTAAAAATGTCTTAAAACAAACTTTAGGGACTATTATTGTCAATTATCAAAAGCTTGTTTAACCATTTTAACCAATCACATGCATCTTACCCCTTATGAATGAACCATGCTCTTACCATTATAAAAGCAAGGTTCCATTCACCACTTTGGTTGTTCATATTCTCCAAACTCTGTCTCAAATCCAAGTATTCTTTCTTCAAGTTCTTAATAGTTTGACTTCTCAAGATCAAGCTAATACTAATCTTTATTTCTAACTAATTCTTGTTACTTAAAGCTTGAGGTTGCAACATATATATATAATATACACCCATTGTATCCTTCAGCTTTCATTTCTCCGGTCACGGTCGGTTGAAGTATTGTGCTACAAGGCAAGGCTACATGAAGGATTATTATAGTCCTTGATATATACTTAACTTATGCTTTAATTTTGTTTATGCTTATCAATATTGTTTAGTTATTGCTTACTTTTAGTTTCCAAATCATTTTTAATAGTTCAATGATATTGGGTATGTGGCCACCAATTTCGGTTTCATCCCGAGTCAAGAGCCGAACCAAAACCGAACTTTTGTTTAAATACTTCATTATTAACATATTGTATGAAAGATTTGAGTATTATTATTTTTAAGTTTATTTTAAAGAGTTCTATGGTATTGGATATGTGGCCACCATTTTCGGTTTCATTCCGAGTCAAGAGCCGAACCCAAACCGAACTCTTTTTTAGATACTTTATATTTAAAATGATTTATCAATATGTTACAAGTTTGAATTGTGTATTATAATTTCTAAGTTCATTTTAATAAGTTCTATGGCATTGGGTATGTGGCAACCATCCTCGGTTTTATTCCGAGTCAAGGACCGAACCAAGACCGAACTAAACCGAGTTCACTCGCTTAAGACACACTAGTGTGTTTTGAGCCACCAAATCTCATATTTTCTCTAAAACTATTTTAAAAATTAATTTTAAATTGTTTTCTCAAAACACTTGGAATTTTGAATCTAACTTGATCTTATAACAAGTTTAGACCGACAAAACTAAACACTCGCTTAACGGACGTTGAGGTTCTTCTTAATAGAACTACACACTTGAGTAAGCTTCTTTTGATTTCATTGAGTTATCTCATAACATTTTGGAACCTCGGCTTCGAGCTTGACAAATTATCAAGACTCAAACCGACAAATCCGAACACTCGTAAAGTCTCGTTTTGGTATCTATTTAACTTTGCAATATTGCAGTTACACCCAAATATTTACTTAACAAAGGTTAAGTAAAAACTAATAAATAAAATAACAAGACCCGACTTCGAGTAAATTTACTTTTCAAAAATCATTACTTTAATTCCTTATGTGTTTACATTATAACCTTCAAACTTAAATTATTTATGTTACTTGTCAAGTTATTATACTCTAAAAGCTTCCAAAACCATCTACTAAATCAAGACCCTTTTTAATTTAGGTCTTGCCCGTTGAACCTACCCTTCCCCCATTTTATCACAAACTATCCTTCAAGTTACTTATTTCACGTGAGTACATTTCATCCCCCGTTTTCAGTTTTATATTTTGGGGGTAACATGCATACTTATTTAAAACAATAATAATTTATTATACTCAATCCTCAAACCACAAACTCTAGGGTGTATGATACTTAGAATACTTGCTCTATTGTGTGTTATATGTTCATATGCTTTACGTGCACGAGTGTTTATTTTTATGTTGTTGTTGAGCCTCAATAAGTATGATCATACGCTCCCCTAACTATTTTAGCCTTGTGCTAGTAGAATAGGGCCTCATTATTCAAGTATTTCGATTATTACCGATTAGAAAGGATCATTATTTACATATGTTTTATATACCACGATTGTTGCTTTTATTTATAGGCTTATATACGTTTATGGATTTCGCTCATATTATATATATTCTCAAAACTATGAAATTGTTCACCAACGTACGTGTTGACAAATATTATTTTATGCATTGTTACAGGTTTGATTATTACTTGACTTGGAGTTGAAGACACCATTCTATTTGATACCGCTAGGTTATTAGAAGAATGAACAATATTTATTTCTTGTATTTGGTGTTTATTTGTATGAACGAGATGCGCTACTTTTGTGATTGAATGAAATTAATGAGTTGATTAAATATTGTCACTTTAATAATGTCTTGTGTTCATGGGCAATCCGTTTCACCCCGGCATGTTCCTCCGCTTTTGGTCGGGCTGTGACAGATTGGTATCAGAGCCAAGACTATAGGATAGGCGGTTAGACGTAACGGCCTAGTATAGTTTTGCATTAGGGTCCTTATACGTGATGCTTATACGTGTTACCCTACTTGATTGTTTATTACACTTATATATTTATTTGCTTATTTATTTCATTTAATCTCCAAAATATACACATGCACACACTTTCATAGTATTCTAAGGTATCCTTACCTTACCGTAAAAAATTAGATTTTTCATGTCATTTTTTTATGGATCACAAACTTAATTTGGATCCCGTTATCTAAGATCCCGTAAAGGTTGAATTTATATTGGGTTTGTAGCCATCATAGAGGGCGAAACACTATGAAACGACCATTTGACAAAAAGATTCCAAGAATCGAAGGTGATTTACTTACCCGGGATGGTTGAATTGTAGTGTTCGTCTTTTAGGGCAACGAACCGTGTTATGCATGTCAATACTTTAAGTTGTCTAATGCAAATGTTCTGGTTGCCTCCTTATATTATTGTTGGAAGCATAAGAGCCACGGTGATACGTGGACTAATGTTTTCAACAACCCGATTACCTCATCGTTTACTTTTTATTGTTATTATTACGATATTTGGGACAAAACGTGTAAAACACGGTGATTTCGTGCACATGTTCAACTTCCCACTTTACAACGATTTTTAAGATTTAATGTTGGGACAACTAGTCATGGTGGTTTATGCAAGATTTCCCGATTTTAAATCCTAACACATTATTTCAAACTTCAAAGATTTAAACTATTTAACATTTTATATATTTACTTTATAATACTAACAAAGAAATTTTTTTTAACATCCTCATCCTCATAACTCTAGGATTCACAATTATTAAAGCCCTATATTTACTCATTTCTTTCATACTTATATAAATTACCCCAAACTTATATTATTTCTCTTTTATTATTTTAGAATGCCTCCACTTCGTCGCCAAACTCGCAAGCTTAACTCTGGTTTCGGATGGCCGCAATGGTTGCTAAAGAAATTGCCGCTGTGATTCCCGGACTAATAACTCAAATCCAAGCCACCCAACCCACCGTTACTCAAACCACACCCAACCCTGCACCTTTCGCCTTGAAAAATTTCACTAGTGTCAACCCATCTCAATTTTTTGGCACGAACTGTGCCACTACCTTGTTGCAATGGTTCGAGAAAATGGAAAGCGTTTTTACTCTTTGTGAATGCCCCAAACCCAAGAAAACCACGTATGCCTCATGCATGTTCGAGGATACCGCACGCACTTGGTGGAATAGCAAAATTTTCACCAATGGGGCATAAGTAGCTATGGCCTACTCATGGACCAAGCTCAAGGTAGTTATGACGAAAAAGTTTTGCCCAAAACATGAACTTCAAAAACTCGAATCTGAATTTTGGGAACTTAAGCAAGAGAGTGATGACAACTCCGCATACTCCAACTGCTTTCACGAGCTTAGCCTCTTGGTTCCCCATTTGGTCACTCCCCTTGAACGGTCTATTGACAAGTATGTCGGCGGTTTGCCTATGTAAATCCGCGACTCAGTGATGAGTAGCAAACCGCAAACCTTTCATGATGCTATTACCTTAGCCAGTGCTCTTTCCGAAAACCATGTCAAAGCCGGTACCCTTACCATCAAAAGCTCCAAGAAACCCAATGACAAGAGTACACCCGAACCATCAACCCTCACCAAAGTTGACCCCTAACCCCAATCCATAAAATACTCCAATTCCACCCACCACACCAAGAAGAAAGGCAAACCAAATTACCGAAACTATGCCGTCACTCACCCATCACAACCTCAATCTCAATCCCAAGCACTACAAAACCGAAAACCGTATTCCGGCCCGCACCCGTTGTGTAACACTTGTCAACGTTATCACCCCTCCTTCTCCGCTTGCCGCCACTGCACAAAGTGTAACCGCTATGGTCACCTTAGCAAAGTGTGTCGGGAAGCCTCTCGTGGACAACCCGCTCCACCAAGATTTTATCCAACTAACCAAAACCGACCTGCACCGTTTGCTTAAAATCCTCCTCCTCAACCTAGGGCTTGTTTCAATTGTGGAGACCTGAATCATTTCCGCAATACTTGTCCTCGACTTGCCTTTGTAAACCAAGCCCAAATCATGCCCACACCGTACTACCAAACCCATATGAATGCCAACCAAGCTCAAGTTACCAACGATGTGGTGAATGGTACGTTTTTAGTAAATGAACATTAGCTTCAATTTTATTTGATACCGGAGATGATAGGAGTTTTGTTTCTTTTAAATTTAATCTACTCTTGCCCTACCTCGCACTAAACTTTCTCACCCTTTTTTTTGTCGAAGTCGCCAATGGTAGCTCCGCCACCATCGATTTGGTCATTCGAAATTGTATTCTCACTCTTTGCAAGCACGAATTCTTGATCGACCTCATCCCGATTCAAATGGGGAGCTTCGACATTATAGTAGGTATAGATTGGTTAGCTTTGCACCGTGCCGAAGTCGTTTGTTATGACAAATTCATTCGAATCCCGCTCGTCAATGGAATAATCCTCAAAGTCTTTGGCAAAATGATTCCTAAGAAATTCAATCTCATGTCTTGCTCACGATCTCGAAAGTACTTACGCCAAAAGTATGTTCCATTATTAGCCCAAGCGGTGGTGAAAGATCCCAAAGAAAAGAAACTTCAAGACATTCCCGTTGTTTGTGAATTTCCCGGCATTTTTCCTGAAGACGTCTCTGGTCTCCCACCCATTCGTCCCGTTGAATTTCGAATCGACCTTGTGCCCGATGCGACTCCCATAGCCAAGGCTCGTTACCGTTTAGCTCCTTTGGAATTGCAAGAGTTATCGAACCAACTTCAAGAACTCTCCGATAAGGGCTTTATCTGTCCAAGCTCTTCCCCTTGGGGCGCTCCCGTCTTCTTCGTGAAAAAGGAAGATGGCTCGTTTCGCATGTGTATCGATTACTGTGAACTTAATAAACTCACCATTAAAATCGTTACCCTTTTCCTCGAATCAACAACCTCTTCGACCACTTCCAAGGCGCAACTTGCTTTACCAAAATCGATCTTCTATCGGGCTATCATCAATTGCGAGTTCATGAAGACGACATTCCAAAAAACCGCTTTTTGTACTCGGTATGGACAATACGAGTTCTTGGTTATGCCTTTCGGATAATGCACCCGTGGTATTCATGGACCTCATGAACCGCATTTGCAAACCATTCTTGGACAAATTCGTAATTTTTTTTATCAATGACATTCTTATTTTCTCCAAGACCCAAGCCGAACATGAGCATCATTTACGTTCCATCCTCGATCTCCTAAGAAATGAAAAACTTTATGCCAAGTTCTCAAAATGCGAATTTTGGTTAAAGGAAGTTCAATTTTTGGGAGACATCCTAAACGATAAAGGTATTCATGTTGATCCCGGCAAAATCAAGGCCGTAAAAGATTGGAAAACTCCATCCACACCCACGAGTATCCGATCTTTCCTTTGTTTGGCCAGGTATTATCGGCGATTCATTCTAAACTTCTCTAAAATTGCGTTACCCCTCACCGCACTAACTCATAAAGTAAAACCTTATGAATGGGGACCGAAACAAGAATAAGCTTTCCAAACTCTAAAGCATATACTTTGCAACGCTCCCGTTTTAACCCTTCCCGATGGAAACGATGACTTTGTGGTATTTTGCGATGCACCAATTATGGTCTCGGTTGCGTTCTCATGCAACGAGATCAAGTTATCGCATATGCCTCAAGACAACTTAAGGTTCACGAAAATAATTACACGACTCATGATCTGTAACTTGGTGCCGTCGTTTTCGTTCTCAAAATCTAGAGACATTATCTTTATGCCACAAAATGTGTTGTATTCACCGATCATAAAAGTCTTTAACACATCTTTGTCCAAAAATATCTCAACATGAGACAACGTCGATGAGCCGAATTACTTAGTGATTACGATTGCGAAATTCGTTACCATCCCGGTAAAGCGAATGTCGTGGCCGATGCCCTTAGTCGTAAAGTTAATGTCAAATCCGTTCTACTTCATAGCATCATCATCCAAACCGATCTCCAAGACCGCATCTATCGAGCCCAATGCACCTCCGTTGATGAAGGCAATATGTATTATGAAATGTCATGTGGAGCCGAACTTCAACTCGAAACCAAACCCGATGGCTTGCTTTATTTTTTCAATCGTTTGTGGGTTCCCGATCGTGTTGAACTTCATACTTTCATTCTCGACGAAGCTCATATGTCGCGATATTCCATACATCCCAGTGCGGATAAAATGTACTTTGATCTTTGATCTAATTATTGGTGGCCGGGTATGAAAAAGGACATAGCACTTCATGTCTCAAAATGCCTTACTTGCTCAAAGGTTACAACCGAACATCAAAAACCTTTTGGTTTACTCGATCAATCTTCTATTCCCGTTTGGAAATAGGAAGATATTTCTATGGACTTTATCACCAAATAACCCCTCACTCAAAAGCAAAATGATAGCATTTGGGTCATCATCGATCGATTAACCAAATCAGCTCACTTCATCTCGATCCACGAGAAGTACCCTGTTGAACAACTTGCTCAAATCTATGTTCGTGAAATTGTATGCCGCCATGGTATTCCATTGGCCATTATTTCTGATCGTGATGCTCGTTTCACTTCCCGTTTTTGGAAACACTTCAAGAAGCCTTGGGTACTCGCCTCGATCTTAGCACCGCTTATCACCCTCAAACCAATGGCCAATCCGAGCGTACAATCCAAACTCTCGAGGATATGCTTCGATCTTGTGTTCTTGACTTTGGTGGAAATTGGGATTCTCATCTCCCACTTATCGAATTCTCTTACAACAACAGTTATCATTCTAGCATTGATATCGATCCTTTCCAAGATCTTTATGGTCGTAAGTGTCGTTCTCCAATTTGTTGGAACGAGGTTGATGAAACCCAAATCACCGGTCCCGAGATGGTCAAAGACACTACCGATCGTATCGATCAAATTAGCAAAAATCTCCTCGCTGCTAGAAGTCGCCAAAAGAGCTATGCCGACAAACGGCGAAAACCCCTCGAGTTAAATGTTGGCGACCTTGTCCTTCTCAAGGTATGCCCTTGGAAGGGGTAGTCCGTTTTGGAAAGAAAGGAAAACTAGACCCTCGTTTCGTAGGCCCATTCAAAATCCTCGAAAGGATTGGAAAAGTGGCTTATAAGCTCGATTTACCGCAAGAACTTAGTGGCGTTCATCCAACCTTTCATGTTTCTAACCTCAAAAAGTGCTTAGTCGAAGGTAATCTCCATATACCTCTCGACGAAGTGTGTATCGATGAAACCTTGCAAATGAACGAAAACCCTGTTGAAATCGTGGACCGCAATGAGAAAGGAACCAAATGTAGCCGCATCCGTTTAGTTAACGTCCGTTGGGAATCACGGCGTAGCGCTGAATTTACTTGGGAACGAGAAGACGAGATGAAGAAAAAGTACCCGCAATTTTTTATTACAGATTCATCTTAATTTCGAGACGAAATTTTCTAAAGTAGGGATGACTGTAACATTTGTCATTTTTCGGTTTAACTTGCATTTGTATTTGTATCAAAAACCCGACCCGTTTCGATCTTTCGGATTCGTCGTTATTAATAAAATGTTGGATTTTATGTTCGTTTATGTTCACATATGTCGGATCAAGAAAACATCCTTTTCGGTACGTTAAAACACCTCTTTTTGGCTAAAATGTCTTAAAACAAACTTTAGGGACTATTATTGTCAATTATCAAAAGCTTGTTTGACCACTTTAACCAATCACATGCATCTTACCCCTTATGAATGAACCATGCTCTTACCATTATAAAATCAAGGTTTCATTTACCACTTTGGTTGTTCATCTTCTCCCAACTCTGTCTCAAATCCAAGTATTCTTTCTTCAAGTTCTTAGTAGTTTGACTTCTCAAGGTCAAGCTAATACTAATCTTTATTTCTAACTAATTCTTGTTACTTAAAGCTTGAGGTTGCAACATATATATAATATACACCCCTTGTTTCCTTCGGCTTTCACTTCTCCGGTCATGGTCGGTTGAAGTGTTGTGCTACAAGGCAAGGCTATATGGAGGACTATTACAGTCCTTGATATATACTTAACTTATGCTTTAATTTTGTTTATGCTTATCGATATTGTTTAGTTCTTTCTTACTTTTAGTTTCCAAATCATTTCTAATAGTTCAATGATATTGGGTATGTGGCAACCAATTTTGGTTTCATCCTGAGTCAAGAGCCGAATCAAAACCGAACTTTTGTTTTAATACTTCATTATTAACATATTGTATGAAAGATTTGAGTATTATTTTTTTTAAGTTTATTTTAATGAGTTCAATGGTATTGGATATGTGGCCACCATTTTCGGTTTCATTTCGAGTCAAGAGCCAAACCCAAACCGATCTCTTGTTTAGATACTTTATATTTAAAATGATTTATTAATATGTTACAAGTATGAATTGTTTATTATAATTTCTAAGTTCATTTTAATAAGTTCTATGGCATTGGGTGTTTGGGACAAAAATCACTCAAGGATAATGTATCCAAATTCGTAATTGTGAGGTCTAGTGGTATGATGATAATAATGAATATGTAAACGAAATAATGATGAACACAAGGATTTGTTACGAGGAAAAGCCCTTGATCTTGTTCTGATCGCCTGCACAAAAACCCCGGGTGATGACAAATTCTCAATCACCACTTTATTAATATGAAAAATAAGGATACAAGGTTGGAGATTATGATCAGTGATTACAATAATTCTAAGTGTGTGTGTGTATTGCTGTCCTAGCTTGTTCTTTGGATGATTATGAACGTGTACTATATATAGGTAGTGTGCCTTAACTGATCATAACTCAATGGAGTTATTAATAATAAATACAATTAACTAATAATCCCTAAAAATCCGCCTTTATCTTGAATGTAAACATAACAGCCACTTTGACCACGTGTTCCATCACTTTTACTGCGAAATAGGGGGTAGACTAGGTCTCTTAGCCGTTGCATCTGTCAAATATATTGTTATACACATGAAACAATCGTTAGTAAATAATATGTACTGAGGATCCTTGATCCTGACGGGATTTGACTAAGGATAACTGATCCAAGAACATATTCCAGGATAACTTATCCTCAGTGTCAAATTTCTGCGCACTAACAATTGCCCCCCAAAATGGCGGTTGTGATAAGATCACAGCTATCATTTTGCCTTTGAATTCAAACTTCCTGAAAAAACAGATGAGATTTGACAAGGTAGATATAATTATCATATAGAATTTCCTTGGGAACTTCCCTTCTGGTCGTATATCCGACTCCTCTAATTCTCCCTGCAAGTCATGAACAGTTAGTAGCATTTGTTTAACCCGGGTGGATGATCCATTTTTATGAATGGTGAAATCCAGGTTAAGATTTTTGGTAATTGCAAGTAACTAGTATCTTTTAACTATTGCCTGATTGTTTATATATTATAAAAGCATGTTTGTTATAGTTTAAATCTATAAATAGTTTTAAAAAATATTCTTTGAGAAAAAGCTTTAAGGATAGAGTATCCTTGTAAAAAAAATTTAAGGATCCTGAATCCTTACAAAAATAGATTGAGAATAATGAATCCTTATATCTATGAAGATATAAACTGAAATCCAATAAGTGGAAACCGATAAACAGAAATCATACCGTAAGGTCTGGTTAGACTTAAGTTACCATAAGTATTGATCCTTTTGTAATCCTTATGAAACTGAATTTAAGGATTTTGAATCCATATGTATTGATCCTTCGGTGATCCTCAGAATCTAATTTATGATACCTGATGCAAATAACTTATGATATTATCTGGGATTAAACCCAATAAACTGGGGACAGGCCCATAAAATAAACTGGGGACAAGCCCGTGCAACTAGGGACAAGCCCATGTAATCTGGGGACAAGCCCGTGTAATCTGGGGACAAGCCCGTGAACTGGGGACAAGCCCAAACTGGTGTCAAACTGGGGACAAGCTCAAAAACTGGGGACAAGCCCAAACTAGGGACTGGCCCAAGGATACAGATGTTAACTGGGGACTCGCCCAAACCGGGATTTAGCCCAAATGTGAGTGACGTGAAAACGCCAAAACCTTAGCTAACATGAAAATGTTAGAAACCTTCGTCTTGAGATAACGTGATAACGTTATAAACCGGTGGTATGGTACGTCTACCATAAATCGTAGGATCCTCCATATAGCCGAAGACAACGAAATTTTCAGCCACTAAGCGTGTACTGGTCCCGCTGCCCCGGACTATACATTGGATAGCGTGCGCTCCAGGCGAGAGTGTAGAAACTCTAATTTATAAGAAAGGTGAAAACCTTTAAACCTTCGAGGATATGACCATCGGGGGTCATATCCAATCGTGGGCTAGGATAAGGAAAATAGCAATGTACCTTAAGCGTGAGGGAGAGGTGGCCAACCTCTTAGACATTGAACCTTTTATTGAAATCTGCATTGTTACTTATAAACTTGGAAAACATAAAACGTTAAGAATATATTATCCTTTAATTAATAATAAGAAATTAAAAAGAATAAGTGATTAGATAGATATTACCAATTTTAGGATCCTTGACCCTTTTAGGATACTCGATCCTCTAAGGATACTTGATCCTGACTAGAAAAAGTACTTCTTGAGATGGATAGCATTCCATGCTCTTGGTAACCTGTTTCCTTCCATGGTGAGCAAATGATATGCCCCCTTCCCTGCTTCTGACTCGATCAGATAAGGACCTTCCCACTTGGGTGCTAGTTTCCCATCTGCCGGATTAGTTGTGTTTTGGAAGGCTTTCCTCAAAACTAGATCTCCTTCTTGAAATCTTCTGATCCTTATATTTTTGTTGTATGCCCCAGCTACCCTTTGTTGATATGCTACCATTCTGATCTTAGCTAGGTCTCTAAGCTCATCAATAGTATCTAGATCTTGGAGAAGGATTTCATTATTGGCCTCAGGATCACAGATGCTTGTTCTAGCAGTAGGAACCACCATCTCTGTAGGAATTACTGCTTCTGATCCAAACACCAATGAGAAGGGGGTTCGGCCTGTTGCATTTTTGGGTGTTGTCCTGTCGGCCCAAAGAACATAAGGTAGCTCCTCGGCCCATTTCCCCTTCTTGGATCCTAGCTTCTTCTTCAAGTTGTCGATGATAATCTTGTTGCTTGACTCTGCTTGACCATTGGCTTGAGGATGAACTGGTGTAGAAGTGATCATCTTGATGCCCCAACTGTCACAAAAGGTAGTGGTTCTTTTCCCGATAAACTGGAAACCATTGTCACAAACAATTTCAGAAGGGATATCAAATCTAGTTATAATATTTCTTTTAATAAAGGATATAACTTCCCTTTCTCAGACTAGCACGAATGCTTCTGCTTCAATCCATTTAGAGAAGTAGTCTGTCATAGCAAGCATAAAGACCTTTCCGCCTGGTGCCTTTGGTAGGTTGCCTACAATATCCATTCCCCATTTCATGAAAGGCCATGAAGAGGATATAGGATACATAGGTTCTGCTGGCTGGTGAAGAATATTTCCATGCCTTTGGCAAACATCACACTTCTTTGAGTATTCCATAGCATCCTTCTTCATTGTTGGCCAGAAGTATTTAGTCCTAAGTATCCTGGAGAATAATGCTCTTCCCCCCTGTGTGGTTGCCGCAATCGCCTTCGTGGAAGTCTTGATGTACCTCTTGTATTTCAGGATCCTCAATGCATCTCAGATAGGGACATGCAAGAGATTTTCTATACACAATATCTTGTAAAATAATGAATTGTGATCCCTTTAATATGAAAGCTTTAGGATTTTCCCCTGTAGGGATCTCTCCATCTTGTAGGAAATTTTTGATTGGAAGAATCCAAGATCCTACTTTTGAAGAGGATGGAGGATCCGTAAGTTCTCCTGTGCAATCCACTGTTATCTTCACGGATTCTTGTTCTCCAATTGCTCGAGACAATATATCAATGATAGGTATCTTTACATCATCCAGGATTTTTAATGATGATGCTAAGTTTGCTAAGGCATCTGCCCCGGCATTTTCTTCTCTTGGTACCTGCATGATACTAAACAACTGGAAGGATTTCGCTAATTCCTTCACAATTTCTAAATATTTGACCATATTCTCACCTTT